>NW_023339763.1:14844952-14864563 GCF_004916995.1 Morone saxatilis | reverse complement strand
GTCTTAACAACTCCCCCCACCCACAAGTGTTGAGTTAGGCCATCACTGAAGAATACAGTGTCTGATATTGTGCAGTCTTCACACAGCGGCTCACTGTTATGAGAGGATCAGTTAAAATAAGGGTGTGTCATGAGACGAGGTGACAAAACAGACAGAAACTGGATGATGCCTACTTCGCCCTTCAAAGCCAAACAGGAGCTCAACGAGTAGTCAAACAGGAAAATGACTTCACTGTCATGACAAGTTTAGTATTGGTGCAGAAGAATTACATTATTAAAATCAATCATAAAGAGGTTTTTGACTGCACTGCGTTTAAACAAGCCTGCATGAGCCAGTGGGATGGTGTCAGTGAGAACAGGATCAAACCAGTACTCGAAGAGGAACTACACTGTTTGTTCTTTGTGCACATAATCACATTTATTCTTGTTGGCACATGATGTCAATAAAGGTGATTTTCCATTTCCCCTCTGGTCTCCTCAGACCTCACTCACTCACTCACTCAGGAAGCCACGCCTCCAAACAGCACGCATTTTTTAAAATATGTAGTAAGAGAGGATTAGAAGTATGTTAAATATAATAATATATGGTTATACAAATAAATATGACTTTAAAACCAGTTACCTGTAAACTCACTTTGGACAAATGTTAACCTCAGCTAAACAGCAGCATTTGAAGTACACAGTGACAGTCACAACACTTTGAAGGGTGAGCTGAAATTAAGGTCTTTAAAGTTGATATACAGCTAGTTATATATTTGAAAATGAAGCTTAGATGAATTAACGTTTGTTAAACTTTATAAAAGACATTGTTCAACGCAGCTGACGTTAACAATGTCAACTCTGTGTTAGTTAGTTAACTGCTAAACATCCAGCTGCATAACACGTACAGTAAACACATAACGTTACTAACGTTACTAAACCTTTTATTAACTTTACTGTTTATTGTTGTTTATTTCAGCATGAGGTGAGTGCGTGCGCACATAACGTTAACGTCTGAACGTGCACGAGAGTGTACGTTAATACCCGTTTCGAAGTTGTTTTTTAAATCGAGAGTTCTGTTCCACCAATTTAACACAAGAATCACCACGTGGTTGTTGTCTGTTAACTTAGCTGGTTATAAACTTTATATTAGACCGGTCAACATTTATAATTACAGCTGTATCGAGACTAACAGGTTTCTTGTTGCCGAGCCAGCTGTAAGCAAACGTTAACTTACCTCGGAAATGCGCCTCGTTTCCACTAACTAAATCTTCTTACGTTATGAATAAATCGCCCAAACTGTAGTACTCGACTAAAAGCGGAGCTGGTGAGTTAAAACTGTACCGACCGGAGCCACCTGACACTAACACTACCCGAGCTCTCCCGGCTGAATCAACGTTAAACTTTACCCGTTCCGTTTTTGAACAATGCGCTTCCCCTGCAGAGCGGCTCCCTGATTGGTTAGAGCTGGTGACGTTGTGTTCCAACCCAACCCCGGTTTGACCAGCAGGTGTCGCCATTTTGGCTCTTAGATTAATCTAATTAGCGCCGAAGAGCTGATTTATCGTCTCGTTTTTAAAGTTTTCTCCTAAAATCAAATGAATCAATTTAAACACAACTTCTTCATATTGTTTCATAAATCTTTGTTTCTTTAAAAAAAGCTCCCCGCTGTCTGCCTTCTGATTGGCTAGCATGGGCTCACATGGTGCGCTATTTAAACTGTGTCTCCGTAAACAAAGACAGCCTTCATGAGTTCCTGTCACGTGTTGTAAATAAATGTGGCATTTTTAATCAAAACAATGTGGTCGTCTCAGTAAGAGTGAAAGCAGACAGTTATAGTTTGAATGGAGAAATCTAATGCCATGTTTATTTAACGGGCACATCACAAAAAACATGACAATAGAAAGTAATACAAATACATTAAACACACTGGGAGTTGGGTATGGTGGACAAACAGTAGAGAAGCTCAACAAAAGAAATCCCTGTTAGCAAAAGGCTATAATACATTATATAAGAAAATGTGAAAATGCACCTATAAAGGAAATGCAGGACACTTATAATACATTGTGCTTCCACCTGGAATGAAATGCTACATAAATAAAGTTTTGCTTGATATAATTTACCTAACTGTATGTGAACATTGATTACAAAAAACACATCACAAAAACTGTATTCATTTTACAGTATTTACTGATATGAGCTTAATGTTGTCTTTTGACACTTCCTGACTATATTTGAATTGTGGCACTTTACCATCTAACATGGCTCTTATTTTTTGTAAAATCTTCCAAACCCTAACCTGTGATGTCTCTGTGAAACAGTAAAATGAAAACACAATACTCCATGACGCCTCATGCAGAGATAATGTCGATGTGATTTATATAATACATGTGATTTTTAATCTGTTCAAATCTAAATAATGAAAAATATATGTTTTGTAAATGTATAATATACAAAATATTTTTTCACAGAAAAGAAATAACAAAATAGAGGTCAGAGGTTGTGATTTAAATCCTTTTTTTTAAACGTATGAATTCATGCACACTGGCCAACCTTTTATTATGATGAAAGCGTTTTGCTTTGCTTGATGATTTACTGGCTTAATCAGTAAATCATGTTACATCATTTGCCCATTAAAATCTTGTCCAGGTTCAAAGTTTTGCTCCACAGTGGTGGTGATGCTGTGAATGCTGACTTGGTTGTGTGAATTTTGAAGCCGTTGTTTCTGCACACTGTGCTGGACACCGTAACATAAGTAGATAATTAAACCTGTGTAAAGAAAAGTTACATCTCACATGGTCATGTTGGCTTATTTGATATTTTTTGCATATTTTGTAAATTAAAATGTGTATTAAAGTGACATTTCTGACATACCTACTGCCATCCACACTGCATAGCGGATCCATGTGTCTGATCCAAGTTGAACCATGAGATAGACATTGACAAAGGTACTGAAGATAGGAAGCAGTGGAACAAAAGGAACCTGTACACATGAAAGAGCAGAAAATTATGACAAAGCAAAGGAACTGAAATGCTGTTTAGGACTCTTTTTCTGATTAAATGTTACTTGGTGGCTATTTTTCCTGTCAGTAATGAGTTTCTACACTTAGTAATCAAAGTTTATAATTACAGTAATGATGCTTCACTGGCTGAAATAAAGATTAAACTATACCACCAGAAAACCCAAATGAGGCATACCATGAATGCAGCTCTGGTCGTGTTCTGCGGTTGTCTCCAGATGATCAGCGTAATGAGGACCAACATCAGCACGATCACAATGACACAAAGTAAACTCCACCACTCCAGTGTCTGCAGGGAGTCTAGAGATTGTGATATGGCGAGGCTTAGGATGACAGCTAAAAAGACTGAGGAGAACAATGATCCATGATTATTAACAGTGGGAATCATCTATAAGCAGGACAATATTTAAGGATGATGTTAAGGAGATCACTTACTAATAAAAATAGTTAAAACAGACACATTTTTTGATGTCCGTGTGGTGGCCTGTGGAGGAGGATATAATACTGCAGTAATTGTAAAAGGTTCTGGTTTGCTGAAACTTGAATCCTCACTGAGGTCTACTTGGTACCTGTCAAAGTGAGGAAATATAAATTAATGCAGTCAAACATTGGGTTAACATAACATGACATTTTCTATGTATTGTAGCTGTGACTAAAACAAACAAATTGTATTAAATGTATTTGAATCCCTGTCTGTAATGCAGTTTGTGTTAATTAATGTTTCAAACACACGTCAGGCCATCTAATTTAATCTTATTTATAATTATCAACCACTGAAGGTATTAAATGGAATAAAAATGCATTCTTAATGTAGAAACAGTATCTGCCTGCAGTTATGACAGTTGATCAAAGTGTACTTTTAGCTCATAATCAATACATATTGACAGTATCACCCAGAAAATGCCAGTTCTATTAATCTCCTCCTATTGCGGGCATTTCTTGGTCTTATCAAAATCCAGGGTTGATAAATCTGTCAAAATGTTTATTATTAGTTGGCCAGTTAGTATTATCAACCACTCTTTTTATATGGTTAATAATATAAGATATCAATCACTTTTTAAGTTTGCAAATATTTGTTTTCACTGAATGTATGAAAACTTCACAACATTTTAAAAGTAACTAGTAAGCTCTCAGACAAATGCAGTAGAGTAAAAACTATAATATTTGATTCTGAAAGAGTAGTAGAAGTATGAAACGGCATAAAATGGAAATACTCAGGTAAAGTCAAAGTGCCTCCAATTTTAAGTTGAGTACTTGAGTAAATGTATAAACTACTTTCCACCACTGCAGGACTGAAACACAGTCAACAGGCACATAAGGTGTTATATAGCCCTGCCAGGTTATACACACCGCTCATGAACATGAGCCTTCTCACAAACAAAGTAACTATTAAGATTAGAGTAATAATACCAATGTATCATACCTTAATATGAGGATACATATGGCAACAAGTGTGTAAGCAAAGAGGGTTCCAATTGACATCATGTCCACCAATGCCTTCAGGTCAAACAACAATGCCATGATAGCTGAAAAGACATGAATAATTATAACAACAACAACAACAACACAAAAATAATAATAACAATAACAAAAGAAGAAGAAGAATTTACATGAACTTAAATCATTTTCTTTTACATTTATTTCTATAAATTATATTTCAACTTTAACTTCTTCCAGGTGTTGGGCTATGATTTGTAATAATGCAGATTTAATACCCTCAATTCATGTAACACAGAGATGGTGATATAAGCCTACATTTTTTGGGAATATTTTTTAGTTTATTAGACTATACTAGACTATCCCATAAGACCGAAGGTCTACAGTTTGAGATGGTTTGAGTGCCTGTACTCATGAGCTCACACATCAGTTGACGTGCTCTGTGCTATACAGTTACAAAAAAACAGTGAGCACAAGAACAAACCAAAATAGAAACTAAAACTTCCACAAAAACATTGTTATGACTTGTACTGACAGGTTTACCTGCTACAACCCCTGAAGCCAGGGTCGCGATGACAGGACTTTGTCTATTACTCATTCTACTGAGAGGTCTGAAGAGAAGTCCATCCCTGGCCATGGCAAAGAGAACACGGGGCATCGGGAACATTGATCCTAAAAGGCTGTGAGACAAAGCTCAAATAACCATGTAGTTCTTTATGTCATTTACTTCTGTTTTAATCTGTAACTGTGATTCAGATGGTCTTCATTCACAGCAATGTGCTCTACAATGAGAATAAAATACTAATGAACTATCCTGGAAGCTGAACATAAGATAAATCAAAATAAAGATTTGCATAGCTGAGGTTGTAGATGGCACACTGTGTTTCATACCTTGTTGACAGTGCACAGAGGGATCCCACAGCCACTACATACTTTGCAGGGCCCCAACCGATGTATGTAAAGGCCACAGGCAATGGGCTGTGAACACTGAGCAAAAAGTACGGCATCATAAGAGTCAGAGCAGCAGACACACCAAAATAAGCCAGGAAGCAGATGAGGAGGGAAGCCACAATTCCAAGTGGGATCGACTTCTGAGGGTTTTGAACCTCCTCTCCTAAAGAAAAATAATAATAATTTAATTTTATAGTAAGTCATTGTGTGATCTATTATGTCTGTGTAAATGAATTTACCTGTTGTTGCAATGCAGTCAAATCCAACAAATGCATAAAAGCAAGTGGCTGCTCCTGCTAATGTTCCCTCAAAGCCAAAAGGGAAAAATCCTCCACTGCCAAATCCAGTGGTTTCATTCAGTGATGTGTGGTTTCTGGAAAGAACAGACATGTTGATGCTTGGTCATTCAATAATGCAATAATTATTTATCCATATTATTAACAGTAAAAGCCTATTCTTTTTTCCTAAAATATATACGTAAAGAGGAACCCATACTCATATCCATCTAGGAGAGAATCTTCACTAATGTACCAGTTGTCGATGTCCCCCTTAATGACTCCGGCGAGGATTACAAACAGCAACACCAGGATGTTAACTGCTGTAAAAACCTTGTTAACAATCGCTGACTCTTTAACACCAAATGCAAGAATCCCTAGAAAGGGAACACAGAAAATATGAAGTTGATTGTGACTGTGAATACAATGCAACCTTGTAAAATGTTGATTTACATTGTGATTAACTATTCATTTTTTATTCATAAATTATAATAATAAATTTGGTAAGAGGTCACAGGGGTTTAGATAATGAAACTTGCCTGCCAAGAGCATTATGAGGCCAGCTGCAAAAAAATCTGGGTAGGGAGCTAATCCAGGTAAATCCATTGCAGCCTGTTTTCCCAGAGAGTTGGCAATGACATTTCCAATGAGATCATCGAAGGTCCCACTCCATGCTCTGGCAACACTTGAC
The DNA here is from genome assembly GCF_004916995.1 of Morone saxatilis. NCBI lineage: Eukaryota > Metazoa > Chordata > Actinopteri > Moronidae > Morone > Morone saxatilis. The sequence continues at coordinate 14,858,211 of NW_023339763.1, read as the reverse complement.
GTCCCTTAAAAACAGAATACAATGAGATACCAATCTATTTATATTTGAACCTCATTTGAAACAATATTATGATAATGTTTACGAGGACAGATGTTTTTTTCCAAGCTTAATCAAACACCCACCACATCGAGTAATGTATTCAGAGTGGCACTATCTTTACCTATGACATAAGACAGCAACAAGTTCCAGCCAGTGATAAAAGCCCATATCTCTCCCACAGTCACATAGCTGTAGAGATAAGCAGAGCCAGTCTTGGGAACCCGAGCTCCAAATTCAGCATAGCAAAGTCCAGCAAAGATTGAGGCCACTGCTGCTATCAGGAAGGCGATTATGATACTTGGCCCGGCCACAGTTCTGGCCACTTCTCCCGACAGCACATACACACCGGCCCCCAGTGTGCTGCCGACCCCCAGAGCCACCAGGTCGAGGGTGGTCAGGCATCGGCGAAAGTTGGACTCCTCTCCTTCGGGCTCCAGAGGTTTTCTACGGGACAGGCTCTGTAGGAACAGCAGGATCTTTGCACCAGACATCCTATTAATCAAGACATGTGTTGTTCATTGATTGCTCAAGACAAATAAAGATAAAAATTAATAAACATTTAAATTACATAATGCTAAAAGTACCACTGTTATTTGGCCAAAGGGCCATTTTCTCTAAAAAATTGAAGTACATTTCCAAATCAAATGCTCCCATTCAAAATACCAGACACAAATAAACTCATGTATAAATTCAATATGATCCTAATCTGCAGCATTTGTCTCATTACAGTCCATTTCATCACAATAGCTTTGCAGAAATCTCAAGTCCAAGTTTAGCTATTGATGCAAACAAATGTAGCAATAGTTTTAAAACTGTGAAAGTGTAAGAGACACACAGGTAAAAGTAATCACATTTTCACAACACCACCATGTAATTTTACTGTCTGTGCTGTAAAATTGGTGCAACGCAGGCAATCTTCACACACACACACGAACTCTTGTTATCCACACTAAATGGTAAAAGGCTACCTTTAGATATAAATATATATGTGGTATTCATTTACTTACACTGTAAAGATATAAAAACAGTTAAGAATAAGTATCAAGTATTACTCAGACGTAGTGATTATTGATGGTCATATGTCATCAGTGGGCCTGTGTTTATGAAACAGGGAGAAATAAAAGTAGGTAGAAGCTTCATTATTGTACATTTATTATTTTACTCTTTAGAGGATGTATCGATGATTCATTGCTGATTAAATAAAGAGTCAGGTAATAACATTTTATTTTAAAATTATGCATTAATTTATTAATTAATGAACTGAGGTCTCGCACATACACTCATTATTATAAAAGAGGCTTCCTTACCTTTTCAGCTGAATGCTGCAGTGTGTGTGACTGTGTTTTGATCTGTACCAGACCACACTATTTGTGAGGATAAATCCATTCGCTGTGAACTCTTCACAGCTCAACATTTTTGACACATTATGTTACATTTCAGACGTATGTGCCATTTCTGAAAAAGACAGGAACTAGATGATTTATTTGAGGACACGTCAGTCTTGTCAAACAATTATATACATTTTACAAAGATGTTTTTTTCATATGTGTGTGTAGATGATGAAGGTCTTTTTACACCAAATATTGCTTTCATGCCTCACCAATGTAAAACATCATGAAATTGTTGGTCCTCTATGACAGATGACGTCTGTATGAATTTTCAGAATAAATGAAATAAACAAACTCTGTTACTCTTTAAAAGAAAACACGCGCAAATCTTACCATCCCTACAAGTCATAACATATTGAGGTCTGTTTGTAATTTTCTTTATTTAAAGCCCCTACAAGGAGTTTTGTGAAACTGTCCTAATTTAATAGTGTAGTCTCTATGACCTTCATAAAAAACAAGACCATGAGTGAAAAGACCGTCTTTTTCCACGCAGTTATTCTTCAGGTTGGATTCCCATAAATCAGACAAAACAGACAATACAAGTTCCTTATAGAGCCTTTAATTAAACTCTTTAACTGATGGAAATTGAGACCACTTCCAGTGGTTAAGAAGTTAGAAACTATGAAATACATTTAGAGTACAGGCTTTTTATTTTTAACCTTTCAGGGTCTCCCATGTGCCTCATGTCTCATGGACACAGCGATGGGTCGTGTCACAGATAAGTCAACATGTTGTAAACTGAAATTGTTTTCACTGGAAACATCTGCTCAGCAACAAATTGAAGACTCAGTCATCAGAGCATAAGGAGGCAACTAATTGTTTGAGGTACATAATGGTGCAATCCATTGCTTCTAGGGGTTCCTGGTATCATGCTGCAGCTCTTCTGGCAAAATCCAATAAAAGATGAAACCTGACTGGAAAACATGCATACACAGGCAGCAAAAACAGCAGCAGATATGAGGATCACATTTTAATTTGTAGGTTTCAAGAGTAGAGAGAGAAATATGTTTACATTTTAGTTATTCATCAATAAGTAGTAGTGTAGTAATACAGACACAAACATCCAGTTAACTTGTAATACACACATTAATGAAGGCTGTAGACAAAGATAACCTTCACAACCTGCCTCCTTTATCTCATATTTTCACTGAAAGTAGGCGGTTGGCATTGTCTTTCCTGTCATGCTGTGGTAATGGTATAGCTACTAATTAAAATATCCTTCCCAGCTCTTTCTCTGCCACTTTAGTTCAGGAGGAGTGAACTGTGAGTAGACTTCATTAGCTGAAGGAAATGGACAACCCCTCTCTTTGTTAATGATTCATCTGCAAAAAGAGGTTCAGAAGCTAACGCCATCGTCCAGTGAATTCATTCAGCCCCCTGGATATTTTGGGAAAAGGCCTTAAAAACTGTGTATACCTGCAGATTAACTGTTTCTAGCGTATTTATATCAGGAGTTCAGTAGGAGTTCAGCGGTAAGTTTCATTCTGTTATTTTCCATGTTAGATGTTTTAATTTTTTTATATTGGGAGTTAAAAAGAAGAACAGTTATTTTCAGCCACAGTCAGCTTAACTTTTGATTACAGCAATCAGTCATTTAAAAGAATGATAATATTATGGTCAATTACTTTGCTAGGAAATATAATTTGTTTTTAATCTATTTTTTAGAACAGGTGGGAATCGCATGAATTGTAATTTAGTTTTTTTAATTGTTATTTACAAAAAGAAGACTTGAGGGTATTGGATGCTATTATTGGACACTGGATAACAATATGATTACATTTTTCAATACTTAACTTGTAAATTAATATTTGAATTCAAAATACACTTTTCATCCAAAATAATGGCAATAAGAAATTAAAATATATTTTATGTGGCTATACATATAACCTCTCTCAGTATTGGTTAATATGGCAAACAGTGGCTCTTACAGCTGTTAGTTACTTCATTATCACGGCTCTGCCCCAGCATTTTTCCAGCAGTAATAGCCAGATGCAGTAGGCTTCTCTCCATGGTGACTGGGTTCACTGGCCACGGCATGAGGCCGGGCATTTGCAGGAAAGAGGGTCATTAGAGTGTGACTTCACTCTCAGCTCATGTAAATCCTGCGTCTATTTTGGTTCAGATGGATATTTCAAGCGCCGCAACGCAATATTATTGAGGTGTGAAATGTTAAAATGAATTTCTTCTCAGAAAACATTACAAGAGAAGTCAACTCATTAAAAAATCTGAGCTCTTAACATATGCAACTGTGTAATCCTGGGAGAGTAAGGTAATAATAGCCTCAGGTCAGGTTGGCCTCTAACATCGTTCTCGCCCTCTGTTCCTGTTTATATGGGAAAGTTCTCCAGGCTCAGTGATTGGAGTTTATTGGATGTATCACACACTGCTGCTGAGTTATGTTTACATCTTGTTGAATTTATATTAAAAAGAAAATTATATTAATTATCTGATGTGATAGCAGCTCATTGTACTACTCTTACACAAAGTGTTTTTTTCCCCCCTTTTCCAACAGTCATTCTCACCAGTGCAAACATGAATAACACAAGACAGATTGATGGGAGAAGATAATATTGAGAGTACCTTCACTCTGGGGAGTTGTAGAAAATAATTCTACCCATTAAAGAAAGGAAAGATGAGACTGGTTCTGTATTATCTGATAATGTTGGGGTCCAGTTATGTGATTTCAACGTATGGGCCCCATCAGAGAGCGCAGATGACTGGTGATATTTTGCTTGGAGGTCTTTTCCCCATACACTTTGGTGTTGCATCGAAAGACCAAGACCTCGCAGCCCGGCCAGAATCCACACAGTGTGTCAGGTAAAATTTAAGACATGTGTAGGCATCCATAAATGATTCGACTGAAGGAGTGGACTAAACCCCTCTAAACTGCTTTACAACTGGTTTGCTTCTACAGGTTCAATTTCCGTGGCTTCCGTTGGCTCCAGGCAATGATTTTTGCGATTGATGAGATAAACAACAGCAGCACTCTCCTGCCCAACATCACTCTGGGCTACAGGATCTTTGACACATGCAACACGGTGTCAAAAGCCCTGGAAGCGACGCTTAGTTTTGTGGCCCAGAATAAGATTGACTCCCTAAATTTAGATGAATTCTGTAACTGCACTGATCACATCCCAGCAACCATTGCAGTAGTAGGAGCAGCTGGATCTGCAGTCTCCACAGCAGTTGCGAACCTACTGGGTCTTTTTTATATTCCTCAAGTGAGTAACATAAGCACGACATCAACACTGCACTGCAGTTGTTGCCTTAAAACTGATCAAAAGTCACATGGCAGTACTGTACTGTATGTAATGTCCACATTAATTGTCTGTGAATAATACTTCTTACAAGAAAACAAATGTCCTCCTGGATGATGTGTGTTATCAACAAAATGACCAAAGCTTAATATTGAATGAAGATAATTAACAGCAATATGCAGCGCACAATTAAAATCCGTTAGATTACCTGTAATCTTTACTGTTTCAGATCAGCTACGCCTCCTCTAGCCGCTTACTGAGCAACAAGAATCAGTACAAGTCCTTCATGAGAACCATTCCTACAGATGAGTACCAGGCCACAGCCATGGCAGACATCATTGAGTACTTCCAGTGGAACTGGGTCATTGCTGTGGCCTCAGATGACGACTATGGACGCCCGGGTATTGAAAAGTTTGAGAAGGAAATGGAAGAGCGAGACATCTGCATTCACCTAAATGAACTTATTTCTCAGTATTTTGAGGATCATGAAATCCAAGCTTTGGCTGACAGGATTGAGAACTCCACAGCTAAAGTAATTGTTGTGTTTGCCAGTGGCCCAGATGTCGAGCCTTTAATCAAAGAGATGGTCAGGAGAAACATCACAGATCGTATCTGGTTAGCCAGTGAAGCGTGGGCAAGTTCCTCCCTTATCGCTAAACCAGAGTATCTTGATGTTGTGGCAGGGACTATTGGCTTTGCTCTAAAGGCAGGGAATATACCTGGTTTTAGAGAGTTCCTACAACAAGTCCAACCAAAGAAAGACAGTCATAATGAATTTGTCAGGGAGTTTTGGGAAGAAACCTTCAACTGTTATCTTGAAGACAGCCCAAGACTACAAGAAAGTGAAAATGGCAGCACCAGTTTCAGGCCTTTGTGCACTGGTGAGGAAGACATCACAAGTGTTGAGACCCCGTACCTGGACCACACACATCTTCGTATCTCCTATAATGTGTATGTTGCAGTTTATTCCATTGCACAGGCCCTGCAGGACATACTCACCTGCACACCTGGACATGGACTTTTTGCCAACAATTCCTGTGCAGATTTAAAGAAAATGGAAGCGTGGCAGGTAAAATGTACCTCTTTTACCCAAAACCAAAGCAATTAAATACCTAATTATTTACTTGGTCAATTTGAATCATCCAAATGTGTGGTTCTGCTTTACAGGTCCTGAAGCAGCTCAGACATCTGAACTACACCAACAGTATGGGGGAAAAGATCCACTTTGATGAGAACGCAGACATGGCAGCAAACTACACAATTATAAACTGGCATAGGTCTACTGAGGATGGTTCTGTGGTGTTCAAGGAGGTCGGATACTACAATATCCACGCCAAGAAAGGAGCCAAACTGTTCATTGACAAGACAAAGATTCTGTGGAATGGATACAGTTCTGAGGTCAGTCAAACTGTTTTTAGAGGATGTGTCCAATAATGTAACGTGGGTTAGTCAGTTGGTGTATCTTTTATTCTCCTGGGATGAGCTACCTTGATTAATAAGCAGGTCATCCCAGTGAGGAAGGAAAACATTGAAACTTACTAATAAAAAGCTTAGGAGAGGATTTTGTAAATGTACATTATAACAGATTTGTGTGTTGCCCACTTGGAATGTGTTAGGGGCACAGAGACAAACACTTATAACTGTATCAGAATTTTATGTTTAATTATTTGTAGTCTTTATGTTTAAGTCCATGATTCAGTGTAAATGCACATTTTATTTTGAAAGAAATCAATCAACAAAATACAAATGAACCTTTGACTTTTTTTGATAATCTGTTTTATTAAAGAATTAGTTGTCATTCTAATGACAATATCTAAACATTTCATTTAAACAAAACCAATTGGAGTTGCAGCCACTGTCTCTGGGAATCATAGACTATTAATGTGAATTCTAATGTCAATGTAGTCAAAAATAGGGTGAGAAGTAAAATTTTCTATTACATTACATGTATCCAAGCTTCTTTTTGCTACTGGAACTGCCCCCTAGTGGCCATTAGGAAGAATGCAGGTATAAGGTTCCACTATTTATTATACAGTCTATGCTGTAAACATTTACATACTGTATTATCTCCTTATAAGATTTTATAGCAAAGTGTTTGCAAATATTTGCTTATATACACACAGAGCAGATTCAAGTTTATTGAGGAGATGAAATACATAATAAAACTTTGTAGAGCTGAGGGAAATGGGTTGGGTGATAATACACTACAAGTGACTGCTTTAACATTACTCGTAGTCATTCGACCCATTGTTCATTTAGTGAAACTTTAAGTTGCTTTTTAAAAATCAGGCTCTAGTTGTTTTACTGGGGGTCCACAGGCTCTAAAACCTCTTACAAGTCTTCTCTTTTCTTCCCTTCTCTTTCTCATGCACCTTTTCTGTCTGTTTATATCCTATAGGTGCCATTCTCTAATTGCAGTGAGGACTGTGACCCTGGTACAAGAAAGGGGATCATAGATAGTATGCCCACATGCTGCTTTGAATGCACTGAGTGCTCAGATGGAGAGTACAGTAACCATAAAGGTATTAAGATGCCAAACATTCACAATTTCTTGTCTTTGAACGTTACACCTGGCTAATGTTGTGGTTCTAACACAGATTATTTTTTGTATTTATTTAGATGCAAGCATTTGTACCAAGTGTCCAAATAATTCTTGGTCCAATGGGAACCACACATTCTGCTTCCTGAAGGAAATAGAGTTTCTCTCCTGGACAGAACCATTCGGGATAGCTTTGGCCATATGTGCAGTACTGGGTGTTGTCCTCACAGCCTTTGTGATGGGAGTCTTCGTCAGATTTCGCAACACCCCAATAGTGAAGGCCACAAACCGAGAATTGTCCTACGTCCTCCTCTTCTCACTTATCTGTTGCTTCTCCAGCTCTCTCATCTTCATCGGGGAGCCACAGGATTGGACATGCCGTTTACGCCAACCCGCCTTCGGGATCAGTTTTGTTCTCTGTATCTCCTGCATCCTTGTGAAAACTAACAGAGTACTTTTGGTATTTGAAGCTAAGATCCCTACAAGTCTCCATCGTAAATGGTGGGGTTTAAACCTGCAATTTCTGTTGGTGTTTCTGTGCACATTTGTCCAAGTCATGATATGTGTGGTCTGGCTTTACAACGCTCCTCCTTCCAGCTACAAGAATCACGACATTGATGAGATCATTTTTATCACCTGCAATGAAGGCTCTGTGATGGCTCTTGGGTTTCTTATTGGCTATACCTGCCTCCTGGCAGCTATATGTTTCTTCTTTGCATTTAAATCACGGAAACTTCCAGAAAACTTTACAGAGGCCAAGTTCATCACTTTTAGCATGCTAATATTTTTCATTGTTTGGATCTCTTTTATCCCTGCATACTTCAGTACTTATGGCAAGTTTGTTTCAGCTGTGGAGGTCATCGCTATACTGGCATCAAGCTTTGGGATGCTGGCCTGTATCTTCTTCAACAAGGTCTACATCATCCTCTTCAAACCCTTCAGGAACACCATCGAGGAAGTCCGATGCAGCACCGCAGCCCATGCTTTCAAAGTGGCTGCCAAAGCTACACTAAAACATAGCACAGCAGCAAGAAAAAAGTCCAGCAGCATTGGCGGATCTTCTGCCTCGACTCCGTCCTCATCCATCAGCCTCAAGACCAACGGCAATGACTGTGACCCGACTTCAGGAAAGCATAAGCCAAGAGTGAGCTTTGGCAGTGGAACAGTAACTCTGTCTTTGAGCTTTGAAGAGTCGAGGAGGAGTTCTCTGATGTGACAGCATATGTGTGTGTGTGTGTGTGTGTGTGTGTCAAACTTTAGGATGTATTTTGGACTTTATTTTGAAATGCATTAACACGTAAGCCTTTTCATCTTCCCATTTTCTCAACATTTTGTCAGAAAGATGATGTTTGATGAAAACAATGTCAGTGCTATACCTGAATCGTGTGACTTTGAGCATAACCCTGATGTACACTGCTAATAATAATAAAAGATTTTGTACAATCAAAAATATTACATTAGATCCTTAAGTTCTTTTAGAGATGCTGTATCTTATTTATATTAACACATGTTTTAGCTCTATATATCCAGAGTAACCTGACAATGTCTGACTGTGTAAGTATTACCCAATGTTTGGCACAAAGACCAAACTGGTAACTTGGAACAACATTTGACAACCCAGGCTCCTGGGTGAGCGAGACCGGAGAATGTATGAGTCACACTGTAAAAACACAATTACAGGATGTCGGTAAAATGTTCCATACTTGGTCATTATGTTCTATTATAGTCAATCACAAGACAACAAAAGAAACGAAAGTATAGTCCTTCAACATGGCATTGCCACCTTATTTGGGATGTGCAGTTCATTTCAAGCAAAGTTTTAAGCTGTAAAAGAAAATAGCAAATTTAATCATGAGGTCAAATGTAAACTACTTATAGACAGTAATAAATAGGATATATTAGCATCAATACTGGCATCACAGTCTCACAGACAAATAGTAAGACAATTTAGACAAATGTTCTATTACAACCATAAAAGCTAAACTGTGGAGCTTGTAAAACTGAAATTACTTTGAAGCATAATCAAATTAAATCAATTATGATACACATGAACCAACACGCCAGTGAAAATAACTCAAATTCTCTCAGGAATAAAGATCTGAATAACATAATAATAAACCCCTGATTGAAAAACAAACAAACTGTGAACATGCTGATGGAGGTCTATAGGGCCTTTTGGTCTTTCAGACAACTTTCTCTGCTTGCAGCTTGCTTATCACAAGTCTCTGACAACTGCAAACAGTGCAGGCCTATTTCACATGTTAATGTAATTTTTGCAATAAGCTTACACTACACAGTCATGTCCTCACAGTATGGGGGGGGGGGTTGGGTTGGGGGAGGGCAATGTTTATTCTATCCACACTGTCTGATTGTCGGCGCTTTAACTATTTCCTGAGTAGAAGAGACTCTTAGAACAATAATAAAATATAATATATTTATTATAACAGAATGAAAGAGGAAATTCTGAATATGTTAATTACTACAATAATACAGAATACAGGACTTTAACTTCTACTTGTTCTTACTATAAGAAAACAATTTGAGGACTTCTTCTTTCACATAATTACTAAGCAAAGGCTCCAGTAATGAGTTATAACTAAATGGTATGAATGTGACAAAAGGCTAGTCAATGTTTGAACATCTACAGCTGGACAACACCACCTTAGGAAATATTCCTCAGGAAAAATATGTAGCAAAATCCACAAGTGAGGGGGAGTAGTAGTCTTAAGCCTCAGCCTTACAGTGAAACCACAAAATACAATAGAATTACAGTAAACAAAAAGGAAACTTTATTACAATAGCAAAGAAAATATACTAATAAACAAATTAACTCAACAAAGAGTGATAAGAGGAAAAAACCCCTCTTTGTTTTACTATGAAACACTGTAGAATTTTTAGACATGCAGGACCAGAAAAACTAAAAGGAAGCTCGCAGCAGCTGAAGGAAACTGAAGGGGAAAAAATAGAAGTCAGTAAAAAGGCATATGAGGAGTGCAAGACCCCCCACATTGCTCAAAAGGAGGATGACATGCTGAGACAGTCAGTATCATGGCTGACCTGAAGCAGGCCGAGGAGCAGCTGGACAACCCCCTCCTCTGTTAGCAGGAGGAAAAGACCTTTATCTAGACCACTATGTTGTGTCTCATCTGCAGTGATGGGGTGAGACAGATATTGGACAGAATTAACAGGAACCGTGGTGGTAATGTTTGTCACAGCTGAGAAACACACATTACACATTTCCCCCCCCCACAACTCAATTTAAATTCCTCTAACTCCATCACCCCTTTAACTGAATAATGAACATAGATGGTTAATGAGAAATTAAAGTAGATTAATATAATAGACAGACAACAGACAGATGCATCTCCAAAAATAAGGAAAGTATTATAAGGAAAGTTAGTTAATACTACAGTCCCCATTCGACGGCCTTTATGTATGAAGCCACACACCGAAACTACTATGAGCCAGTGCGTTGAGCTTCATCAAGCCCACCCATAAAGGACAGGAACAACGACTTCCTGTTTGTTGGTGTTGATGCTGCCTTCAAAACAAAGCGATTTATGGGGTGCTGTGTGTAAATCTCAAGGGATCAAAAGAATAATTAAGTAGGTAGACAGACACCCTAAGGTATCTGCACATTTGTAAGAATCTTTTGCAGACTATTTTAAAGACTAAACATATATATTACCCATCATGGCTGTCAGCTCTAATAAATCACTTGGCACAATATCCTTCACACCCGACCTCTTTTACATCACCTGATATCTTATAAACAGATACTGATGGGAAGAAATAGTTTTGACTGAGAAACTTCTCTGTCTGTTTCTCTCTATGAATGTTCCCAAACTCGTCCCGCTGTTCATTGCGAAAGCTTTTATTGTGAAATCCCGCAGCAGCAGTGCTGTGTGTGTTGACGCACTGATGTCGTCTGCTGCTGTGTTGATCATGGATGTGATCAAGGCTTGATACGTTAGCTGAAAGGTAAGATGCGCCAACTATAATGTCTATATTTTAGAACAGGGTTAGTGTTGTATTTAACTGTATTAAGGTCGTACGGTGTTTGGGCTCCACTGTGTGCGGACTGGGGACTGTAATATTGAACTTTTACGGCACTTTGACGTTAACTCTACAGCGCTGCATCCACATTCCTCCCAAGTATTCGTCGGCTAGCTAACAGAATTCATCCGAGCACATCAGTACAGCCACTTCGCCCCAGCGCACTGGAGCTTTACAGTTTTTAAAACGTGGGCAGTAAATCAGGAGACGAATGAGCAGAATGATGCAGAGAACAAAAGGTGAAACGCTAGTGTCCTGCATTATTATTATTACGCGAAAAACGGTGGATGTGATGGTGATGCTCCGAGTTAGCCGAGATTAGCACGTCTCCCCAAAATTAACGTCAACACACGGTGACGTTGTGATGAAAAATAAAATAGCTAAAAAATGTCAAAGCTTTGCTCTTTAACTACGTTATCCCGCTAGAGACAACAGCCAACACCTGACAATGAGCACTAAAATAGATATTTAATATGTAACTTAAGTTAATTATCGTTACTAGCTTGTGTGTTTGCTTGACGCTCGTTCGTAAGTTTTATAGCTAACGTTCGTATACAAACCGTTGTAACCATGGTTGTAACCATGGTTGTAACGGCCCACAACAACGTCTGCCTGCGGGGTCGTTAGTGTTAACCGTTACACGACAGTAACGGTTAACTTCAGTTTTGTACTATTTGTTTTTAAGGTCGCCGCTGATTGAACCGTTATATGTTGTATTTGTTATAGTAAGTTAAGAAAACTAATGGTCATTGCAACTGACTGTCTTGGTTTTAAACATATGTATAAGTAATAGTATTTTTTTTTTTACTATACTGACATACTGAGATTGATCAATAATAAAAATAATCAATAGATATTTAATAAATTCATAGTACAAGTGAGGAGAAAGGTGAGGCAAACAGCAGTGCAACGTGTTACTGAAGGGCACAGATAGAGGCAGGTGGTGTACAGTTACCATTGAGGAAGCTCTTTCAGTCAGCCTGTAATAGAAGAAATGGCTCTGAACACAAAAGTGAACAAAAGGAAATGAGGCTCTTGAGCTAAAGACACTTAATCTTGGTTTGTTTTCAAAGATAACATCTCATCAGGTGTTTTTTCAGTCCTGCAATACAAAGTAATGGAGCCATGTCTGTGAAACTAGAACCTAGGGTATAGTTGGACAGGAGGAGACCTGGTGGTAAAGGGGTGATTGTGATGCCAATGTTCCTATTCTTGGTACTATAACATCTTTTTGTCTCTAATTTACAGTTGTCGGAGAGCTCGCCTGCTGAAACTGGAGTTCGACAGTTCAGCGATGGATTTTCCCCAATAGGTCTTCCTCACTTCAGAGGCATCATATCGTTGATTTACTGGATCATTCAGCAGCATGTTTCATTGCAATGGGATGACTGGTTAGTCAGTGTTTTTGGTGAAATGTCCTGCGTGGAGAAAATATCTTAATCTAGAGCTAAAAGCATCCACAGTTGCCACTTTCACTGTATCACATCAGTGCAGTCACAAAGCCATGGGCTTCTGTTCGCCTGTATGCAAGATTTTGCGGAGGGGAAAGTATTTTGTACTGCTGCTCATCTCGCTGTCAGTGCTGGCATGGATCACAATTTTTTCAGGCGAGACAGTGAAGTCCGATCAGGTTTCCTCCGGCACGACACAAACTCTAGTCCAAGGTGACAGCGCGAGGGATACGCTCAGCGTTCGAACGGTGGCACCCGGTCGCGTCAGTACTACACCACCGAAAGTCGAATGCCCTGAGGAGTCACCGTTGCTACGTAAGTATACACTGGTGCGGGTTAAAGAGGTGATCGATAGTCATCCTCCCGGGAGTAAATGACATGTGTCTGCTTAGGGTTGCTTACTCAGGCTAAATAGGAATAGATCAGATGTGTTTATACTCTGTTTTATGTCTCTTTCTGTACGTTTTCCACCTTTTTTTCCACTGACTATTTGATAATGTAGATGAGTTAACTGCTATGTAATAAACCA
>NW_023339763.1:14814591-14844929 GCF_004916995.1 Morone saxatilis | reverse complement strand
TTTAATCTGTGACTGTCATGTTATGAATGTGGATAGACAACATTTGAAAGGTTATAAAAACAAAAGGATTTAAAACTGGTCAATCTGTTATTTGACTCTTTAATGAGTCATCTCATCTGAGCGGTTGTTCTTGTGTTCAGGACTTTGATTTGTAAATACTACATGTTTTTAAAATTGAATTTAGGCATTTTTCCCCTCTGGAGTTTATCAGAAACATAATGCGCTCACATTATTGGTCGGGTTTGTTAACCTCTACAGGGGGACCTGTGAAGCTGTCATTTGAGCCCTCTCTGAAACTGAAGGACGTGCAGAGTGACAACAAAGGAGTGACTGAAGGCGAGTATGAGCCCACTGACTGCACAGCGAGGCAGAGCGTAGCAATCCTCATCCCTCATCGCAGCAGAGAGAGACACCTCCTCTACCTCTTGCACCACCTGCACCCCTTTCTGCAGAGGCAGCAGCTACACTACGCCATTTATGTCATCCAGCAGGTATTGCTCCACGTCATGCACAGTCAGTCAGTTGATCTTGAGAGTATTGGTTTAGCATATCAGGGAACTGCAGTTGTAAGAATTATTCCTTATGTTTTGTATTAGTTATTCGTATTGGTAAATGATATAGTTGTAGTTGTAATTCAGTCTTGCTAAAACTCCCCTGAACGCAACTGCACCTAAAGAGCACACTCAGTCACAAAGAGCAACTTTAAGTGAAGAACTATTATGTAAAATGAATGTGTACCGGTAACTTTATTTCATTACTTCAGAGTTATTCTTTCAAATGCCAAAACTGACAAAAAACTACCAAGGAAACTAAAACAACAGGCCAGTAGGTTTTTATATGAGTGCAACACTACTGGAGACATCAAATTTGTAGCACTTTCAAAGACTTTATGAAAGTAACACGTCATGCTCAGTGACACACAAAAAACACTGAAATTGCGGCTAGAATTAAAGAAACTAGTGACGCGAAACACTTCCTCATGCCAAATTCAAGTCATCCGCAACCAAATAATGTCCTATAATACAGTACACAAAGAACAAAAGGATTAGGATCAGTAACTAGAAGGCAAACCGCCCAACAGGCAAATACTGTACGAGCACTGGTTTTAATTATTCGCTTGTAGTTTGAATGCAGTGCTCACACACTTGTAGATGAAAAAGTTTTTTACCAGCCTTAATAATACATTGCCTTTTGTGTCACATATACATTAGTTTCGGTGCTTTTCATTGAGATAATATGGTCAACAGTGCCGCTAAACTAGGAGCACTTAATGCGGTTCAGATGCGCGTAAGAACACGTGGTCGTGTGTGTTTTGTGTGTCAAACTCCAACCGAGACAGCAGAGGACAGAAGCAGCGCGCCTGTAAATAACTCTAAAACGCGTTTGAGACTCTCAGCCTAGTTTTTTATTACATAACTATTTTGGTACATAACATTTACCCTCCAGTGTAGCGGATAGCCTTCCGAGATTTAGTCTCCATACGGAAAATCGAGCCGCATTTGGCGCTTGCCGTGTGTACAGCCACATTTACCCAGATGAGTTTCTTCTCTGCCTTAATTGTTTAAAATGTTTTATAATGTTTTGGTTCCTATGTGCTCATCTGGTTTCATACTGAGTCAGTGTCTGGTTTTCATGGTGGCTACTAAATCACAATAACAATCTCCTTCAGATTCACTTACTAAGCACTCCATTTCCCTATAATAGCCTGAATATGATGATGCCACTGTAACAATGAAAGTTGTTCTATAACTGACCTACCCAAGTAGCATTAAATCATTTCTCTGAGCTGCAGCTGTTCTGTATTTGACCCTTTACTTCAACCCTCCTACCTATTAACATTTTTTAATGTCTGAAGCATAATGACACACCAGATACAACAGCAGAACACAGCCAACACTTCTTCAACTACAGCTTGTACGTAGACCATAAAGGACAATAAAATAATGTGTTTTTTATTTGTTTTTCCTTTTTCTGAAGGCTGGTGATGCAACTTTTAACCGTGCCAAGTTACTGAATGTCGGGTATTTGGAGGCACTGAAGGACTACAATTGGGAGTGCTTCATCTTCCACGATGTGGACCTGGTTCCCGAAAATGATCATAATTTATACGTCTGTGACAAGCAGCCCAAACACTTGGTGGTTGGCCGGAACGCCACAGGGTACAAGTAAGTATATGATTATGGACTAAATTCCTTTAAGTGCAGCGCAGTATTAACAGATGGCAGCCTCCTCAGGCCTGATATCATCCTGAAAGCTCTGATATAATCTTTAAACAAAGAACCGTCTTTTTTCTGATATTCTTCAGGCTGCGTTACAAAGGCTACTTTGGAGGAGTCACTGCAATGACCAAAGACCAGTTCCTGCAAGTGAATGGATTCTCAAACATTTACTGGGGTTGGGGAGGAGAAGATGATGACCTTCGCATCAGGTGAGACAGAAATAAAGTATTTAAGATTATTTGTGTTTCTTTTTATCACATCTGGAGTGGATGTGGTTTTTATTCCTTCACTCGTTCACTGACACACGTGGGTCCGTTGTCTGCTGCAGGGTTGAGCTGCAGAAAATGAAGATTATAAGGCCGCCTGCTGATGTAGCTCGCTATACCATGGTGTTTCACAAACGGGACAGTGGCAATGAAATAAACAAAGACAGGTCAGTAAATGCAGAGATAATGTGTGTATTATTGGTCCATTAAATGTGTGCATTCTGGTTTGTGAAGCAAATGAAATCTCTTCAATAAACCTTTATTTTGCTTCCCAGGATGAGGTTGTTAGGACGAACGGCGCAGGTATGGAGAAGGGATGGACTCAACAGCTGCTCATACAAGACGTTGTCATTAGAGAGGCAGCCTCTTTATGTGAATGTTACTGTGGACATTGGTAAACCACAGAGTTGAAATTTCCTGCTGGGACCAAAAAACATTTTATGATCTATTTTATACGGTATGTACAGGCCATTGAGGGCAGAGGAGCGACTACATGTGTACAAGATACCATATAAAGCACACAAAATGCACATTGTTTTTGTAGTTTACATATTAAAATTAAGTTCAGCTGGCAACTACATATTTGCACATTTTTGCATATCATGCTGCCTTCATTTCTTTATGTTGTTTCCAGCCTGCAAAAAACCAAAACAGATTGTGTTTGGTCAAAGAAATTAATAATATAATAATAATGTTAATAATATTAAATATTCCTGATACCTAAAATGTTTTGCTAAATCATCCAGCTGTCAGACAGCGATTTATTTATGCACATGCCTTATGATTTTCCTGCACAGCCCACATGGACAGTGTGTATTTTGTGTGCTTCGTTCAGTGGATGCGTTGATTTTCTGAAAGCCCCTACAGAAACTGGTGTTGTCACTTTTTTTGCCTAATAGACGCGTTGCACAGCAGACAATTTGACTTGTCAAAGCCAGCAAAACACAGGTGAACGGCTCTGTTCCCGATAACAGTGAAGATGTACCAGCATGCACAACAGCAGGAGTGGAATCATCAATATCATTAACACACCTGTTCTGTGACATGTCTTAATGTCTGCTGTGCAACCAGTCCATTAGACCTTCGTCTCAGGACCGTCTGGGAGGTATAGACTGTGACTGATTGAATGATTGATCGAGTGATGGGAGCCTATAAGATTAAGTTAATGTTTAGGTTAGATTCGAGCTTGGACTCTTCAAGGCCAAGGGCAGAAGGACAAAACAAACTAACAGAAACAGAGCCTTGGTATACTTTTAGCTTACCAGTTTTTGGCATTCTACAATAGCCTATAAAAAGTAATCAACGTGAATATATTAATAAAATCTTGGTAGATAGCTGAGGTCTTATCTAAAACTGGCTTTAATTGCAGAACTTGAATCAAATATTCTTTTTTGGGCCATTTTCGCCTCTGTTGGACAGTTTGGACAGAAGAGAGGGAAATGTGGGGAGAGGGAGGGTAAATTACACGCAACATAGGTCGCCGGCTGGACTTGAACCAGTGGCGTTGCTGTTACGTGGTGTATGTGGTAACCAAGTCACTCTAAGAACCTTAACTGTCTTTGGTTTAACAATGTTTGTGTCTTGAAAAGTACTTTTGTGAGCCATTATGATAAGGAATGATTTTTTACACTGCACGTTCTTCTTAGGCCTTACATGCTTGATTTTTAAGCAGGAAATAGTGGGTGACGGATGCTTATTTATTACTTTAACATTTATAAACGGGGTCTAATGAGATTAATCAATATAACTTTTTCTAACTATTGTGTGTGAAGAAAAAAACATTATTATACTTTGATCATTGCATGCTGCTTAGAAATGTGTCTCTGACTCATATCAAATGTGTCATAAATTGTTTTTTAAACTTCATTTATATTTTGAAGGAAGTATAGCTACTGGTTTGTTAACCATTCCGTATGTTTTGTCTTTAGTTATCTTACCAGCAAATCCTACTTCTTACTAAACTGAGCAATATTACTAACGATAATGACAAACATGGTTGTAGTTTACTTGAGCCACTCCTCATTATATATTCATATTCATAAATGCAGTATGCTGTAGTCAATGAGAGTTAGCGTTGTTATATACATATTAAAAACCAGAGTACAGGTTTTTTCTCTTTATTTGAATATGTACGCCATACGACCCGAATGAATTTCAAAGCGATGCCATATTAACTCTTTGGGAATGTCACTTGGTGGATTTATTTTGAATGTTTGTATGTTGATTTGGAATGTTTTGTTTGTGTTGATGGGAGATTTCACTTCTAATTGGATATCTTCTCTTTAGAACGTGTAATAAATAATATTTTTCTTATGAATTGTCTTGTGGTTTTATGTGTTTGAGGACAACAATCAACAGTTTTGTCACTACACTTAGATATGCACCTCAGTATCGCAGTGTATCAGGAGTCCACAAGGAACTGACTGCAACAAAAACTGTAATTGGGATAATTAAATCATTACGATCTTTGAGGGAATTTAGCTTTTGTTTTTCTATCTGGCATATATTGGTGGTACTAATGGGTACAATGAGATATTTGTTTTTTATTCTGTGATATACCTGGCTGCTCGTAGCTTGTGTTCTGGCCTGGCTCCGAGACCACAGCAAATAAGGAAAGCACTGCCATGTGATTAACTAAAAGAAATTAAACAGACATCAATTTTGTTCAACAAATGTAAACAAACAATCTAACGAATGAGAATGCAGGGAATCGTACTGCCAGGCTAACTAAAATAAAACAAAAACTACAGAAAATCAAAAACCCTAACGCAGCACAAGGTGTTGAGGGAGCCGCAACACTACAGGATGGGATGGATCTCGTGAGACAGTGGCTAAAGTGAAACAAACAGAGGACACAGCATAGCAGAGGCAGTCTAACTTGTTATAACGTTTATATCCTCATATTTGATGCAGATTCCAACCGCACTTGACACACCTTGTTAGAAGCCACGCTGCCCAACTTTTCCAATCCCTTCCTATGAATGGTTTTAGGTTCAAACAAACCCCATGTAACAGCTCCTCTCTGTGTATTTAGAATTCCATAAATAATTCACTGTATTACTAACATGTTACACCACCAAGCCAGCCTGCAGTGCATCAATCTGACCACAGGGGGTCCTTGAGAGCATAATATCCACTATTGGAAAAATCTCTTGAGTGAGGTCTCTTGTCCCTGTTATTTACCTAAAGGTTGCTTTTATCGCCTTAATGCATCATGATAACAACCTTGTTTGGTTGAAAATGTGGGAAGATGTTTAACACAGCACAAGTGTGGACCATATATATAAAAAAGTAATGTTCTGAGTTTTATATGTTGCCAGTTTCAGATGTGGTTCAATTGAATACTGTAAATTACATGGTCAATCACATTAGCTGCTCACATTCCTGTAAAAAGCAGTTTAGTCCCTCCATGACACATTGTTGGTGAGAGGAGTGGTACTGGGTGTGAATATAGACTATGGTAACATGAACTGCCCAGTCCCATACCTCAAATATACCACTGAGGGCAGGTGGAATATTGTTTAACAGTTGAGTTTTATCTTTGCGCAGTGGTTCAGTTTTATTTATTTGTTGTCGTGCAGTAACCACATTAAGTGTTTCTCTCAAGTTTATGTAGCTTGGGAATACATTATGTTGTTGGTTTCTAGTGATGCACCGATTTATAAGACAAGATTCACTGCCATCTGCTAGGTGCCAAACATCTGTATCAGCCGATATTCGCCTTGTTGACTCCCATCAGCCTATCGGGAAATAAGGTGGCTGATGATCGGTGTATCCCTAGGTTTCCTTAACAGACAGCGACACACACAAGGTAATTATTGAGGTATTGCTTATCGAACTGAAATAGGAAGACATGACAAGTGTAAGTGCACGTTTACCACTTAAAGCCAGGAAAACACCAGCACACCAGTGTCTGTGCTGTGACCTGAGTTGATGGCTATAAAATTTATTAAACCTGTCCGATTTCCATCTTGAGGTTTGCAATGTTCACAATATTAATGAGACAGTCCTATCTGAGTAACATGAACTTATTTTAAAATGTATTATCTTCACTTTTAAATCAACAAGATTTTATATATAAGGAAGATCTTGTGTTTCACTCTGTGGCATTTAGCTAACACAAAGACGTTCCATCACTCTGAGGACTTGAAGGACATGTACTAAAAGTTAGAACACGAGACTTAAAAATTCAGATACAATGAAATGTCTTCTTTTTTTTTTCTCCCAGTGCAAAGAAAGAGCGGGGTGTCTGAGTCTTTGTATGGACAGAATGATGTCATCTCCTCTTCCTATGGTGCAGAAAGAAAGCTTTGTCTTGTTGAGGGGCGGCCCGGTTATGTAGATTACATGTGACTTTCACGAAACACTTTTAGCACAAAAATATAAATTCTGAAAGTCAGAACACTATGATCTACTCTACAACTACTCCATTCACATATGTTAAAAGAATGTCAGCGGTGCCTACGGTGTCTACTGTGTACTTCCTGCTTGTTAATACGCTTGTGTGAGTGCTAGAGTGCAAGAATTCACCAGTGGGATGTTCATATCTTTACTAACAGCACAGAGCAATCATTTATGGAAAAGTGATACCTCAGAGCTTTAGATTAATTATAAAATCTAGACTTGATTGTCCAAAAGTGAGTCCACACGTTATTTAACTATTGGATGGAAAGTAATTCATGTTTTTAGTGATTAAAATCATGGCTGACAGTGTCTTATTATTTCATTGCAGCTCAGTGGTACCTCTGTATAGCACATTGGTACAGCATGAAGATCTAGGGTCCCTTCTGTGTGGAGCTTGTGCAAGTTTCCTCTGGGTGTTCCAGTTTTCTCCCACAGTTCAAAGTCATGCAGGTCAGGTGAATTGAAAACCCTACAGAGCCTGCAGATGTGAATATTTGTGTGTGTGTGTGTGTGTGTGTGTGTTATCAGTCACATTTGCTGGAATACACTCCCCCATTATCTTGAATAGGAATAAGCAGCTGCTTCAGATGGATGGATGCAGTGCTTAATCTCTTAACAGATAAGGTTTTTCTCAACCCCCCTCCCAAAAAACATGAATAACTTACAGGAATTCTTAACTAGAATACTTAAAGCTGTTATAACTCATATTTTTATATGAACAAAGGCTCACATGTCTACTTGCAGGTAAGAGGGGTCGCTGGTACCGAATAATCCACATAGAATAATCACCTGACTCTCCTCCCAGCCTGCAACTTTGCTGTTTTGGTTCATTCACGCTGCTCTTGTCAGTGTCCTTCTGTCCACTACCTGCCCAGCATTAAACATCAGAAGGACAATGTTAGCGATTAGCTGGTGAACATAGTGGAGCTTTTAGCAGCTAAAGAGCCAGATATTTCCCTCAGGAGTTGGTGGAGACCAAAAACAGAACTAAAATAGAGGTCATTCATCATATGGAGACTAACACAGCTGCAGTGTGGCTGCTCTAACCTATTAACATGGGCGCCTAAATAAAAAGCAAGATGTAATTCAATGCACATGCGCTGCAGGTTCGTGCTGTGTGGAACGGGCTCTTTAGGTCGAAATGTGAATTGGTAACCATAATTGCTGCGTCTAAGTCTGCAAATGTGACACTTTCTATCTTGCATTAGTGGTATGAGATCAAAAGCACTGGCACCTGCTTTCACGTCTTCAGTGGGAACAAAATAATTCAGCCTGTGGCAAACAGTTATGTGTATGCCAGTCACCTTTGTTATTCATAATCTGTTGGTGGTTTCTGTGGTTCCAGAGACAAACCAAGTTTGCAGCAGACATGTAAAAGCTAATTTGACACGCTGTTTGCTTCAGTTCTTGTGTCAAATTTTAATTTTAAATAACAGTCCCGAATGCAGTAAATTACTGTAGTTAGTGGTTCAACAGGGGTAGATATACTGCAAGAACAAATTAAATGTTAAAATATCTCCTCAGGGAAAGTTCAGTAGTTTACAGCTGTAACATTTCAAACCTCAGTGGAATGGGATTCTGGTTTTAGGATCTGTAATTTTCCATGTGAAACTGTTACAAGGCTACAAATATGACGAATATGTCATCACTACCCAGGGAGTTTTCATGATCTTTCTCTAGGGAATGCAGGGATGTAATTGGATTACATTAACTTAAGACGGGAAGTAGCAAAGATACTTGCTGGATGAAAACATGATTTTATTTACATTATTGTCAATTCTGTACATTTAATGCATTCATTCATTATATCTTTGCAATAAAGTGGCAGCGCAGTTTGAAAAAGAAAAACATGAAATGCATAGCAGTCAGTAACAAGAACCATGTGTGTCGTCCATCTCCTCACTCCAACTCCCCCCCACCTCCCCAATCTCCCCCCATTTCCCATCTGTGCCCTTCAGGCCCTCACTTCAGTCACCTCCCACTTCCCTCTTCCTTCAGAACCCGTCTGTTTTTGTTTTCGAGCCCAGGCTCTTTGCACAGGAAATTGTATACATTGGGAGCATTCAGGAAGGCAGAGAGCAGCTTTCCCGTTAGCTCCGAGTTTGGGCACACCAAAAAAATGGATAAAAGAGGTCAGTAATTCCTAAACCAGGAGAGAAACAGAAGTCAGCTGTTCTCCTCCCCTCACTTCACTTCCCTCCCCTTTATACAGTCTCAACATTTAAAAAATCCCTGCCACACCACTGCCACGAGTCCATCTCTAAACATAGAATATTTGAAAAATCTCAAAGTGGAAATCAGATAAAAAACAAAAACAAAACTAATGTTCCTGAAAGGGTTTTGCCTCTCTTGGTACATGTATGCTTCCTCAGCTACAGAGAAGCCAGTGAAAAGGGGAGACTGTGTGGAATGAAGGAAAAGAGGAGGAGATAAAAAAGGAGCAGAGAGAGACTGGCTGGGGGTAAAAAAACAACAGGAAACCAACCGATTCTAATGCTGTTTCTGCAAATCCTTCAGAGATAAAGCAGCCGCATGCCACGTCCTGGCGAAGCAGCAGCCACACCATGTCTTTTCTTTGCTCATCATCTGAAGTAAAGACAATTTAAAGGACTTAATGTTCAAAATGTGACGTCACTTCTGCTCTCAGCCTCCAACCGTGTGGTTAGTCAGAATGTGAGCGGATGCAGACTTTTGGGAGCTGATTGCTGGGATTTCTATGTGGCTGGTTCTTTGACCTACAAACTCAACCTTTCTCAGGGTCATATGGATCGATCGCTGTGCTTCCAAGGATCTGTTTGTTTTAATTATCTGGACTACTAACTGGAGCCACATGAAGAACAAAGGGACTAAGCAAAAGACCAAAAAAAAAGGAAGTGAAAATGCGTTCGGCTGTGACCTGATAGAACATCTCCAGAATTCAGGACAAGATGGTAAACTTTTTATTTTGTTTTCTTTGAAATCTAACACTCCTTTACAAGCAGCCATCATCAAACTACACACTGATTCTGCCAACAGTTACTTGACTCATACATAGAGTATAACATTTATGCTGAAATTTGAGCTTAATTAGTCATTTCCTAGATTATTATAGCTACTATAACCTTTTACAGACACATTATGTGGTGAAATGTTGACGAAAAAGGACAGAAAAAGTGTCTTTATGTAACAAATACAGGCTTTGTTCAAAGTGTGTCACATATATGAATTACAGGTATACATGTGTTTTACATTTAGTAAGGCCATTCATTCACCCATTGGCTGTATTAAATGGTCATTTGTGACTCTGGGTGTGGCTCTTACATTTTTTGTGTCAATTTCCTACGGTGACTATAGTTCCTATGACTAGTTTTGTGTCTGACAAAAGACTGGGCGGTGCTGCTGCCTATGGATGGGAGAAAATAATGAGCCATGAAAAAAAAAAGAATAGAAACTAAATGTATAATCAAATATTCAAATATGTGGTCAGGATTGTTTAAGAGGATTCTTTTATTACTTTATCCCCTATCTTTCTTCTTATCATATGCCTTGTTCTCCTTTCTTACAACCATCATCTGTGGGTTGTTGGTTTTTTTTTTTGGCAGTAGCATGATGTGTCAAAAAAGACCAGCAGAATTCTCCCACGTGCAGAGGCATATGAATAGCTGTGTTGAGGATAACTGTAAGGGAGACCTGTTCGAGTGGACACTCTGTAAGGCGGGGCATTCAGGGCAGGAAGTGAGGGAGGAGGTTTGGGTCGTACCCCTCCGTCATGGACGTCCTGAAGACGTATTGTGTTTTTAGATTGTTACTCCACTACTTTGCTTTTTAATGAAAGTAACTGAATACTACAGGAAGCTACTGACAAACTAACAGAGACACAAAGCAGATGTTAAATTTAGAAATAGTGACCAACAAAAACCTTTTGCAGGGTATTAAAGTGTACCTGATGTGACACAATCCACCTCAGTGTTATACTGAATTTATTTGTTTTACCCAGCTGACAATAATAAAGGGTGCACACTTATACACTCACAATCTCTTGATATTCATGAGAGAACCTTCACACTTGTAAGATTAAACATTGTTATATCTAAAATAATAATTAGCAGTTGGGAGTGATTAATAAAAACTCTCGTCATTGGAAGTCTACGTTGGATGTAAAAAGGGTTTGAAACTCACATTTTCTGTCTCACGCAGACAAAAGTAGTCATGCTTATGTAGTTCCGTTAGTTGTTTATAACATTTGTGTCATGTTGTTATTGTAAAACCACAGTAATTTCAGAAAAGCAACCCTCCAAACATGTCTTCTGGAGAAGGGGAGTGTTGCCCTGAACCTTTTTAAAGTCAACATACAACAATGTTACGGTAATTGCGTTCATAAAACCTGACAAAAAGAGAGAGACTAGAGCTTTTAAGGGTTGTTTAAAGCCAGCCACTGAGCTGCAGCTGCAGTTTTACTGTTTAATGGGACATTTAACATTAGTGGAGAAACAAATTACTTGACTCTGTTGACTGTGTTGAGGCTCACTCAAACTGTAACTAGACATTTGCCTCGCCACACTTCATGCATTCATTCAACTTCCTTTGTAAACATAAAGTATCTTTGTAAATGAGTCGAACATCTAACTGTATTTTGTTGCCAGTCTACAAGAAGCAGAAATCTTCCTTCAGTGCAGAGACTGAGAGGCACTAAATTAAGGCTTCAGAGCTGTTCATCATCCAGCGTTTGACCACAGGCATGTCACTGAAAGTCAAATTAAGTCAAAGAGATGAGAATTCAAATAGCAGATTCTTGGTGTCCGCTGTGATTACAGAAAAATTAACCATTCCTGAGTTTATACTTTCATTTTGTGGAGGGTGGATTTTGTTTGCAAAAAAAGAAGTTTTTAATTTTTTTCATCTATGAACGACTAATTATGTGATATTAATTCTTGACATCTTCTTTAAACCTGAAATACTGGAAACCTAAATCCTGATTTTCAATCAATTATCATTTTCAGTATTAGCTAAAGGGAAGTTGTGGTCATGCTGAATCAGAGCATGTGATTTAGCTCTAAAGCCGCAGTATAATCTGTTTGTTCTCATTTGTTTTAAAGCTAACACAGTTGTACACAGAAGGTGATGTACTGGTTCAGAGAGCTGTGTACTGTAGGTCAGTGGTAACATTTCAAAAGCCGTTTTCTATTAGAGGAAATGTCGTAAGTAATACCAGCTACAAGGACTGGGTGTGTCAACCTTCCTCTGAAACAAACAAACCATTTTTAACTTCCTGTCAAAGTCCACCTACAATCAGTGGCCCTAAGGAATAGAAAACAGACATAGTGGAACAAACCCTTTACCATGAAGTCAACCTTATGTGCATTGTTACCTCTGAAGCATTACATGTACAGTTGTTTCCTTCTTCTGCTTTTAAGGTTCAATATGACCATCCACTGCGCTTACGTGCGGTGTAAAAGCTTAAACAGGAGTAAAAATATGTGTTCATGCTTCTCTAACTGTACATGACTAACACGATTTCACGATCAGTTCCTCAGGTTCTGAAGAAATGTGCAGAGTTTATTGAGGAGCATGGGATTGTGGACGGGATCTACAGACTGTCGGGGGTCACCTCAAATATCCAGCGTCTCAGGTACTCATGAAACAAGTTTCATGTATAGTAATGCTTCTAAGACATCAAAAACCTCAAGAAAATATTAAACATTGGGTAATAAAAATAATAATTTTATTACAACGTTACACAATTAGGCACATTTATCACCTCTATTCACATTCTCTGTAATCACTGTTTACCTTCTCTTTGGAGGAACTGAAATTATTCAGTATAATCAAATATTATCCTTAATCATGCCCATATAAATAGGCTGGTATATTGAATTCAAATAATATTGTTTTCTTAGATTATTATTGAGCTTCTTTAACACCTTTGATGCTGTTTTCTTTCCTTTTTTTGCTATAATATTAGCTGACTAGACTCTAATCTAACAAGATTAAGAAGATCAACACATACTACAACAGTAGTTAGCATGGGTAGCATTCAGCTAACTGTGTGTTTGCGTGTGTGTGTGTTTGTGCATGCAGGCAGGAATTCAGCTCTGAGGCGTGCCCTGACCTTACAAAGGAAGTGTACCTCCAGGACATCCACTGTGTGGGTTCCTTATGTAAGCTGTACTTCAGGGAGCTACCCAATCCTCTGCTCACATATGAGCTATACAGCAAGTTCACTGTAAGTACATTCAAATCACATTTAAGTGGAAAAAAGAAAGTCTCCTAGAAAGGCCTAGAAGAGGTCCGACAGCAGTAATTTGAAACAGACAGAATTGCAACCCCAACACTAGACATCAATAAGCAGTATTGTCAGCACTATATAGACTTTATTTATTGTCATGTTTCATGAGTGTAACCTCATCTCTTTGGCTCACTATTAATCAGCAAATGATGTATTACATAATTAAACAAAAACATTCATGTTACCTCAGTATGACTTATTATCATTCAACATCTTCTCCGTTAAAAGTAGTTTTGCTGCATTATACTCATAAAAGGAGGTCCCTGCATAAACTGCTGATTGTAAGAGATCGGTTTTATCTTTTATGTGTGTATTGATCTTTCTGTTTTTTGTGTGTTACACTGTTGCCAGGCCGTTCTAGCAAATAACAATGTGTTCTGATGCACTGAAGCGTTTGATTTAAAGAAGACTTTGGACCTTTTAGATCACAGGGAGGGTTTGTAATGATGGAAGAGCAAACACTAGAATAAGTAAAAAAAATTGGGCTGACACGATCTTTACATTTAGTACCAGAGAGAAGCTTTGTGGCTGCATTTTCTGGATTAACTGCAGATGTGAAAGAGACTTTAGAGAGAAGCAGGAGAGAAAGGAACAGGAATACCAAACTGTAAGACCTGGTTTGTGCTTTCTGTGTAGCTTTCTGTGTACCTTGACGAGCCATTTGCATACCTTGGCATTCATACATCTTGTGCCGCTCGTGCCTCAAAAATTCCAGTACTCCAGTCAAAAACAGTTCCACATAATATGGCATAATATGAAAAAAACACACCAAAGACCGTTCTCACCGAATTGTTTTGGGAGAAATGAACAAAATGACAACTGAGCAAGATCCATACATTTATAGACAGGCCTAGTGCTCGATGTTGTGTGTATTATTGATTTCATTTTCACACCTGTTGTAATGTAATGTGTCATCTTGAAGTGTTTCGGCCATCAGACCTAATAGCACAAGACTGCCCAAGAGCACGTTTTAACAACAACACATGTTTACGGCCTCACCCATGACTAACAAATGCAAGCTAACATGCTCAGCTGTTTGGGCCGCAGTCACATGAATTAAGACTGCACGCACTCCAGCATGTCTGTTTACATTTGTTCAGCAGGGATAACTGGGTTAGGAGGTTAGGTAGAAGCCTGCAGGGCCATGCAGGAGGATCATAGCTTTACCCTACAGTTCATCAACACATTGATCCACTGGTAATCAAATTAAAGATGATCAGAATTTCAAGAGTGCTGCAGAGACCACGAGCACAAGAATTCAATTCATATTTGGGGTTATGTAGCAACAGATGCAGGTAAATTAGACCGTTTTCTAAACCATAACCATGAGCAGAAAATTAATAATTAATGTGACACTAGTGAGGCACAGGGATCAAGCATCCAAATATTTTATTTTTACTGATCCCAGATGTAAATTCTTTTGACATCTGTCTGATTGATATGCAGGAAGTGGTCTCGGTCCAGGGGAATCATGAGAGACTTTTACACATTCAGAGTGTCATCAAAGAACTGCCAACGCCTCACTTCAGGTGAGCTTCAGGCCTTTTTTTACTGTCAGCAGTAAAGACAATTGTACAACTGATAATCCTGTTTTATGAATAATGTTGTAATAAATGTGACAGGAAGTGTTTGTTGGCTCTTCTCAGGACTCTGGAGTACCTCACGAAGCACTTGGCCCACCTTGCCACCTTAAGCACCCAGACGAACATGCATACGCGTAACCTGGCCCTGGTCTGGGCTCCAAATCTATTAAGGTGAGTTTGGATTCACAGATGTGCTTGAAACACACCATAAAAAAACTTTTCATTTTCTTGTTACGTGCAAGAATTTCTGTAGCTGTTTTTGGAAATAAATGAAATTCTAAGGATGTCCTCATTTCTTACTTTCATCTGTTATTTTCTCAGATCTAAAGACATTGAGTCATCATCAGGTAACGGAGACATGGCTTTCCAGGAGGTGCGGATACAACAGTCAGTGGTTGAGTTTATACTAAACCACACAGAGCAGATCTTCAGCAGTGATTCTAAGCAAATCAAACCCAAAGAAGGTATGACATAAAAAAAATACAAACAGATTCTTTAATGGGAGATTTGTTGGGCTTAAGGATTTGCTAATTCACTATTGATCCACCAGGACCGAGTCTGATGTGTGGGGAGAAGTATGCCACACTCCCGATCAGTGGCCAGTGTGGGCCGATGAAACTGATGAGTCTGGAAGAAGCCCAGGCCCGCTCCTTAAGTCCAAACCATCCTGTGCATAGAGAACGTCAGCGGGAGAACAGCCTGCCTGATACCAGCACCGCCACATTCTACCACACTGTCATAGACATAGACAGCAAGTATGACAGACTAGGGTTCAGTGCATTAAGCTATTATGGGTATAATTTGCAAAGAGTGTGCTTTGAGTGTTGATTCACTCTGTATTTATTACTGTCAAAACAAGCTGTTGTATAGCACTGGGCTTAACAATCTCTGTTTTTCTGTTAGGAGGAAGTTTGCTGGGAAATCGAAGAAGTGGAAGTCCATCTTTAACCTGGGACGGTCTGTGGACTCGAAGGGAAAACTGAGCCGGAACGGCAGTGTGTTCATAAGAGGACCTGGGATAACAGGTAAAGTGTCCAATTTGAACACGGACAACTCACTTCGTAAGCCAAACAACAGGAAGACAGATGTGCAACATTATCATGTATAAACAGAAAGATTATTATTAAAGGACACAGATATAGTAGCTCGTAGAGCTTGGTGTTGCCAAGAGAATGAGAGTGGTGATGAGGTCATTCCTGAAGCAGGAAACAGGAAAAAAATAAATTCAGCCCCACAAAGTCATACTTACTTTTTAAGGTTTTCTTTAATATTTGCTTTTTGCTCTTTTTTTATTGTGAAATACTACACAGTGTCACCTCTTCAGGCATATAAAAATGATTATGTGAGGGAAACATTGCGTTTTAGTTAAGAAGTTTTCTTTTTTTGAGCTTTAACTTCTTTTCAAATGTTTATTGTTATTTTTCCTACAGAAAAGGCAGCTCTTCGTCCTTCCAGGAGCATGGAGTCCTTATGCTCTTTACCAACAGGTGGGGCTAAGACCTTCATTTATTCATTTAAACACAGAGAAAAAGGAATGTGATGAAAACTACAAACTTTGTTGTCTTTGCCTCGTTTTTTTGTTGACTGATATTTTTTCCCTTATGTTATTGTTGCTGTGCAGATGATGACAGAACAGGAAACAACAGTCCAGCTGGTGGCATTTTCGTTCCAGATGTGAAATCCAGAACGCTGGGATCCGACTCGCTCTATGACCTGAGTGAACACGACCAAAACTGGGACTTTAAAGGGAACAAAGCTGATGGGGCAACAGGTGGCTGGAGCTCTAGTATGACCCAAAGGGGGTCACCAGGTGCCTCTGCACCCACTCAAAAAACACTGCCAGAACAACTGAAGGTGTTCAAAGGTGATGACCTCAGCGGCTACAAGCCCACCTCTCCAAAAAACAGGAGGATGTTGTACTCAGGTTCCTCCAACACCTCCTCTCGGCCCTCCTTCCCAGGAAGCTTCTTCCCGCTGGAGTCCTCGCCGAGGCATCAGCGCAGAGCTGTTAACATATCTGAGCCCTTTGCCGTGTCTGTACCCCTGCGTGTGTCAGCTGTTATCAGCTCCAACAGCACGCCATGCAGGGGGCACGCCAAGGACAAAGCAGCTACTCTGAAACCCTGCAAAGAGAGCTCAGAGCAGAGCAGCAACAGTGGAAAGAGCAACACTTTCCCCCAACTGGAACCCAAGAAGCAGGAAGGAACAGAGAAGAAAAACACAGAGGTGCCGACCTCTAGAGTCCCGCAAGAGGGTGAGGACATCTTCCTTCATCACATTTTAAAATGGCTTGTTATGTAAATTGTTAAAGTCATATAGCCTATGTGTAATAGGATGTAATGAAAAAAACTACTCTTTTTTAAAAATTCAGATACAAGCAAAGAGGTGGTGCAAGAAGGTCAAGGAGGGGTGAATATTTCGGAACTGGAACCACCGGTCCTTGCAAATGCAAGAGAAGGCAAAGATGCAGCGCCATCTCCTGGGAAAGAACTGCACAACCAGTCCACAGCTTTGCAACTGGTAAATCATGTAGTTGTGCTTGCACTATGGTGTAATTACCATTAATTATTACCATTAATTATTATCTTTCCTTAGAGCTTAAGTTTTTACCATCAAATTAAGATAAAAAGATAAAAAAACATGTAGTTAAAGACTAAAGGTCAGCAAATAGAAGACCACATGGCAGCAATATTTGGATACCTGCTCCTTCCTTCAGGTTTATCACTGGTCCGTCCACTTGTAACCTTCAAATTAAGTCTTACTGGGATTTACAGGTGAAACTATTAGCATTGTATTTTGAATCCCAGGATTGATAGTTTCTCTTTCCCCCTGTTATTCAATTTCTAGAAAGGTAATGTGAGTGTTGAATACAGCTCAGATTTTTTGCCCACATACCTTTGGCTTAAACTAGCACATAGTTTGTTTAAGTTTGTTTGTCTTAGAGATAAACGGTGGAATCATTTTGGATATATTTAATCCTTTCTATTTTTGTTTGTTTACCATTCATACTTTCCCAGGACAAGAGATCTTCTACTGGGAAACAGATGTGGTCTGACCTCCACCAAGAACTGAAGATAACTGAACCTGAAATTGACCTGCTGGATGAGACTTTTAAACCTGTTTTTGACTCCAAGAGCACATGTGAGGTCAGGAAATTGACGATGGACGTCAAGTCAAAACGAAGCCGCAGTTCTCCGTCTCTGTCTTTGTTATTTAGGGAGCAGTCCTCAAATACCTCTCTGAGTGATCATGTAATCGCCACTGGATCAGACTCTGCAAAGAAACAGCCCTCAGAGTCAGACATCTTGTTTTCGCTTCACAAAAACACTGCTGACATGGTGGATGAGAAAGAGAAGAAGCTGCGTCTGAAAATCACGCCTTTAAACAAAGGTGACCCAGCTTCCACCAAGCAGTCCCAACGTGCTTTAAACGAAACCTGTTTAGATAAAGTTATGGACGTTTTGACGTTAGAGGATACTCCAACGGTTGAAGTCTTCTCAGGAGCAGATGATACCGGCAAAAAAACAGAGAAACGTGAAATTCCTCCAGGATTCAAAAACGTCTCCTGTGAAGGAGCAAAGAATGTGATTTCTGAGGTGGAATTGATTCAGAAGCTGTCAGTGTGTTTGGAGGAGAGACGTAACACTTTGGAGCTTCCACACCATTACAGTGATGAAGGATGTGGAGGACACTCAGAGGACTTGGACTTGGTGGAGCCTTGGGAGGATCTTAGCTCCACCAAGCAGTGGGTAACCAGTCCTCTCCACTCACCTGACGTGGAGGAGCTGTTCAACCAGCTGTCACCCTTCAGCTCTCGTGGGGAAAATCCAAGCTTGGAGGAGGGGAAGATTTCATCTCCTTCAGCTGATAATAACAAACAGTCTCTCATGAAGAGCACCGAACACCTCTCAGGAAACATTCCTCAGTCTACCAGCAGCAAACCAGAAACTAAATGGATGCTTTTGCCATCAATACCTACACGGGTCAGTGTGAACAGCAATAACACAACGCAACCTCACGCAGGAAGAAGCAGCACAACAAAACAGAAGAATACAGTGTCATCTCAGAGGTTTTACCGACAGATGTCTTATGAGGCAGCTGCTTCGGAGAAAAGAGAGGAGAATTACTTTTCTAGAAACAGACCATATTCACTGAATTTAGACCTGGGGCATCGATGCATCAGAGACATTTCTAATCAGCAGAACCGTAATTCATCAGAGTTTTCCTCTTGTCAGAGAGGGTTACTGAGCTCGTCTGGAACTGGAAACAACGGACTGTCCTCAGAGCTGGAGTTGTTTCTGAGTGATCGGCAGGCACCTCTACGCCGAAATTCAGCCCCGGTCAGCGTGTCATCGGTGCGAACAGCCTTCATGATAAAAACATGCCAGGCCAAAGCTGTGCCCGTCGTCCCTCCGAAGGTGCAGTACAGTCAGATACCTCACTCTAGACCCGAGAATGATTTTGACACAGTGAAGGAACAGGAAAAGGAATATCCTAAAATGATCGCAGAGAAAAGCAACAGCGCACCTCCTCCGATGATGTCAGATCTAAAGGAGGAGCTGGAGAATAAAGAGCCTGGAGCCGAACATCAAAAACACCCGAATGCTGAAAAATGTGCTGAGTCTGTGAGGACCACATCTACTCCAGAGCTGCCAGTCATAACCAGGAGACATGCGCCCAGTCTGGAAGTGTTTGTAGACTGTCCCAGGCCTAACAGAGGGAACATCTTACAAAGACCCTCTTTTAGGAACAGGCAGAGACCTCAAAGTCTCATCCTGCTCAGCCCTCCTTTCCCCATCATGGACTACCCACCGTCAGGAGACGACGGTAAGCTCCTGTCATCCATCAAGAACCTGAATGACACGTCAGCCGTGAACAACTTTTCTAAAGAGATGGCGGAGAATTTCAGGACATCGGACGGGATCGCTCTTCAAAACAAAATGACTATTCCAAAAAGTGGACAGAGACTGGAAACGTCAACCAGCTGCTTCTACCAGCCGCAGAGGAGATCGATGATATTTGACAGCAGGAGCCACAGGCAGATTGAGTGACTGGAGGTACAGTCACTGACTCTGACTGCGTATGTAAATAGGATACAGTATTCTTTTTTTTTATAAAACCATTATGTATTTGAGAAAGAGCTAAAGAAGCCATGACGTATGTGAAAGCCATTTAAGCTTGACTCAGATCCGGTCCTGCAACTAATGATTTTTAACATTATCCATCAATCTGCTGATTATTTTCTCGATTAGTCGATTAATTGTTTGGTCTTTAAAATATCAGAAAATAGTTAAAACAAATAGAACGATCTATTAATCGACTAATCGTTCTACCCAGTCTCACGCCAAAGCGTGTAATAGACCCGCTGATCCACTAGAGGATAACGTGCCAGTGTCACGTTTTACCTCACCAAGTAAAAGTACACACGTGCATAATGGTGCAGTATAAAGAGTCCACTTAGGGAGGTCAGGCTGGATGGACAGGACTTTCACCCCACAGGCCATTGTTAAAGTATTGTGTGAAACCAAAAGTCAATCCTGATGTCTTTTAAGTTACATACGTAGTAAGTTAATTTACATCAGGTACATAACTTAACATATGATCTTTTCCTGAGTCTAACCAAGTACTTTTGGTGCCTAAACGTAACCAAACTACAACCTCTGCAAGCTTTATTCTGAAAGTGTAACCAGACATTTATTGCATATTTATTATTGCTAACCTGACGTGTTGAAAATGTGACACTGCCACGGTGGACCGGTGCTTTGGCGGGATACCCGGTTGAAAGTGTTTCAGCTCTACTGAGGTCAATGAAGGAAACAGTTTTTAAAAGTTAGTTTCATACTCATGTCAAGTTACAGTGTGTGTGAGAAACAGATATCAAGTCTCCTCTGTCACATACAGTATGTGCGTGGTCCTACACAGTCACAGTGAATCACTGCCATAAAGGATTTAGAGCGCAGTCTCTGTGTAGCAGAGATTTGGACTGATAAAAATAGAATCTGTTAACTGAGGAAATTAGCTGCCATGGAGCATTTGTAGGACAAAGTAGCTTAACAAAATAAAAACCTTAACTCAAGATCCACCTATTAGCTTTCAGAGGTTCCAACCAAATCTCAGGGTTTCTCTCACAGTCATGGAGACAGTTCATTTAGCTCCATCCACTGAGGAAGGCTGTGAGATGCAGTTGAAATTTAAAAAGCTAGTAAGTGGACCTTAAGTTCTTTTGTTGTTGTTGTTGTTAATTCACATGGATTTGTTGTTTTAATATGTTCCCTTTTCATCCTCTCTTTCTAAAATAACTTTCTTCCAGGTTTCATTGAAGCAAAATAGTTTGTGATGGTCACTGGGAATTTGGACAAAAATGTAACCAGAAAAGTAATTTTAAAGAAACAAACACACCCAATGTGTGTAATGATGATGACATAGTTGAATTATTTGAATTTCCCGACTGTCAACAACCAGAATCCATACGACGTCAGATTACGACCTCTTCACATAAATAATCATGTATGAACTGAACTTATCCTCATTAAAGGCTCTGAATAAAGGAAGTGCACAGTGAAGGTTACCAAAAAATAAAATGCTAAACTGAAGAACTGACAATTGAACTGTTAAACAGTTTAACAGCCATAATTTGATCATGTACATGAAGACGTGTTTATTTATTCTTTTATTAACAAACTTGATACTTATAAAATATAAAATAAATAATACTGTATGTAGCTGTCCGCTCTGTGATGAGCTGATGTCAATGTGATTTTAACTAATATTTAAAAGGAAAATCCCTTTTTTGATTTAAATATATCACAAACTTAATAAAGAGTATTTACCCACAGAAGGACTTTAATTCATATGTATCTTTATTTTCTTTAATTGCTTTGTGTTTTATGGCATTTGGGTTTTTGACAGTAATGAGAACCTGTATTGTAGTAAAGAGTAAATCTCATATTATGAAAAGTAAACTGGAGGTTGACTGTGTGCACGCTGACTGTATTCAATGTGTTTGAGCTTTGATGGTGCTTTGACGGTATCTCCAGGTTTTTGTTTCTCTTCTTTGAATTTTACAAACACGGGATCTGATGTATTTACCTTTTGTGCTACTTGTGGGTGAGCAGCCCCTGAACATTGTTCGGATGTTTAAGGAGGTTACAGTTTATTTTTTAAGGATGCAGTTGTTATTGAGGTGTGACACAGTGTTTCTGTATACTGTAGTTTGGATGGACTGGATGAATGACTACAGTGTTTTATTCAAAGTGAGATATATATGTTTTTTTTATGTGTTTTGTATCTTGTGTATACTTGTTGATACTGAAAATGATTCATGTTCTCATAGGAAAAACAACTGAATGGAGAATTTTGAGATGAAAGTTTTGTCTTCATTATTAGATGACGGCACCTGATGTAATGTACATAAGAGACTCGATGAGTTCTGTTACAACAGAAAGTTATGAGAATAAAAATGTCTGACAATCAGTCGGTGGTTCTGTAACATTTGGCTTTCATTGTGTCAAGCAGGTAAAGCGGTGAGATCCAACTCACCCTCTATTCTTTGCTTAAGCATTCAAAGTTATAAGTATTCAAAGGAGTTGTAATAAAATACTGTCTGATGACTTATGATATCATATGTTACATTTAACAACATGATTTTAGATGGAGAGCCTCTCTTTTTCCTCACAGTCTTAAAAATGTCATAACTGTCACACAGTCTTTCATAAAGCAGCTCACTGAGAGGAGTAATATAAAAGAGGCTGTGGTGCTGCTGTGTGAATGAGGGGCATTCAAGGAGGGGCCCCCCGGGACCGATGGGGCCCTTCAAAGATGTGATTCTGCACCCAGTTACATGTAGTGTGGTCGAAACCTATAACAGCGTGCCTGCTTCTTTGTCTCTATTTTACAAAAATAATAATATAGAGAAAATGTTGCTTTTAACTCTTCATAAAATTGGTTCTTCTGTCAAAAGCATGGTCGTGCAGTTCCATGTTAAAGAACTGGCTCTGGTCTTTGCCACCAGATGACGCTCCTGCTCCACATTGCACATCTGAGCGAGCAGATAAACACAGACAGGCCTGCTGAAAGCGGTGAAAGTCTGCTTTGGGTAAGTGCCTCAAATACTCCTCATACACTGTGGCCGAGAAAGGGACACTCATCTTTATCTGCAGACGAAACAAAACATCACCGCTCTGCGAACCCTGCTCCAATATGTTTTGAGCCTGTGTGTTTGTGTGTGAGAGTGCGCGTGTACGCGTGGGTTGTGCGCGTAGTTTGCCTTCACCAAAGACACTTGTACTGGCCTCTATGTCCTCCTTTTCAAAATAAACCCTGACTTTACACTGCGTGGTTCCATACTGCAAAATCACAATAGAGTCAAATCCCTGCCACATTACAGGGTCATTCAGCTGCATGTCTGCTGGTTGCTGAAATACACAATAACACAATGCATTAGGCTGGATAGCACTCAAAAGTGGTGCACAACAAGTGTTTGTTTTAAACGGGAAACAGTCCACTAATACAGAGCACATGGTGCAAGAAAATGTGTCTCTATTTTTTTTTATTACATATAACAATTTTTCACATACTTACAACAGTCCCAACATATTTAGTTTTCTTAATTACCCCAGTGACCTGGTAGCTCCTTATTTCCAGCTTTCTAGTCTTGGCAGTCTAATATTCATGTTCCCATAGTGACAGTAGTCAAACGATGGTAGAAAAAGTCCACTGTAATTTTATCCAAAAGTCACATTTAATATTTGTGACCAAAATCCCGTTCAGAAGCATTCATTTTGGCGCCCGCAGAGGTCACTTCCATGTCTGCACAGTTAATTATTTCCCGACCTTTGACACTGCTTGTGTATGAGCCGAGAATTAAAAAGGCGCATTCTCAGCACCCTGAAAAAGGCAAGCAGAGCGCGGTGCGCGCGTTGAATATTCAATTAGAGAGGGGGGCAACAGAGGAAAAGTGAGGCTGCGTGCCAGTCCCTCATCTTACATTACTGATTAGCTGTTAAACAGATTATATACAGCTGAATGGGTTCAAATGTTGCAGCAGAAAACAGTCGGAGTTCAAGGAAAGGCGAGCGGTTTCCTTCCCTGCCACTTCAGCCGGCTGAACACACATTGTCACGCTAACAGCTCCATAATGAAACATGTTGCTGTTCCATTTTTGCCACTTTAACCGCAGTCATTTTGAAAAAAACACCGAGAGCAACTGAAACTGTTTCAGTCCATAGATGCAGGTGGGATTGTTTGGATGATGCTGCACCAAAATGTGCAATAAAATACCTCTTATACAGATTATGAACCGAATTCATATTCTAAATTGCCTTCCCCGTGTTAATGTAAAAGTAAAAACTTCTTCAATTCATAAAAACACACTACTATATTTGCATCAGTAATATGTTTCCTTCCAGTAGACAATATTATTTTGCGAAAAACACCTGCACGCAAAATAAAAAACGTCACCACACACTATATAGAAATAAATGTGAAGATAAAAGTGCATTAAATCATCAAATGCGTGTTAAAGAGAAGATCCTCTTGAGAATAGTCTCCTCTCTTCCAACAATAACTCAGTACTCGACATTTACAAACCAGATTGGAAGCCTGGAGCAGCAGGCGTTTGTCCTTTAAAAGTGAGTAAACAAACAGGTTATAAATGTACTAAAGTGATTAAAAGTTTATTAACAGTTTTGTTAAAGTTAGCAGGTTAACATCTTAGGTTTACTAAACACATTTACTAAGCTGGATAAGTTTAAAGTAGTTGAATGTGCAGTGCCACAGCAAGCCACGCGGGTCCAAAAGAGCTCTCATTGAGAAGCCACGTGTCCGTTTCCAAAGCCTCTCCAACTTAACCACCTCCTTTGTACGACTAACCCACATCGGCAGCGTCCCTCCACATAAAGGGATTTGCAATTTCAAGATATTTCAGCTTAAATGTTTTTGACAGTTCCCTCGCTTTTACCTCGGCTTGGTTATTTTAACTGTGCCAAATGGGTCACCTTGGGTTGCTGTCTGCGCGCAAAGGGCTTTTGCGCGCATTCAGTCTGAATTTTTTCCAACTTTCCTTGACGGGGAAACCAGCTGCTGGTCGTGAAAAGACGGCTTATTAATTGTCCTTTGTCATGCAGAATTGCTTGATTTCTAAAGAAACGTACAAAGGCTCTTTTTCAGGATTCAAGTATTTTGTTTCGTGCGTATTTTCAAACCATCGAATCAGCTGCAGCGCCGCGCCGTCTACCAGACTCTCAGGTACTGACTGCCTGCTCCCTTTGTCCCCTTTTAATGCTGTTGTAAATCGTGCAGACTGATTTGTTACAAGCTGTTCTTTTAATCTGATAGATAAGAGACATGTCAAAGAAAAGCCGTAAATAAAAAATTAGCCAGAATAAAGACAAGGGCGAGTCTGCTAGATGGGCGCCTGTTGACTCAAGCGGCTCTCCAGCGTCAGGGGAGCCCTCTCCTCAGCTCCGTCAAGGTTACGTCCACAATTCCCTTTTCTTCTTTTTAAAAAGACACCGTAGTCCTTTTTGCTTCAATGAATTGATCGGCACAAAATTAAGAATAAATAAATTGAGCATTTGGAGCA
This sequence comes from Morone saxatilis, assembly GCF_004916995.1. Classification (NCBI taxonomy): domain Eukaryota; kingdom Metazoa; phylum Chordata; class Actinopteri; family Moronidae; genus Morone; species Morone saxatilis. Next base: position 14,819,610 of record NW_023339763.1, on the reverse strand, counting down.
CCGAGCGTATAAGCTCCCCCAGGGCGCATACCCCCGGGCTATTGAATGGATAAAGGGCGCTTTGCAGAGGACGTTGTGAGCAAAATGGGGCTCTTTGGTGCAATTAACAAAATAGTCTAATCCCATATCTTAACAAATGCAAATATTAGAGTTTTGTTAAAATGGTTAAGTGAACAATTAAATGAAAGTTTACAAGTGAAACTTCACATCCAAAAAAGGCACACTGATGCAGATAATGTGCTGTACGCAATTTAAGAACCGTTTTTACTCCCTTTAAAAAAGTCCAAGATACGTTTCTAAGGAAGCAGATATTATTTAAAGCCTATTCAACGTAAGAAATATAATTTTGAGAGCCAAAGCTTCAGTCAGAGAGCAGCTGTAGCGGTGCGTAAAAGAGGCGAATAAAACTGGAACTATAAGCTAAACGCCTGGTTTGGTCTTTTTGGAGATGTTTTATGATCAGATGACATATTTTTAACTTAAGTATAAATATAAATATACTCTTTTTACACTAATTTGAACCAGAATAGCTTACATAAGTCCTAAAAGGGTGGATTTATTTTTGAGGATGCTGCGTATTATCTGACTTGGCATATTATTTTATTTTGTACATTTAATGATTTGCCATAAAAGTCACATTATATGCTAATGACTAATTATGTTTTTTTTTATTTAAGATTAATATTGGCTGAGTTGAAGAGGCTTCTATTGGGTCTAAAACCCACCTGGAGCTCATAAAAACGGCAATAAACTTGCCCACACTGGTGCGTTAACAAAAAGAACAATATGGGTCATGGACAACAAACTGTCTTTTCCTCATTTATGTTGATGTTAGATCGATATCTTAAGATATGCACACTCCTGATGCACCATTATACACCCACAGTGATTATTAACTCAGTCACACGAGACGGATCATTTCAGCTGGGATGAAACTTGAAAGGGGCCCCAAAGTGCCAGGCAGTGATATCTGGTTTGAGTGTCCCCCAGGGAAAGCACATAAAGGGCCCCCATAACAATGTCTTTATCACCTCTAAGTGATAAAGATTACTGAGCATTTGATTTACTCGTCCAGGATGGAGTTCAGCTCATGTGGCCTAATGAGCTCCTTCTAGATACACACACACATTTGGTCTATTGAGGCAGTGCAGGCTGAAAATTACTTTTGTCATTCCCAATTTTCTTTTGAGCAAAAATAATGAACCTTGTCAATCACTTTTTTTAGTCTTCTCCTCATAGCCTGAACACCAAACACCCCTTACGCACAGCTGCTTTACCTTTATGTAGAAGAATATTAAAATACATATTTTAATTTGCCAAAGAAACTGAGTCTTACGTCTGAAATGATGGGCTGCACACGTTTCCACATACAGCGCAGCCAGGGAGAGTTTATATGTGTGGAGATGCATTTCATTGTAACATTTGACCAAAGACTATCACACACATATTTACCGTCATCTGATTGTCTTCTCACAGCATCTTTTTTAATATGATTTAATGTCCAAACTTCTAATATCAACGAGAATTTACGCGAGCCGCTGTGCGCTCTCAATGCTGCGCAAAGACCAAAAATATTTAACTCACATGACAACGTAGTCTGCGCTCAGAAATATTTTTTTATTTAAGTATCAACATTTTTAAATAAATAAATATTTTTCAATTACACTGAAGATATAATTTCAGAGTGATTTCAGCAATGTGACATTGAGGGAATTTCTCTCCAGCTTTCCATATTTTAAGTCACAGTTCCATCCACATAGAATGAATCTAACCAGTATAGTCACCATGTATACAAAATACTGTGTTCCCCAAAATACTAATAAACAATGTTGCTATTGTTTTTTTGTTTTTTGTCATTTGGGTTTGTCTTTACAAATATGCCTACCATACTCATCGGATTGGCAACAACAAATGGACCGTTTTCAGAAAAAAACTACATACAAAACGTACAACATGTATACAGCTATACAATAATTCAGGGCAATTCCCTGATTAAATATTCTCTTTCTATGTACAGACGACTGAACGCAAGTGGATCAGTCTTTTTTTGGCTGTATTCAAAATCATGAGGACCAAAATCTTTCAGATGGGAGGTTGGGGGGAGAGTTCAGGGGGAGACCGACAGGTCCACGTCCTCTTTTTCGGACGAGGAAGGAGATATGGGAATGTCGTCCTCCTCTTCCTCCGAGCATCTCGCGGTTGACAGGGATGAGCATTTGCAGTTATGTGATCCAGTCCTTTGGCCGCTGCTCTTGCCCTCCTTTTTGTGCTTCACTCTGCGGTTCTGGAACCAGATTTTCACCTGTTTCTCGGATAAGTTCAGGTATGTGGCGATCTCGATGCGCCTCAGTCTGGAGAGGTACATGTTGGAGGTGAACTCTCGCTCCAGCTCCAAAAGTTGCGTGCTGGTGAAGGCGGTGCGCATGCGCTTGCTGCTCTGAAGTTTGCCGTTGGTGTTTTCTGTAAAAAACAAATAATAAGAAGAGAGTTGGTCAGCCACAGTTTATATTATAAAAACAAGTGAAATGTGGCTTTGTCTACACGATCAAACGTTAACTCAGCCTCTACTCACCGATGGAGATGCAGTGGAACTGTCGCGGGTCTGGGACTGAGTACGCAGCTTGGTATATCCCCGGTGCGTGGCTGAGGTTGACGCTGTTAGATGAAGAGTGTTGCCTCGACAGAGCTGAGTGACAGTACTGTGAGCCGAAGGCAGGAAAAGACGCCTTGAGGAGCGGCAGCGTCGGTGGAGACGGGTGGAGCTGGGACGCGGTCATGCACAGCGGACAGAAGCACAGCAGCCCGGCTTTCCTGGAGTGGCAGGAGCCCGGCAGCCCGTGCGGGTGGTGCGGCGAGTGCAAGGCGTACGGGAATAAAGGTGGGTTGTTCTCGTTCCCTTTGTCGTTGGCCTCCCTTAAAATCAAGGAATCCACGAGAAAAGATCGCGGCATGTTTGCAAACTTGTTGCTCAGTGTGGTCGAAGTTGAAGCTGGCGCGTCGTCGTGTCAGCCTTGCTCTCCTCGGGACGGTGGACAGCGAAGTGGTGCTGAAGGCGCACCGACGCTCCTTAAATAGCCGCCGTGGACTCGGTTCGGCCATGTGACGGTTACGCTGTAAGCGGCCAAGAGCTCTCAATAGGGTTTTGTGCCTTTCTCTCGGCATTCCCACTGCACGCTTCCCCATTATTTCACTTGTTAACTAAATGAACTGCATAATGTAGTCTATTCTTGTCAGCCCCACCCACGCCGCAAGAGGCGGCACTGCCCATTCTCCCTTTTATCATCACTCTCATTTTATCATAGAGCAGAGCTTAAATGTGCGAGAGAAAACGTTTTTGCCACATTCGGAAAGCCAGTGTGTGTATTCAAATTTTGTCTTAGACATTAGGGCAGCCTATTAGGTGTGTGTGTGTGTGTGTGTGTGTGTGTGTGTGTGTGCGCGCGCGCGCATATAGTCTTAATTGAGTCTGTATAACCAGGGCAAGCGGGAGAGAACACTGCTGACAACTTCCAGAAACACTTACAACTCTTAATGTACATTTATCATTAATAACAGCAGATCAATGACAGAATCATTTAATTTAAATTAAACCTTACTGTGCCTGTATCTGGCGAGGGTTGTTATCAGTTGCATTTGCAGCCCGCATACATTCAACTTTTGCCTCTTATGAACTGTTTGTGTGTCGCTGTGGTTAATGATTTTGTGTATCTTTATGCATCCGGACGAGTCTCCTGCACCTGTGTGGCTACTCCGCTGACAGTGTTGAGCGCAAACATAGCAACAGCTGAATGTAAAGTTTATGCATATCCATTTTAAGGTTAATGTGTCATTTCTGGGCACAAAAAAGGGACAAGTCATTGCCTGAAGGCAGTGCTGTTAAAGAGCAGTGATTAATTCCTTTGCTCGGGCCCCTGCCGAGTCGGGGGAAAGAATATGTAAAAATAACCAGGTTTTCACTCTGCGGCCCTTATTGAATGTCATTGTGGAGGGTTTTCAATAAGAGAGAAAGAGAGTCGAATTAAAGTGTGTGACAGCGGCGGATAGACGCAACAAAGGCGACTCTGTCATAGAGGAGCCCAGTGCGCGGCGCGTGAAGCCCCCGCCTCGCGCTCTGATTGAATTAAGTAATAGGAAAACATTTTCTTTCACTTTAAGGCTCCGAACAAGACCTTCAAAGGGAACGGGAGCCGTAATGTGTGAGTAAATAGTGGAATGTGATTTCTCTTCCCTGTCGAGTTTTTCCTCTTCTCTCACACACCCGAAAAAAATAGTTGATCTCTTCCAAATAAATATTGCTGATAAATATGACATCACACACGGCACCCAACGCCTGGCGACGTTGTGCCCGACGGAGCACCCAGTTCCTGCACAGCTCCGGAGTTCAACCTGTCTCTGCTTTATTACCCTCACTTTCTGTGCACTGTTGGAGGGTTGTCTATTCAATTATTGACAGGGGTGGTGGAGGGGTTGGGGGGGGCTGTTCAGGGTTTATTGTTTACATGTCATCTGCTTTACAGGCATTATTTCCCATAAATTGTCACGTCCGGTGAATTACCTCTTCAGTTCTGAAAACATGCACATGCCGGTGTGATGCTATCTGTTTTCTCCTCATAAAAGAGGCCTAATGTGCTCAGCTTCACATCACTAATCCTCCATAAAGGCTAGACCTGTAATTAGGCTGCGCCATTAAAGTAGCTACAAATTAGGAGCAGTTAAACCCTTTAACGACACAAAATATCTGTCCGGATGACTGTTATATCTGCGAGAGCCATTTTCATTTTTGTGTCCTTTCATTCCCTGCCAGGAATTAGCCATTAACTAGTCCGTCAATCTTGCTGCACTCTCTGAAACCTGTAAATACAAATGTATCGCTTTTATTCCGGTTCTTAATTAGGTAATCAGTTAATGACATGTTTTCATCAGAAGTTAAAAGCGCTATTACTGTCATGAAGAGTTTGCCAGATCATGTGCTTAAGCTCAAAATAAAATAGGCAAAATGTGTCACTTTTGTCCCCCCCC
>NW_023339763.1:14803024-14814571 GCF_004916995.1 Morone saxatilis | reverse complement strand
TTATTATTTATATATTTTTGTGCAGCGGCAGATAGTCTGGCAGCTTGATGTATTGCTTAACATAAAGATGTTATCAAAGGCCCTAATTTTCAAATTATGTACAGCAGTCACCCTGTGGATAGGAATAGAGGTTTCATGGGTCGCCACGCAGGGAGGCTCATCCTAATTTGCAATCCCAACTGGAGACTGACAAATAGTTTTGACCTCCCTCTGGAGGCGCGGGCCAGAAGTGCAAAGAATCTCATTCTCCATAATCACTTGTTACTGAGATAAATAATGGAGGGAAATAGCCCACTCACATTACAACAACTCTATTACATTTTTCTCTCTTCTCTTTTTGTGCACTAGTCCCAAGCTAAAAAAAATAATATATACATTTATAGCCACTTATGATAAGGTTCATGTATCATCACATCCATATCTGTTTCCCCTCACCAACCAACCAGCCAAACTAATTCAGCTTCATGTGCTAGTAACTAGCATACAGCTGTGGGTTGGTAAAGCTTCTTAACGTTCATGCCCCTGAAATAGTAAATTATTTATAAGATATTAAGTTGGAACAATTGCCATCACTCAAGTTCATCCCTGATGATAACACTGACCAGTGCCTGCTGTGCCGTTGGAGAAGCACATTTACAGGGGCTTTTATGCAATTATACCCAAAGATCTCGTGCCTGATGACATAAAGAGAGCAGTCTGTTTATGGAGATGTAGTCAATATCTCCTTTTCTTTTTGGTATGAATAATTCATAGTTTAAGACACTATCCCCCTCACTTAGTACGTACACACACTTAAACACCCACACATCTCTAATACAAATGATGGTTTTAGCTGACAGTGTAACAGGATTTAAGGTCCCAGTGGGGTTTGGCCCAGCCGCGGATGGGCGCTGTGACTGTCGACGTGACACAGAGGGCTGGCTGCCCCTCCTAATCTCCCCCTGAGGCAACATCACAGGCTGCAGATCCTGCTGCACCTCTATGGACACACAAAGGCCTGATTATCATTCATATGCTCACCACAAACACCAGTCCAATAGATAACAGATGACACATAAGTACCAGCTGAATGGTGCAATATGTTTAGGCTGCTGGAGTCTATAGGGACTAATGAATCCTTAAGAGAGAGGGAGACTGACAAAGAGATGGAGTCAGTTGAGGTACCATAATGTGACAGATATAAGGCTCTACAGGTGAACGTGAACTGAAGTGAACCAGAGGAATCTAAATGCTTTTTTGTTGTGGTGGTTGTAAATATAAGGAATTCAAGAATTTGTGTATGTTTTATCATGCTTAAAGGTGACTGATAATATCTAGAAATTGGGGATATTTATCATCATTTCAAGACGATAATTATGTAAAAGTGCTGCTTAACCCAGCCTGACCTCACAATTAAACAGATCAAATATAATTTTTACTTTACCTGAAGTTACCAGAAACATTCAGCAAATCCAAATAAAAATACAAATTCAGAACACAAGAAATTGTTTTCAGACGTTGAGCTTGTTAAATATTTCATGTATTGTGTTGTTGTAAACCTGGAGGTGGGTTTGTTACCACGTTGGTTGACATCTGGTTGATTCCTCTATTTACCTGGATAAACTTTACATTGTTTGAAAGCACAAAGCCTCATGATTCGAGCTCTGTGAACTTCTGTGATCCCAGTTTCACTGCCGCAACAGTTACTTATTTTAAAACAGGAGTGCATAGAAAATTCAAAAAGTACAGTAAGTGAGAAAAAGCTTAAAAATGTTTGTTTCACACTGTTTGTGCCGTTAATCTGGTTTGCTAATCCCTTCAATTAATTCAGACTTTTCTGACAGTTAACTCCAGGATCAGAACTGTATTCAAAAGGGTTCAAGAACAGAAACCATTTATTTAGGATTTATCCGTTTCTGGCTTGTTCACAAAGAAGTGAATGTTTGTTAAAGGGCTAAAAGGAGGGACTCTACATAACACAGGATGAGTTTTCTGTCTCACAGCACTGAAATGTAAAGCCTGTGGCTGCCTATTGGAGACATTTTTTTTATTAGTTCAGACACCCAAACACGTGTTGTGATCGAGTTTAGTGGAAATGTTTTGATATTTTTCAGGAACCTCTTAATCATAACGCAGGCAACAGTAGCTTCAGATCCCTCCGAAGTGGAAGTCACAAGTGCAAAAGACTGTTTTTAGATGCTATTTTTAGACCCTTTTGAGATTTTTTTTCTTTGACTCTCTGGAATTGTAATGATTAACCATCAAACTGACATCAGCTAATGAAAGTGGTGAAAATGAGTGTGAAGGAGGTTGTCTAATGTGTGGTGGACAAAGTTAACTCATTATGGTTGATGGGGGTCACACAATGCTTCATCGTAATATGAAGAACTTGTCTTTTTCTTTTTTTTAAATTTCCCACAATACAACTGAGGCACTGAGGTTCCTCTGGTTCCCCCACATGTGACAACTTCAAAGCAAAGATAAAGTAGCAAAGAAAGCGTTGACAATGACAAAATTTGATCTTTTTCTATTTATATTTATGTGCTTTCTGATGATTTGAACTATGGCCACTTTCACTATGCTGTAAAGGGAACCCCATTAATAATATAAAGCACAGCCACCCAATATTACACCCTGTAAACACTATCATCTTTTTACCAATTTGATATTACAAGTTAATATCTTAAAAGACTGCGAGATACGAGTTTAATATTCAATCACAAACACTAAGCGAGTGCGTTAACTTTTGTGTTTGCATAAACTTAAGAAAATCTCACTTGTGTTTAGATGGGAATGTAAAGTTATATCTGATGCACACTTCACCTTAAAGATACTTCCACTAAAAAGCAAGAGGCCACGCTGCGCACTGAAACATCGCCACATGTGTGAATATGACAAATGATGGATCATACGTCATGCTGACACGTTTGAGCTGCGGTTCATTGAGATGCCTCGTAAAAAATCTCCTAGCAACCTCCATCGCGGAGGTCCATCAGAGAGAGCAAGTCCCACAGTGTAGAAGGATCATAGGTGCGATCACGAAAAGTCACTTCTGCAGTCAGTAGTGTCGGAAAACGCACCTTTAACAAAAGTGACATATAATTCAGTACTAATTATTGTATTTAAATAAGTGTTTCTTATGAAAAGTATTAAGAAAACTACAAAACATAAAGTGCCACCTTTTAGTATTTTTATGCATGTGGAAAAAATCTTAATCTGCATTGAACTGCATGAGTTGAAAGGCACAAACAATACATACACACAGCATAAATCTGCACATTATACCATTATTTCTTAATAAGGAGAAAATACTAATAACAATAAAAGTGAAAGCACTCATGTGACTGAAATGCTTAAAAGTTTGCTACATTCAGATGTTTTTCCTTTTCGATTAGCATTTTACTCTTTCTTATGATTTCTCCCCTGATGGTAAATCTAGTTGCTAAATTTATGCCTCTGTCTGCTGTGGTGAACCTCTCTGATGTGGTTGAGTCCAGGTCAAGTGCTGTTGCTAGGTGCGTCCTCACAGCTATGGCTGCTTCTGCACAGCCAGCCACACTGACAGTCTCAGGAAGGCGGATGGAGCAGGCTGTGGTAACTGGGTCAACATAAAAAGACAGCCTGAAAACATACAGATGGGTGAAGACTGAAAGGAAATACCAACACAAACCTTCTTGTGACTGGAAAGTTCTCTACTCTGCCAAAGGTGTTCAATTGATTCACATAATTTTTCATTCTCATTAAAACATTCAAAGATGCCTTGTGTCCTGTATGAAAGTATCTGCATTTGTCATGATTCTACACTCATTAATTCAAAATGTTCCTTTAATCTGTCACCTGTCTGTATATGGGCACAACAAATGGCCAACTGTGAAATAAATTTAGGGCTCTTGTGCCAACAATAATTTGATAGTGTGAGCGTGTTACCGCATTTTCAAACAGTGAACGCATTTTAATGCAGCAAAACTGTACTTAACAGTAAAAGAAAAGTAACATATTTGAGACAGTTGGGCATTTTGTGTAAGATTGTGATCCATTTGGGTACTTTTTCTACAAAAAGCCTATAAAAACTGACATTATTTACACCTATCTTAAACTTCTCGCATTTGTGGGTGTAGATTTTAATAAGACTGGCTCCGGAAATCACTTGTGTAATATTGATTCATTTCACACAATGATGCACATATGCAAGTGAGTTAACTGAAAGCTGCTTCGTTTAAGGCAAACAGAGAGCAGTTTAGAATCATTTTACATTCATAGCTGAGCAGAAAAGGGTCTACCGTGGGCCTGGCCTGGTTTTGACAAGAATAAATGGGAAATAGATGCAAACCTGACAGACTTTCTAATGAGCCAATTTACATCTAAATGTGATGATGTTATGGGAACTAAAATGGTCAAGTATGTCTTCTGTGAACTTTTACATCTTCAGATTAAGACAAATAAGAGCCTACAAAGCAATACCACTCACCATCCAACGTCCTTAACACACAAGGCATTTGTTAATTAAATTCTTCCGACGTAAAAGTCCAACCTCACGTTTCCTCCTCGTGAATGAAAAATAATTAGAAGTTGGGTTTGGTAAAAAAAAACTTCACAGAGCCATTAGAGGTCTAAATATCTTTGGATGATTTCAAATTCCCTTTTGATGTAAATCCATTGGTTCTGCCATAGATATGTCTCAAACTTCCCCTTTGACCCTATTCATATAAAAGCCTTGAAATGCTCTTCAAAAGGGTTTGTTACCCTGCGGAGGTCAGTAGGCTATTACGTATGGCTGACTCACATTTTTCCAAATCAGCAGACTTTTGGCCTAGAAATAACAGGTCAAACCAATGAATTTAATGAACTCTCCCAGACACAATGAATGCCTCTTGCCATTTGAACCCCAATAAAGGGATATGGGCAGGTCAGCCAGCCCTTTCAAGGGGTTTGTACACAAATGTGACAGAATGCAGTTGCTTCAGTGTCTGCGCTGACAAGTTGTTCAAAGTGCTGGGGATGTCAGTGATAGCGCCTTCATCCACACTGCCCCCCTTTGTCCCCTATTTTGTGTCTGTTGCTCTTTCATGAACAGTCCCACAAGTACAAAAGCGAAAGAATGCAAAGCGTCTTTTGCGATGTTCTGTTTGCCTCATTTCTCTCCGCCGAATATAATGCTGTAGGCCAACAAGCAGGAGACTTTATTGTAGAGAAAACAAAGCAGAATTACGGCGCAGAACAACTTCTGATGGCAACTCGCTACTCCTCCCTCCTTTTCACCGCTTTACTTTTCTGATCCTCCCCTCTTTCCCTCCCCTCATTCACTTTCCCCTTCGTTCATTGTCACTTTTTTCATCTTCAGTTTTCATCTTCGTTGCTCTGATGTTTCCAGTAGGTTCTCTTTGATGGGTAATTTGAAAACCAAAAGATAAGGGGACACAGGAACAGAGAGCTAAAATTCCTGCTATTTCAAGTTTTGTCTTGTTTTAGTTTGTTTCCTCGATGCAGCTGTCAAGTTTTTTTGTGCTTGGTTGAGAAAAAACATCTTTAAGCATATGGTATTTGTGTGTTCACTTAATTGAATCAATTGGAGGCCCATGGGAAACCACCAAGGGGGGTAAGGGTTAGGGAGGAGGGAGGTCAGAGAGTTAGAGCAGGAGGGAGAGGGGGGAATAAACACTTGAAAAACGACTCATGTAAACATTACATACAAATTTTCAGCTCAGCAGTTCATTATTACCTCATTCTCAGTGTGTTTCTGTAAACCACAGGATGAGGATGAGCTTCAGGAAGAAGTCTTAAAGGGAAGCAGTCTCTAAAAGCACTGTGATTCTTTGAGGTTTATGGTTTTCTCATTAATGACCCCCTGCGGTTTGGCCCATTTCCTCTCCATTCATCTCACATTAGCCTCCTTTCAGAAGTCACCATTGTTTTGGGATTGTTTTCATTTTCTTAGAGATACAAATGTTTGTCAACACAAACATCTTAACAGTTTGACTTTTTAAAGCTAAAGCGATGTTATCATCCTGTGCACTTTTCAGCCACATGATGGGAGAGAAATCTGAGGATAAAACAAACTAAAAGAATATTTTATGAAGTTCATAAGTTTTTATTTTAAATGTTGAAGTTGGCTAGCTTTTCCAAATATTAAACTGTACCGGCTCTCTTTGAAGGATGGTGTTTTTTCCTGGGTGAGAGCAATGAATGAGAAATTTAGGGACATTTGCATAAGTAAGAGCAGACCCCTGTATAATTTTCATAACCCAATATCCCCTTTTCTTCTCAAATTTCTATTGCAGGCATTGTGATTTGGAGTCAGCTTTTGTTTGATCCCCCCCCCCCATCCTAATGACCTCTGCGACAGCTTTTTACTCTGTCTCACACTCTGCTTTTCACTAAACGGGGTATATATGGCTCAGTCTCAACTTTCTCTCAAGAGTTATGACGTAAGCGGTGTGAAAAAGGGATTTAGGCTAATTCAATGTCTATATATGACCATATATGTGAGAGTCGGTGTGATGACGGGTCACTGCCCATCTCACAGGGTCCCTCAGTTTTCTGCAGATGCGCTCTATTCAGGAGGCGACACGCGGCGGGACGCTGCTGGGAGGTAGTTACTATTTCTCCATTACCATAGAAACTAACACACTGGCTTTCAGCTGGTCTAGGCCAGGGGTCCACTGACACCAACTTTCACACTGCTCTAAGTCCTGACAAAAAAAAACCCCAAATGGATCTCAGCACTCTGAATAATGCCCATTTGTATGGTATGACACCAAAAAATAAAGAGGCCTCCTTTTTGGGACACTTTTTGTAGTGAACACAAGACGGGAAAAACACTTACATGGGGCACGTATATGGAACGAAGCAGTAGACACAGAAGTTTACATGTCACGATGGGAAATGCAAGCAACAGGTTATCAGTATCTAGATCCATGTTAATCTTGTCCAGGAGCAGAGTGGGTTGTTGTCAATTTGGTGTTGACATTTTGGAAAATATGCTTATATAGAATTACATGAGACAATGAATACCACTCTCATATCTGTACGGTAAATATGAAACTTATAACAGCTAGCCTGGCTCTGTGCAAAAGTAATAACATCCACTTACCAGCACCTCTAAAGCTCACTAACAGGATATATATTGCTTGTTTAGTCTATACAAACACATTATGGTTTTAAGTTGAGTTAATGCCGGACTACTACTTACTTACTTGGTGGATCGGCGGTAGCTGATTCCCTGTTTCCAGTCTTTGTGCTAAACTAGCTTCATATTTACCGTACAGTGTTTAACTTGTCAATAGGGAAGAAGGTGCAGTTGTAGTCAATTAAAAAAATAAAATCTCTTCTAGTCTGAGTCCTTTATATCCTTTATACTCTCTCTGTTTCTGCAGCTGCACAATATGGGAGTTGTAAAATGTTAATCTTCTGGTCATCGTTAATGTTTTTTGTATATATGCTATTGTTAATAATTGGGCCTTGTACAAGTTCACCAAAAAAACTAACACTCTTAAGAAATGGGAAGTAGTAAAAACCACATAAGTTTTATTTTATGATGCCAAATACCAGAAATAGGTTAACAATATTTACATCAATGTTAGTTATATCTTGTCCAATGTCGTAGTCACTCTATTTGCTCTCCACTTGTGATTGTTTTTGCAGCTGCACAACTATGTTTTAATGCCAGCAAGGTCATTTTTTGTCCATCCTTAATGTATGATGTATATATTACATGGTATGGGTAATAATTGGGCATTGTGGAAGGTACGAGGTCAGAGTTCACAATTGATCCTCTCACCCCTGGCAGGTGCAGCTCACAGGAGTGAGAGGAGGCGGCCCCTCATCTCTCCCACCTCTTCACGCTGCTCAGCGAGAGAAAGGGAGGAGTGTAAATGAGTGCACTCCAGAAAGCCATCACCTGCTCCCTCCACCCTAAAATCCCCACTAACTCTGCCAGACAGAGATATCCTACTACAACCCCAGCTCAAATTTCTCCAACTCCGATTAATGAGAGAGACACAGAGAGAGAGAAGGAGAAAGAGAGATGGACCGAGAGAGGAGGGAGGAAGAGAAGGGGTATTAAGAATTTTAACTATTAGCATCCATGCCGTGCTTTTTTTTTCCCCCCCTTTTCTGTTTTGTTGTTTTGAGTATGAACACATTCATCGGCAGCAAAATGTACATTTGTCATGCTTATAGAGGGAATTGAATTGGACTGGAAGGGGCATTGAGTTTGTGCGCACAGAGAACCCAAGGGTGAGGTTCTGTATTGATGGGTGCCCCTCCCAGCTTCTCCCAGATTCCCCCTCTATTGTGACTTTGAGTGAATGTATCCTCTTGCTAAGGGCACTGGAATGTGTCTTCTCAACTCATGTGATGGATGGGGCCTTGTTTTGCACTCCTCCGCCCCTCCCTCTGAATCCCTCTTTCTCTCTCTCAGCCTTTGACTCTTTCATCACATCCTTTTATTCGGCACCAATAAAAGTCAGTGATTCTTCATCAGCCGTTGTGCAGATCTGAGGGCCGCTGTTATTTTTCATCAGGAGTGTGTCACACATCACCATTCAGCCCTTCCGTCACACAAATTCAGACACTGGCACAGAGGCAGAAGCAGGTGGAGATACACCATCAATGAATTAGTCAAATGAGACACTGGGCATATCCTTTAAATTTAATTTAAATACTTGGTTAATGTTGTTTAGTGGGTCCCTATTGCCATTTATGCACAAGGGTGATATACTGTTTTAGCTAAAAATAGTTATACTAGTAGCAGCAGTAGTAATAGAAATAGTACTACTACCACTAATAATAATGATGATAATAATAATAATAATAATAATAATAATAATAAAAATAATAATAATAATAAAGGAGTTATAAATAAAAACAACAATACATAAATAGAAAGATAATACAGAAAAACTGGATTATTAAAAAGGTACAAAATCTACAATAATATAAATCATTATACATGCTCTATATTACATTTTTAACCAAACTTTAAAAATATTCCGGACCTTTCTGTAATTATCAGAGCAAGAAGAAAAGTAAAACATAAGAAATACTTACAATGAATCCAAACAACATACGTAGTGAACATGTAGACCACATCGCCTTGGTCCACAGTGAAATCTCACTCATTTGTACAAACAAACCAACACGGCCTACCAGCGTACTCAACTGATTCCATCATTTGGTTTGTTGGAGAGCTGACAGACAATACACCTGAAATCATTATCACAATATTAAAAAGGTATGTATTTCACCAAATATACTAAAGTAATACCCAGGTGGCCGACCATGAATCACAACATCCCCGGTTTGATTCTGGCAGGAGATCTTTGTTGCATGTCATTCCACATCTCTCTCTCTCTCTCTCTCTCTCTCTCTCTCTCTCCTCATCTCCTGTCTATTGTTATTGTTGACACATTTCTGTTGTCTACATTAATAATTTTACTAAAATCTTTCTGGTATGATTCTTCTGAAAATTAATAAATGATGATATTGAATTATCTCTGGCTCTTCTCTCCAATACTACAAAGCACTGATTTAATACCTTGGTGGCTGAGACAGCTAAGACACATGATTTACACATCTCTCTGAGAAGATGGCAGCTATTTAAGAACAAGTTATCTTGAAGTATCAGTTCCAGCTGTAAAGCTTATTACATTAAATGTATTACAGCCTGGTTAAGGGCAATAAAACCACTACTTTGCTCCTCATGATAGAGCCTTTACTGGTTTATGTTTATGAACATGCACCTCTGTATTAAACTTTAAACCCAGGTCATCTAAATGTAATGGACTGCAGTGTATAAAGACATCACAATAATTACCAGTAAGTAAAAACCAGCATTACAACTCAGTATAACATATTTATTCACTGCCATTCACCTTAAAAAGTCGAAGGGACCAAATCATTGCAAGAAACCTGTATCTAAATACTGTATTTAGTTTTCTATGTACCCATTATTTTCCTACTTTTTCCCTGTTTGAGGTGTATCATCCCAAGATACCCTTCAGTCAGACATAATTTCCCATATATCCTTGTGAAAAGCATGTCTCTATTTAAAAAGTATTATTCAACAGAGTGTTACATAAGAAGCTCCAAACAGGAGTCAGGCCTCGCAAAAATGAATCATCAGCTCAGTCATCATGTCAAACAACGATCCTCTGGCACTCACAGCACTTCATGCCATTTTACACAATCTAAAAAGACTCATACACACCTAAATACAGGCAGAAGTATCACTTAGATGAACATTAACATATTTTACTTTCAGCTTTATGTATGGATGCACAGAGAAGTCAATACTAATGGAAGTAATTGTAAGCAAACCATTGCAGTTATTGTTTTAGATTTAGTTGTAGTACCTTGGTCCTGACTAGCATTTAAATGTGTCTGAGGGAGAAAAAAATGGAACGTTAATGTCAAAATAATAAAGATCACAGACAAATGAAACCTGTTACCGAACTTGAAATAATATCATAGAAAATAAGATGATTGTGGATCGGAAAATAACACATAGGCGTTATTTGTTTTAACATTTATCTAATTAATGAAGTTTCACAAATAAAACCTTTACCTTTTTTTTATTTGACAAATTTTTAAATGTAATATCTACAATAAACATTCCAGATTATAAACAGATTTGTTTAAAATGAAATAATAATCCACCTCATAAGACAGTGTTTGACTGCTCTGATGTCTGTCACTGGTGCATGCAGCCAGCTGATTGCCACTTTATAAAATGCTGCTATCTACTTTCATCTAAATAAGCCAGTGAGACCAGCCAGCGGCCCTCCAATAGAGTATTACTAGTATTACTACACTAACTTACTAGTTCATTAGGCACACCAGAATTAACTTTATGTTATCTAATGTTCTGCCCACTATCATTTACATACACCAGGGGTACATAATATTATATGCAGTTAAATATAATATAATGAAGACATCAAGCGAAGGATTCCTCTCAATCCATCATTTGAACCTGAAGGAAACAAAAGTGAATGTGATTGGATGATTGGTAATGATGATTGGAGCAGAAGGTAAGGTCTGTCTTACGACACACTATTCAATAGTAAAAGAGAAACTTTGGTGAGTCTTTGAAAAGTATCAAATTATTTTAAATAAATGTTTATGAAAGTTACAGTCATTGCTGATGAAATTGCAGCCTTATGTCAATAAGACGTCTCCCTGCATCTGTGACAAGTTTGAAAACAGTGTTTGTTGAGGTAAAAAAGAAGCAGCCACACTTCCAGGTGAAGTTGAAGTGGTGACAGAACTACCTTAAAAAAAGGTGAAGTAATGTGATTAACTGGTAATTACCCAGCCGCAGGAATGCCACTGCAGGTGTAAAATGTACCGAGCAAGAAAGAGGTAATGCCGTTTGGTGATAGGGGTGATGGGGTAAATATTTACAGTCAGGAGTAAACTGCATATTAATGGATAACCTGCACAGGCAGGAGAGGCAGACGCCGTTTTATGTCCATAAACCACACCCAAGAGAAGTGGCTGCAGGTCAAACAGAGAACTATAAAGACAATAGTCCACACAAAAATCACATTAAAGGAGCAGTGTGTAGGA
>NW_023339763.1:14798901-14802999 GCF_004916995.1 Morone saxatilis | reverse complement strand
ATGTTGAACCGACATGTTCTTACAGTATGCCGAAAGGAACAAAACCAAACACTGGCTTCTTAGATAGCATGGTGGACTCCATGTAAGGTGACCCACAAGGTCTCTAGGTATTAAAGGCTCATTGTAAAGTAACAAAAACATAACAATGTAGATACTCAGGCAATTATGCACTG
Source organism: Morone saxatilis (assembly GCF_004916995.1). Taxonomy (NCBI): domain Eukaryota; kingdom Metazoa; phylum Chordata; class Actinopteri; family Moronidae; genus Morone; species Morone saxatilis. Next base: position 14,802,826 of record NW_023339763.1, on the reverse strand, counting down.
ATGAAAACATGGCTATGAATAATATATTCTATTTCTGACAATAGATCCTCTTAAATGTTACACAATGAACCTTTAATGGTTCTTTAAAAATGACCAAAGATGAAACATCACTGGTTTAGTGGTAATGCTATGAGGTGAGTGAGTTTGAAGTTGTTGTGAGTGGAGAGCAGCAGCTGGATCATCTCTTCCATTAATGTCCAGACTGACGTCAGACATACAGAAATAACACATTTTCATAATGTGGCACATTTGACAAATTATTAATTCAATAATAATAATAATAATAATAATAATAAGTTAATTATTAAAAACACAGGCTGTCAGTGTTTGATAAAACAATGTATAAGTGCTCTATATTCACATAAGAGTTTGATTTATAGATTAACAAACAGCATTTTGAGTGTTTCCTATCACATGGACACATTTTCCATCACCAGAATGTGACAATGAAACCTTAGTGGTTCTTTGAGTTACATTCTTAGGACTTAATTATAGATACACTTAATCGTGAAAGGTGAGTGAAAGAATTTAATCTGATGCAATTAATTTAGATTAATTTCAACAATATTTAAAGAAATCTAGTTTATCAGATTAGTACCCCTTTACCCCTTGCCATTGAAAACATACTCATCCTTTGGTGTTTGGTCTTGCAAGAAAGCAAGAATAAGGACAACAACTAGAACATCAAAGAATCGATATAATATTTATTATTGTATATTTTAATTGTTGAGTCTGTCAACGTCAAATTCAAAAACAAATCAGAACATTTGTATTATTCTCACCCCACTTTCTGATAAGAGAGCATGACACACTTACTGTGCACTGAACTCATTACAGACCAATACTTTAAATATTGAACTTTTGTTAGTATCTGCTTTTATTTTTACTGGCGCCCTCTGCAGGCTGTTAAAATCACAGAGGGAGACTTCCCAACCACTAACACCCCACACTGAGCAGTGTCACCTTTACATTTGAGAACAATTACATGTAAGTTCCTCTCTGTTTAAAGGGCATTTATTCAAAGGTTTTCTTAGATATAATATTAAGAGAAAGATATTTAATCTTAATCTTAGAAATGTAAAAGCATGCGAGATCAGTGGAGGGAGAAATAGTTTATTAGTGAATTATGGACACAATAAATTGTATTTAGATCCTCAGTTTAAGAATGAAATAAATATTTAGTCCATAATCCAAAATTATCATTCTCCGTTTTGATAAAATTCCCAGACTGATAAAATTGATCTCAGAATCTAATTTAATTTTTTAAAATGCGGCAACTTTTACAGCATTTCTAAGAATAAAGCTGCTACATGTTGCATTATGTCCTGATGTCAACAGGAGCTCAATTACAGCTCAGTATTTAAACTTGTAATTGCTTTGCTGAGCCCACGTCTTTTCTTTTATGGGTGTTGAAATTGCGCTGCAGCATTAAATTATATCTGCACAATGGATTCGTATTAGTTTTGTTTATGTTGTGCTGTCATCCTCCTCTTGCTCCCACTTCACAACACTTTGCTGACTGCTGACGGTACTGTGGAGGAAAGGGAGGAGAAATTGCTCATCTTGCTGTCCGATCTTCAGCCACAGAAAACTTTAAGTGTGTGCACCATCTCAGAATATTTTTTGTTGTTTGGGGTCACATGGAGGCAGGGAGCAAACAACAGAGGCAGATTTAGTATCACCTCCCAGCAGCTGCCTCTGTTGCCTCCAACAGTTTCAATACTTTTATTTGTAATAATATTATATAATATTGTAATGTTGTGGGGTAGCTGGGAAATAAACAGGAATTACTGCATTATATTTTTCATCTTTTTATGTCTAATTTGATAAATAACACAGGACATACACATTTGTTCACCAAATTTTAAATTTGTTTCTTCCTTCAACAGCTTTTGTAGTGTTCATTCTTCACTGGAATCATTGTGACAAATTAATTATCATGAATTTAATTAATTTGCGTTATACACAATTTTCTTTTAATTATGAAAAATAAGAATTTAATATTATCACAGTATTAAAGTACTTTAAATATCCATGAATTTGTGGATAAGTAATATTTGATCTGTTATTTAATATGTTCGGTGAACGTGATCTTTCAGTCCATATATTTTTTAAAAACCTGAATGATCATAAAACATAATTTTTGGAAATTGATTTAAATGTTTGGCAATTTTTATTCAGTACTAATTTATAATAAAGATTTTTAACTAAATGTTTTATCTTTAAAGCTAATCTTCCATTTTATCTCTGCAAGTTCTGTGTTGTGAACATTTGAACATTTAAATCTTAGCTTTCAGATATATATATATATATATACACACACATAGTCTCATCTTTCAATATTAAAACATTAAAGAATTCAACAAACTGTATTAAAATATCTCAATATTTTATTTGGATGTCATCAGCTGTAGTTAATATGAGTATATGGGATTACTCTGGTTTAGACAGAAAATATACTGTACCATTAAACTCAAATTTATACATTTTAAAACAAATGATCCTCTAGAATTCACCCTGTGGTGACAATCATAGTAATGTTAAATGAAACGGAGAGGCTGATTTTTACAGATTATTTACAGCTGTTTCATTTAAAGCACATTTATTGTTTGACTGTACCCTTTTTCTAACAAACTGTAATGATATTTCACGTTTAACAGACCCTCCAGTTGTTTAAGAGGAGGACTGGTGGTTGGCATATATCTTACAGATCTTTTAAATGATGTGCATGTGTTTATTTTCCGTATGTGTGTATAAGGCAAAAGTCTAAATGTGCATGTTTTTAATCAGTCCTGGTATAACCTCTTGAAGCACAGAAAAACGGCAGAGGCATTAAAAACATAAAAGGGAAAAAGGGCAGTAATGAATTTAGAGGAAAATGGACATTAATGGTATTAGCATTACTCATGTTCCATATAACAAATTATTGGAAATTTGACAAGCACACCAAATTATCTCCTCATGCCTGACGGGAGTGTGGTGAAGTCCTCTCTACCTGCTGAGGAAAGACAATTTCTGCTCATTTTACTATTTTTAACAATAGAACCAACCCATTAAGACAAATTAATGTCATTATCAAGTCTCTATGAAAATGACAAATACCACCGTTTCGAGCAGCTTTAGAGGCTATTGACAATAATGAAATTCGCTGTACAGGTACTGAAAAGAAACACTCCAAGTAATTATTTTCTAGTAGCTTGTTTGTCTGCCATCCGTTCATTTGCTTTCAGCTCAATTATCTGACTCTGTGAGCATGTGGAGGCGCATAGTGCTCTGCGGCCCACAGAGCGAGGGCCCTAATTGGGCAATTACCGTTCTGTTTCGGGGCTTTTAGCTCCAGTGGAGAGTGGAGGGAGACCGCGGTGTGTAAAACCATGAGGACCTTACATGCACAAAACCACACATATACACTGTTTAAACAAAAACAAAACCCCACGTCCTCTATACACATAACACAGACCTATACGGTGCAGCTTTAGTGCAGCTCGTGCAACAAACACTAAAAACATAAAAAGCGACGGGAGCTACAGGCCAAAATGCAGTCCTTTCAGTGACACATAATGCAGGTGCAACACTGAATTATGTGTAACTTTTCAAACATGTGATTATGTCACTGCATGGTAAGCTAGCTCATGTACATATGCATTCATCCAGGTTCCCCCTTTAAACAACATCTCATCTGAGTAACCACCAGCTATAAATAGCTGAGAGTACTTGCTGTGTGACCCTGCTGAGTTTTTAGAGGGGGGTGGGGGCTAAGGTAGCGGGGTCGCAGTTGGTGCATAGAGACTACAGGGTCAACAGTAGGTACCACTTAAAAGTGTTGTGCATCATCAGAAAGCTGGAAACTACAAGATTCATTTCAGAGCTTAACAATCAGTCTGCAGCTATACTTTTGTCATTTCAGCTACAGGTAAAAAGGAAG
>NW_023339763.1:14797618-14798882 GCF_004916995.1 Morone saxatilis | reverse complement strand
AGAAAATACATACAGGGGACATATTTAAGGAAAAACATGAATAAATGAGTGGAGAATGATGGGGCTTCCATAAAAGCTATTGAGGGGTCAGTAAATGGTTTGATTAGTATGAAAACAATGTGAATCGTAATCTATGGCCAACCAGATCTCGACCCTGTTTAATAAAAACTAGTCTGTCACCCATCAGTATATGGATCTTTGACCTATTCATTAAAAAAGGGAGATATTTTGGATGCTCCAGTGCAGGAACGTTAGGAACTTTATACAGCTCCAGGAGAAAAAGAAATGTTCCACGTCCCAAATGTGTGATTCTATCTTGACACTCCCTGACGTTGTACTGTCTACGATGGGACAATGACTGGTTTGTCGTACCCAGCAATACGTCAAAGGGTTAGCAGGTCGCAGCCTTTCAGGTACATGAAGGGGAGTGGGGAAGCCCTGGTGTACTGCTACAGACCTCTTTAATAGTTCATATATCAAGTGCTCTCGGGGCTAAAAATTGGTCAGAGCCACGTTAGTTTTCCCAAGAACAGTAAAATGTTGCTAAGTGATAGCCTATTCGACTTCCACCACTACGGCAACTCACTGGAATGTTTTGTAGATGCTGTAGATTAAAGTTCCTATTCACAGGAAGGAAGAGAGATTTCAGCCTCATTCCAGACCTATGAGTTGTTACACACATCAGATTTTTTTTCAGTGATTCCAGTAAGTGAAAAAACAACAGAGCCAAATTGTAGAGTGCTGTAGGTGGGATCAAGAATCAGAATTTCCCTGTGCTAGAGCTAGAAAACAAATAATGTGACAGGAAAATGGCCCAAAATTGGTCGACACACCTCTACAAGTTGTTCTTAGTTGAGTAAAAGAAGTAATGACTGTTTAATATACATATCTCTTTGAATAAAAAAAATGGACTGGAAACTAGAGGATTGATTGAGAGCTATTAGGAACACAAAGTGTAATGAACTGAAACTAAAGGATAATCCAGTCTGATTATCAGACTAGAGAGATCAGATTAGATTACATTATTGTCATTGCAGCTGTATAAGTAGTGAGACAACACAATGCATTTTAGCATCTAGAAGTGCAAAAATGTCCGGTTTAATGTGTGTAAGTACAGAAGCCCTAAAAGGGTCATAGATTCAAACTTTTTTTAATGCCGCTATCTTGATTCACACGTTTATTATTCCGTTATGTCGGAACAACAAAGATTTCTCGATTTAACGTGTTAATTTCTCTCATTATCTTGAGAAAACAATAGGCAGAT
>NW_023339763.1:14765514-14797604 GCF_004916995.1 Morone saxatilis | reverse complement strand
AAGATAAGAATGGACCAGGACATATACACAATGCTCTGTGGGGTGGGTTTGGGAGTTACAAAACAAAACCATGTAAACTTTTTATGAACTTTGTTGTAAGAATGCTTTTCCTATAGTGATGATATAAGGGGGAATTCATAGTATGGCTAATTATTGTAAAAGACAGGCATATAGTGGTCAACTTAAAGCAGACAAGCAGGGGTTAATTTAATAGTTGACAACTAAGAACCAAGCTAAACCAACCCAGCTTGGACCTGAGAGAGTGAATGAGAGGGTTGTGTCGTCCACTTTAGGTCTGTTTAGGGCCTCTGTATGTATGTATGGTGGTATACATAATAATAAATTGAATAAATACATACACTAAGATATGTACAGCAAAAATATACAGTGTCGTTAAGTAATGGCAGTTCTGTAGGTTTGTTTACATTTCTCAAAGTTCTAAAAAAAATCAGTTTCACTTTATTATTAAATCGAATATTATATGTGAATATATGAATATGCAGTTCGATATTATAAAATAAAACTACATTCTGGTTCTGGCTGCTCTACACTTGTGTCTCATCTCTATTTACCCAGATGCTGATGATGTTTGTGACTCCTGCGTCTGTAGTAATGTGCAAAAACAGGAGCAAATTCTAGACTTTAAACCTGTGAAATAAAAGTTGGCACCCCCTGAGCGCCCCCTCCCCTCCCCATCTCACCCTCCTCCTCACTAATTTTCATATTATCCCTGTGCTGTGTGCTCTCCCCCTCACTTTAACATTCTGTCACGCGCTCCCTGGATCATGTAGCTTGTGTTAATTAAACCCTCTTTCAGATCATTTTCTTGCTCAAGTGGCCTCAGTGCAGCACCCATTAGGCAGAAAGCTCTGTTATCTGAATTTCCAAATGTAGCTCAACATTTATTAAAGTGAAATTCATCCAGTAATTGCCCGCCTCGGTATGCCCCATGTCTCCCTCTTACCTCCAGGGCCACCTGCTCAGAGACACCTCCAACTATTTACCAGCATGACGCAGGGTAATTAGACCTCTCTGACCCCGTCCACTAAGAGCCCGGTAATTGCGTTAATAAAAAAATTAACAGCAGCAGCATGAGGATCATTATGTAAAAATACCTGGTAATGAAGCATTAGCCTTGATTTTATTTGGATTAAAAACAGCTATAGGTATTTAAAGGTTACAGTGTCTGCTAAAACAATATCTTTTTATTAAATCCCTGTGTAAAACTAAGGAGCAGACAAGGTGAGATTTTCGCACGAATATTTAAGATTTCCACACAACTCCACCATGTTGGCTGTGTTTCATGTGAAAGCCTTGTTTTTTAGACACATGAATGAATATAGTTATATTAAGGCTCCCTAAAATGCTTCATCTTCCATAGCAGCAGAAAGTAGGTAACATATACAACAGAGACACTAAACTCACAACCAATCTTATCCTTTTAATAACTAAAGCACTAAAGAAAAGGTCTGATACACATGTTATGGGTTACCTCATGATAGTGATAGATTGATAACAAGCTAAGACAGATGCCTGCTGATCCAGCCTACCAGAGGCTAACCAGACAAAATTAAAGGAAGCAGCAAACAATGCCAAGCTACAGATTTCTTCTCTTAACATATCAGCAGTAAGAGTGCAGCAGCATCATGGGAGTAAGAGATTGATTCATATCAGATGTGGAGATGGAGGAGGGGAGGGCAGGGTGTGTCTACCAACACTGTTTGGTTATTAACAACCAGCACTTTATTTTCCTGAAGACATTTCCCCTAACCAGCAACACATTACCCAGTTTTTCACAAAACCTCATACAGCGTCATCAGCCATTAAAATAACATCACTTTCTATTGTGACACCTTTATCTACAGTATGGTGAAACCAGCTCACACCAGACTCAATATTTTGTTGATTTCCTCTGCAGCTTTCTTGCTTAACAATGGGGTCTTGGATGGTAATAAGCAGTGCAATAAGGGTAATTTGTTGGGTGCTGCTACATGCCGTGTTTTCAGTGAAGATACTACATGGTCTGTTATGCAATATATCTTTTCCCCTCTACTTTATTGGATGTTGATGACCTGTTGTGTAGAAACATTGTTGAGGAATGCAACATCTATTATTTCATCAGTGCCACTAAGACTAAATGCTGCATTCATTAGCTGACTGACAGTTACTTATTTTGATTATTTCACTTTAGTGCTATTTATGTCTAAATGTGATGGTGTTCAGATCAGATGGTGTCATAAACCACTGAAGATATAAATACATTTTATACCATCCTAACAATAATAATACATAATTAATGCATACTTATACTGAATGACTTTCATTTTTTTCACAATACAGATTGTCACAGAAATATAAGTTTCACTAGTTAGTAAATGAAGAATGAGAAACTATCAAGTTTGATGAGCGCTACATTAACTCGCCAGACAATGTAGATACTGTATCCCAAGAGATGTTTTAAGATAATCATCTATATAGTGACATCCTATGGACAAATAGTGCAACTGCAGTTACTCAATGACAAACCTATTAACCTAATAACTCCTCACTGATACACTGTTTTGATCTGCAGAGACTGCTGCTTGAAATGTTATACTTTGCACTGCACTTCAAATCTGTTACTACAATCTTGCTGTGACAAAAAAAAGCTATGCAGAGTTCTGTCAGTCAGCTTTCTCAGAATAAATGGTTGGCCATTTACAAGTCTGGTTTTATTAACACATTGTGGTAGAAAATCTTTGAACTCACCACGTTAAGCTTAGCCTTGACAAGACTAAGCTGCATGTCCCCCTGGTTAAATCCTGTTGTCTGCATGACCATCTAAGGTCTCTGAGGGGTTCAGCTGAGACATGACCAACTTTAAGTGGAATTTTCTTTAAATACCTGGTAATGAAGCATACCTGTAGCTAAATACCTATAGCTGTTCTTTAATCCAGATAAAAATCAACTAATGCTAATGCTTCATTAGCATATGAAGGTATCTGTTCACAATAATCCTCACACTTCATTTAACATCAGCCCTGCGGATCCCCACAGGCTGCCTGTGGTTTCTCACATCAAACTGAAAACCCAAGAGCTCCATTATCAAAGCTCCTTCTGGTTCCCACTCCAGTCAAAACAGCACAGTAATTCACAATCTTCTGTCATATCCCAGAAAGTAGCCTTATAGGTTACAAATGACAGAGAGAGGAAGAGGATGGACAACTTTTAGGTCTTTCAGGTTTTCCAAAGAGCAGGACAAAAACGTTCTAGTTTTTATGTTCCAATCCAAAGCGAAGCACAACTGAGGATCTGAGGTTAAAACCTACCTGTTTAGTTTGGCTTTTGATCAGACTGTAATTATTTTCTTTTATGTATTATTTCACTTTTTAATTTATTTTCTTGTACATTAGTCTGAAATTGATTTACGATACTTTTGGGAACTGTTGTGTCTCTGTCAAAAATTTCATAAGGATTACGGCCTAAACCTGCTCTATATGAAAAGTGTCTTGAGATAACTTGTTATGATTTGGCGTTAAACAAATACAATTTAATTTATACTACCTTATTGCTTGAAGTCATGAAAGGGGCCATACAAATAACGTTTAATTCACTGTTTGATGTTTTGTTCAGTCCTCAGCCGGGACACAGTGGCTTTGGCCTTGTAGGTTTCAGGTAACCAAACATATCTGCAACATAATATGAATTAAAAATGTAAAGTAAGTGTTAGTTATCATGTGCTATTGGCCTACTACCCTTGGTAATTGTTATTATTGAACAAAAAACATTTTCCAAATCCCAAAATCTGATTTGATCTGATCTTTTTTATGATATGTATAATATGATTATTTAAAATATAAAATATAATCCATACGTACTGTGAACAATGTAAACATTTATCTTAAGGGGTCACCAAGTCTGATTTGAATCTTGTCTTATAAAATCACACAAAATGCCAGCAGCTGAAGTTACAGGCAGGATTAATGCAAGATCAATGGCAATTAGTCTCTCATTTTGTCTCTTGTAAACGTATCTCTTTTTATGTGTATCTTTGTTGCCTGTTCAGTTTCTTTGGTTAAATGGTTGAATAGAGAGCTGGGCCGTGGCCTCACTCATTACCAACTGGCCCCGTCAGTATTTACAGCATCATGGTGGGTTGACCTCACAGTATTCATAGCTTCACACCTCACTTCCATTCACTGCTAGAAAATAAACACAGGCTGTGTTGGCCCCCAAAAAGAACCGTTTCCTCTGAAAAGATACGGAAGGTTTTGTGGCTTAACTCAACTTTTTTGTTGGTTCGTCGCAACAATGTGGGATGCTGCACGAGGAAGCAGAATCCAAACGCTAATTAGGAAATGAGGAACATCGCCTATCCCATCTTGAATGCTCTTTCGGGCATCTTTTTATTTCCGATCGGTCAACCATGAACAATCATCCACCTGCTACCTCTAAATGATGGGTGTTTTTTTTTTTATTCTCCCTCAAAAGAATTTAGATGCGTTTTCAAAACTGTGCACTTTGTGTCCAACAACATGAAAAAGCACTGCCAGGCCACGGGGGTGCTGGATTTTTTGTGTCTGGCGGTGTACGAAAACTCAGCAGTGTGTACACTTTAGTTTATGTTGTTCATCATAAAGTTGCTTTGTTGACCAAATTAAAAGCTTGCTGACAATTATACAATTCAAATAAGTCTAGGCAATTTGCAATTGATACAGGACATGGAATAAATGCATAATTACGATTTAACATTTGAAAAAACAAACCAAACCTCAGAAGTAATCACTGAATTCTAATGATTTATGACGTCAACAAATAAAAAGATAATCTAAAATTGGAAATAAAGTGACCTACAATAAATCATCGGACATGTTTCAGTTAATTTATGGCAGTAAATCTGATGCTATGGGAGCCTCAAACCAAACACAAGCTCCGACTCCCTTTTATACAAACTATGAAGTAAAAATCCGAGTAAAAGTGAGAAGACACCTGTGTGACGAGCAGGTGATGGTGCTTTATTTAAAACAGTTGTTTAAGATACTCCACTCCGCTGCTTGACGCCCTGGTTTAAAGCCACTGAAGAAAGCACAGATTAGACTACCTTTGTGCTAAGCAGCATTAAACATATTAATCTTTTGCTGTTCATTTGACTGTGAAATCTTTGGAATCACTGTTTCTAAAGACCAATGAGTGAAGCTTGTCATTTAACCCGCCTTATGGAAAGTTTACTGATATTTAGAGTTTGGCAAAGGTAACACCATCGCAAGTGTTTTACAATCAACTCTAAATTATATATTTTTAAAAGATACAGTTTTTAAATGTTTGTATTTCAAAACATCTAAGTAAAGCTAACAACAATAGCCTCTTCATTCAAGCCTCTAAAAGGGGCTTTTCCTTTGAAGGCCAGGCTGAGAGAAACAATTCTGTCAGACCCCCAGCCTCAGCAAAGGCCTACAAAGGCCCATTTCTGAAAGGACACGGAGTTGTGGGAAATAATAGAAAAGCAAATGTTGAGAAATGAGAGCTTAGAAGACTAGAAATTTTTATAGAATCACTAAGGATAGTATTAAATGCAATTCCCAGGAGAAAACAAGAAAACAAAGGCCAGCAGAGAGGGGTATCAGCTGAGGTCAAATTGTGTCAACCTGAGTTACGTTCAGATGAGTGCACTGAAGTTGACCTGTGTACCAAGTGTAAGCCTGCACCGGCCTGTTTAAAAAGCCCACTTTCATTCCCGTTCCTTGATGTCATTCTATCTCCAGTGGGCCATGTGCCGATAGTTGACAGCCTCCTGGTTTGATGACATTATTTTTTCACAGGCACCCATCGGTGAAAGCATCCAAAAATCGGCCGCAATTGTGAAATGGCACATCTGTGATGTGGCAACAAATTAGACCATTCATGAAGCTGGAACAATGACAAGAATTCCAGTGTTGGATTATAACTTTCAAATGCCTTTTTCAGTGAAAGAACACAAGCCTGTCGTGTTGCTTATAGTAGGGTTCAAAATAACGTTGTAAATCATTATAATCTGAAAATGTTAAAACATTTATTAAAACCCTTTAAATGTCTTATAATATTGGACTGGATTTCCTCAGTAATGGGTTAGGGTTTGCAACGGAAGGTGAATTACCTGATCATACAGACAGCTGCTGCACCTTTAAAGCATTATGCAATAAGGTACTCTTGGGTTAGAGAACCACATTAAGATTTCTGACCAAGAATAAAACTAAAGCAAACATTTGTGGAGTGACATGTACAAAGTATAGTAGAAGCACTGGCTTGCAGATGGGTTGTACCTGTGATACTAAACAAGTAAAAATGCCAAACACACTCGGCTGCTGTTATTTGTGGCTAACTTGTCCTAAAGAGGAGATGAGAGCCACTTGCCTACAATATTTGGAGGGAACTACAGTGACAAAGACGATTAAGTTGCTGATGTTATAAGACATTATGATGGCATGTGTTGAAGTGACTTTTTTCAGCCAAATTGTACTTCTGTCTGTACATGCTAAAATGCAGCTGAATCAGCTGACTGTATGTCCCAATCTGATCTCTGAATTTGCTCTCAGGTAGTTTCATCAAAACATTTTCATTGTACATTTCACAGGGTTACTTTGGTCACACTACAGGGAATATTTCACATAATAAATCACTTTTCTACAGAACAGAGAAGCAAAATTCCCTGTTTTACTATGTGAAGCAGAGTAGGGCATTCATTTCCTCATTAGAGTGAATCACAAAGGGTAAATGTGAATGTAAATCAATAGATCACTAAGCACTAGATTTATGTATCCTACATCACATAACAGGTGTTTTCAAACTCTTTTTTCGTGCTACACAGTTTAATAGAGTATCCTGGTGGATTTACGAAACATAATTCAAGTTTAAATACAAACACGTAGTTCCTGCAGTAACCGTATTTGATGACTGTGGTGCAGCAATGAATCATCTGTTACAGATGATATGATATTGAAACTGTATTTTACTGCTGACTAAAGCTTGAATTCATTTACAATATTTCTTTAAAAGCAGTATTTTAGTACGTGGGCTTAAGTGAGAGTTGTTCTTTACTAAACCTTTTTGAAAGATCCTGCCAGACTACTTCTAAGAAATATGAATAAAGTGACTGCTTAAAAAATAGTTTTCCACAGTAAAATAATTTTTGCTCCTTTGCTCATCATTGAACAATCCAGATGTTTCCATTTAAAAAGTTTACCCACTGAACACAAGATGTCTATGTGTATGTGCACTGGACATTTTACATCTCCACATCAATCATTGAACCACGATTGGCTCCCATAGTTATTCCACAGTCATTAGGTGATCATGAGAAACTTGAAAGGAGAGGATGAATGTGAAAACTGTTCTCCAGTGTCACACTCTGCACATACACAATTTTAAACGCTGACACTCAAACATCCAGGGGAAGTAACAATACGCTAAATAGGGCTTCAATTGGTGAAACCCATTCAAAATCTCCACCAGCCCACTGATGAGTCATGATCTAAATTTGAAAAACAATGTCACACACTTAATTTAGCAATCATACATTTTCAGGGACAGTGTGTTTTCCACCACATTATCACACATCATCAAAACAACAATTAATAAGTCAAAGAACAATTTGACATTAACAGTAAAAATGGTAATTGTTTGGTTTAACAAGAAAGAAATGTGGGTCCTTCAGCACAAATAATAACTGAATACTTCTGTCCCACTTCCTGTATTGCCACCATTTAGACCATCACCCTCAATGTGACACTGAGGACATAGAGTCCCATCAGCCGCTGTTTTAAAATATTCATGACATTTTCCTTTTCTCTTCTTCAAGGGAGCAACGGTTCGAGGACCTGAATCTAGCACAGAGACAGCAGAGGACACAGTGTGAAAAGGAAAGGCCTTCAAGCCATGCCCTGTATGCATTTCACACTCAAGCCACATTTCTGACTTTGTCCTCATGGTAAACAGATTTTAGTGCCTCTGTAACCCTGTCAGACATAAACAGCAAATGTCACAGCACATAATGGAGACTATGTTGAGAGCCTGTGTTGAGTGGCTGGCAATGTTCATGTCCCTTTTACGAGAGGTACGGACATTTTATCCCACCTACAACTTTCAGTGAAACCCCCAAACAAACCCCAAAAAATATAATCATGTTTTACATATTGGCCGAGGCCATTCCAGCTTTAACAAATAAACCACAGAATATCTGCATTGGATTTCTATTTATGACTCCACTAACAGATGTTTACATATTTTAAATGACAAAGATTCAAGAAAGAGCTTGTAGTAGTCCACTGACAATTCAGTGTGTGACTCTAAAATATATTTATTGTATTTTGTTTAAGTAGAATGCAAACACTATTCACAAATCATCCCTGCAAAACTTACATTATTAAAGAGATTTGTCTTGAAGAGTATGAATAATATTATATGGACAGCTTATGAAAGCAAAACGAACTGCATTGCCGGCTTGATAGTGATACCCAATTCATTTAGTTAGATATCCACCTTGTGGTTAGAAAGTGGTACTACACCTTTTACTGTTTTTTTTTAGACCGCATGTGTCAGTATATTGATCAGTTTTGTATAACTTCATCATCACTCCAACAAACTATGAATTATTTGTGAATATTGCCAACTAAATATAATATAAAAATGCTTTAATCTGTGGCTGCCAGCCTGTAATATATTGTAGTCTATGGATCTAAATACACAATTCAATGAGGAATATTACAAATAACATCATAAGATAAACCTTTATAAACATTGCATTGCACAAATGCAATAAATAAATTGCTATTATGCAACACTGATCTTCTCTGCTGGTCTACCACAGGACTTGACTTCATCTAAACTCTGTTCTGTCTGAAAGAGGCACAAAAAAATGTCTCCCTTATATTAACATGAACAACAGAAGGCATCAAATGCTAATGAAGCACATACATAAAGTAAAGGTCAATTTTAAGTTTGATTTGCTTTAGTGTTGCTTTTATTTGTGGCATTTAGACTTATTGAGGTAAAATACACCTGTGAATGTTGTGAATATTGTCTTCTTGGGGAACATGTTTTTAATGTGTTAACAGTTTTTAGACACAAGATAACAGGAAAGGTTTGGCTCTGGGCCTTAGTTAACCCGCCTAAAATAATCTGGATTGGGCATCAAATAAAGTTGGCTACTCATTCTCTCCTCTTTATATCTCTATTAGAACTGAAACTCTCAAAGGCCTCGCGTGCCTCCTGAGATCTGCGGTGATGGTGATGGACGTTCTTCTTCTTTAGGCTGCACTTTATGGCCTCGTTTACTTTTCAGAGATATTGTCCTTTCTTCCTGCCACCAAACACACACGATGAGATTCCTCGGCGCACACAGTCACACAGGCTTTTAGACACTCATTAGCCCCTACTAATACAATAAGTGTCACCTTCCATTACATGGTGCTGGGCTGGATATCAGGATTGGAAACCCACCAAATCTCCACACAAGGGGCGCTACCCCCTCATGCACGGTATTGTCTTTCAGCCACAATGTCGAATTGTTTTCTCTTTGCTCTTTCATGCCTAAAATATAAATATGGACTCTTAATGCAGATATATGAACAAACAGAGTTTCCACAGACGTATAAACAATCTTATGGGCCATCTTTGGTGGCAAAAGTAAAGTGACACACATTCCTTCATCGTGTGAAGCTTCATGTTAACTTTGGCGTTTGTTTCAGAGCAGGCAGCTGTTTAAGGATCCACCACACCCCGCCCTATTCAAGTCTGTTGTCTTGCATATGAACAGCACATGCAGACTTGTAAAAAATCTTAATTAAGACTCCTAATTCTCCGTGTCGTCGCCTGACTGAAGCTGTGCACTCACGTGAAGCACTGCTGAACACAGCATGACGGTGATGGTGTTGGACAGAAACTGTAGTTTTTTTTCACAGAAAAGGGTGTGGGGAACATTTATCTGTAATTTTCAAAAACAAAAGTTTAAATTAGTTTAGCTAACATTCACAGATATTTGGCTTTATGTGCATTAATTGTTGTGCTGCTGCCATTATGTGCAACAACTGATTGATACTGTGTAAATTGTGTTGGGTTTTCTGCAAACTTTACATCCAAAAAGCTGTTTCTGAGCAGCTAAACTATTTATATTTAAATATATTTATATAAAAAAGAGTTGAACAAATATGGAATTTGAGCAAACATTATTGTAATAGATTGGTTTCATGTTTTTAATTGTTGATGTTTCTTTAAACACAAGTCTGATCTTCTAGAGCCGTGCCTTTCAAACAGGAGTCTGGTTTGTTAACAGACATGCACATGCTAATGAATTTTCCTCATTATACCGAAAGGCGACAGTATGCTGTACATCACCACACATGGAAAAATATGAAGTGACAAGTGTTTGCACTGTAAAGGTGATTGCAGCTCTGGGTTTTTGTATGCAGCCCTTTGGTTCGGAGGCTTCTCCCTCCTGTGCGGTGGCAAAGGGCATGTGGTCCTCTGCGTGCAGCAGATGCCCCGAAGAAGACTTGCGACAGATGAGTCGAAAATGAGCGTGACATGTGTTAAACAGGCGAAGCCCCACAACACTGACATTTGACAAGATGATGGGCGTAGGCAATCATTATTGTCTCCACTTAAGCAAGCAGTAAATATTCAGGGCTGATGTCTGTGAAAGCAAAAGCCATAATACAAATCAGCCTGAACAGATTTTCATTAATGAGTGAGGTGTTTGAATAGATCATGATCAGACTCGAACACAGAGGCCTTCGTAAAATGAGATCTTAGGTTTATATGTACAAATAAGCAAGTGGATCCATATTAAAGATTTGAGGACAAATATTAATCTAATATTTAAAAAGTTTCACTAATAACTTTACAATTTAAACTGTAAGCGTCTGAGTCTATGAATTCTTTCCTCAGCCACTTGTACTCGTCTCTGCACCCTAACGGACCTTCGACCTCGGTCCTTCCTGCCTGACAAAGGTGCCAATGATGGTGAGTTAGGCATGGGGAGGAACATGCCAAGGAGGTGCCCCCCTCTTCCCCTCCCCCCTTTCCAGAACCATTTGGACCACAGGGAATGGGTTAATCACATTAGAGGCCCAGAAGAGAGATGGGAAGTAGACAGTACCGTGACAGCCGGGGTAGCACTGGCACGACTAATCCCGTTAGGCCGAGGAAAAAAGGGGACGCCATCGCGCCTACAAGGCTGAGAAAGAAAAAAACATTTTCCCAGGAATGAGTTCACCTGTATGGTAACACAGAGAAGTTGGCCTGTTGATGCCTATTAGAAGAAACAATCGCACTTGGCACATACAAATGTTTTTTTCATGCTGGGCACCACTTTATTGTCGCGCGCGTGAAAAAAAATCAGCAGCAGACAGTGGCATTGCATGAGATCCTCTTTTATGCCACGGTGAAGCAGCCCCTTTCAACCAAGTGCTATCAGTCTCCCAAACAGTGAGAAGATGGGGAGGGGTGCTGTAAGAAGGATAGAGCTTACTTCATCTGCCATTGTAAGTGCACCCGAGTTCAACCTTAATGTAAACCTTTGCAGGCAGGATGTGAATAGGATGCTCTCTATAAAAATATATCCTGCTGGGTAATCCGGCAGATGGCCACAGCAGCGGACACTACAAGCGCGGCTGGCCACTGCAGGGGTAACGGGGAATGTCCGATAAGCAGCCACTCTACAGCCTGGGAGATGCGGAATCAAGATTCTTAACTCCCCTTAGCAACGCTGGGAAACAGAGCCGTCAGTTTAGATCCATCAAGTTTCTACTTAATCTCACCCACCACTTTTTTCTCTCCATTTTCTCTTTTTTGTATCTTCCCCTTTTGTTGTGGGGATTAAGCCAAGTGGTAAAACAGTGATTTAATGATCTTTCCATGGCTATGTGCACCACTTAAACCATGAGACAAACAAGCTGAGGCATTCTAAGAGTCACCCCCTCTAAAGGCGGCTGCTCAGGAACTGTGAGGCTTTTGATACGGCATTAAGCTCCGGCTGATTATTTTTCCCACTGTCGTGTGGTGTGCTGCACTCTGCTATGGGAAAATTTAAGGTTTTGTGTTTTGTAAAGAGCCATTGTAAATAAGAAGAGAAAAAAACAGTTTGATAATTACTTGATGATAGCTTTATAATGGTAAAGAATGGTGTATTTGAATGATTTCTCAATGCAGAAGAGAAACTGTACAGTTAATATCCTCACCCAAAATAATTTGATACTTAGATACATGTAACTATTTTTATAGACAGAGGGATTTTTCATTCTTTTAATAAATTGACTAAGCTTCAGTAATAAACATAAAACTAAATAAGCCCCCAAATGGTACATGTGCAGTTGAAAGCTTCCAAGAAAACTAGCAAGTGGACCTTGAACTGGGTTGGGATTGCTCTGTCAAACTACAATCATCATACAATCCTAAAAGTGCTATGGATGAAATCATAACACTAGTGAGTTTTCATGTCAGATCCATCTCCATGACGACTGAGCAAACTCATTCTGCTGCTGAAAACCATGTGTTATGGTTGAAAGCTCTGAAAAAAGCTAGTAAATGGACATCAATTTGTTTTGTTTTTTTCCCTATCCAAATACTAAAGGAAAATGCGCAATTAACCACAATATATATGCATAAAGTTTTACATAAGTGTTTATGGATTATTCAGTTGGTTTAAAAGTCGATCCCTTACCTGATTTGTGGTTGTGTGTGAAACTCCGAAGCTCAGGGGAAGAGTAGGACTCAATAGTCACCTCGAGTGCTGCTCCTTAACTTCCTCTATATCGCTCACATATAGCTGATCAGCAGCCGGGTCTGCTTGATAAAAAAAATATATTAATTTAAACATATCTATCTTTGTGCAAGCATCATAGCACTTTTCAATATTAACAATTCAAAACAATTACACACATTACATAGCTGTAAAATTGTCTTAAATATATATTTAGAAATTCTTGAAATCACCTTAAAGGACAGATATTAACTTCATGTGTGCTAATAACAATAACCAACAGATGGCACTAAGTGAAAAGTGAAGGTGAAGAGTATGAGCAAGGACTAAATTCTATACCCGTGATACTCAACTTAGTGTGATGAGTGGCCTGTCGACCATTTTCTAACTCACAATAAATTGATTCACACTGGGATTGTTTTTGTTTATACCAATTAGTAAAGGTTCAATAATTTCCCTTGGCTATTACTTGAGAAGTTGCATCTTAGCCTTCACACACAAATACACACACTAAAATAGCTTAAATATGCTATATGCTTCATTCTCTCAAAAACAAAAACTCCTGAGAGTAGGGGTTTATGTTTATAGTTTATGTTTATGAATCATTCCAGCATTTGAGTGACTGCAGGCTGGAAGAAGTACCAGCTATGTTTAATGTATAAAGCCTTTAAATTGTAACAACTAAAAATACAGTTGCAGCTATTAAATGCAGTAATAAAAAAAAAATTATCTGTCATTGAAAAATATCTCAATATTACTATCTGCTGCACCATCTGGCTTCACCTTAGCTTTACAGGATAGAGCGACAATCAAGAAAACAACCAATCAGAGCCACAGAACATAGAACAGGCCTAGTGTCAACCCTTGTACCAAGTTAATTTAGTTAATAAGTTGAATAAATAAGTCAGTTAATTAAAAAATTAATTTTATATGATAAATTATATAAATGTTTGTTCATTAAGTGGCCCCAGTCTTCCTGTTATATAGTAAAAGTGGCCCCCGGGCAAAGCAGGTTGGGTGTCCCTAAGAGTCTCTAAACTGCATTTATTTATTTTTTACTTACACAAAAAGGTTATTTCTTTTATTTCTTAAACATGTTGCTATTTGAATACTTCAGCCCTATGTAATTTCCATTCCATTATCCAATATCGGCTAAGTCTAACAGAGTAATCCAGTGTTTTACGATTTCACTTCCATAAAGTTCCAAAAGATGGATTTTAGAAAAAATTGCGAATGCTCACAGTACATTTCTCCTAATGCAACATATGTTATCAACTTTCATTAGATTAGATTACATAACCCTGACCTGGACTCCCTCTAGAGCCACACACACACGTGCAAGACTGATATAGATACCACAAGGTAACGTGAATATGAAATATTCATAAATAGCTAAATATGTAAGGTAAACTGACTGTTAAGGATATAAACACTGATACTCATCACACAGCTCAGTGTGTGCAAGTGTGTGTGTGTGTGTGTGTGTGTGTGGCACTCACTCACACTAGGTAATAACTGGCAAGGCATTGGCAGTGATCAATATGGAGTAGGACTAGAAAGCCATAATAGGAGGACAAATATCAGAGGAGAGGCAGTCTGGGTGTCTGTGTGTAATGGATGATAGAGGTGTTAGTGTTTGGGCCGGTGTGCAGTAAGTGGGTAAGCTGGTGGTTGGCTACATTGTGTGAAACCAGCAGGGTCAATGATGGTGATAATGGGGAGGGTAAGTACTGTATTGGGGTTAATACTTCTGAGCTGGCCAAGAGATTATGGCACTGTCTAAAATATGGAAGACCCCTTATTGAAATGCTTTACTTCTAGGCTTAATAGCAAACTGACGTCATCAGGAGAACATGTACTGAAAGACAGAAACAGAAAATAGCTTTCAGATTACACATTAAAAGGCCTGGTTGAAAAAAAGAATGGGGGATTTAAAAATGAGGTGGGGATGGGGAACGACGGCTTCCTCAATGTGAAACTTTCTGGATTTATTTTTTTGTTTTAATAATCTGCCTCACGATGATCTCAGTGAGGATTTTGAGGTCAAACTTTGTTTCCTCCTGCAAAGTCTTAGCAGATCTGTGCAACATCTTTAACTTTTTCTTAGTTTACCACTTTTTAGTGTGTGGGTTGTACACATGCACAACACTGTTTCGTTGTTTATTCCACCCGTTGAAAAGTATTATGTAAAGTTTGCTTACGTGCTGAAAATTCACTCTTAAAAAAAAGTTAACCTATTGTAAACCCACCATCACCCATGCAGATTACATCTATAGTCAGATTTAAAAAAAATTCTGTGAAACAACTATGAGTTATAGAATCACGATGTGCTACTTATAAAGATTTAAGCCCCTATATCTGGGTTACACTAGTCCGTCCCACAATCCAGATGCTGCCATCTGTGAGAAAAGAGCAGTGTGTGTGTGTGTGTGTGTGTGTGTGTGTGTGTGTAGCTTTCAAATCAAATGCTGAGTGTTTCATTTCACTATTAATCCAGGTCGTCCCCACTTAGATGTTAATAGGCCGGCTGGGACCGACATACTGCTGTTTATGCCAAGTGGATAGTTTGAAACAAAAATCAGAGAGAAAACTGAGAAAAGTTGAACAAGGTTAAATAAAAAAAACACAAATTTTTGATCAGCTGCAATATATAAATATATATATATATAATGATGAGGGTACATGGAAGAAACTCAAAGGCTGCAGAACAAGATGCACTTTTCGACCTTAAGAACATTATGCAGATCAAATGCTCTATGCCATTTATTTTAGTGCTGATGACAATGAATCATATATCAAAGATTAATTAAATGCCAAAAAATATGCTTTTCTGTGTTCTATAGCAATAAATTGATTATTTTTCAGTTCAGACAAAACAAGTAGCCTACTTTTAAGACTTCATATTGTGCTGTGGGAACACTGTGACAGGCATTTTTACTCTCAATGATTTACCAATAAATCCAGTATAAAAAAGTCCCTTATCAACACATTGATCGATAATAAAAGCCTTGATTTTGTTAGTTGTTACTATAAATAATTTTTAAGAATTACCATATTACTTATCCAATTAATAGAAGGCAGCCAAAGACTTATAGAGCATGAAAATAGGCCTAATACACCCTGAAATAAAACACAGGATGTCAAACTACTGGCATGGACTGTGATTGGATGACAGGGAGTAAATCTGCTGATCAAATCCCCTCATGGCTCAAGCTGTGATTTGGACCGGAGAGATTTGTTTTCAGAGTGAACTCCGCCCTGCAGAGATGACTACTACCACTGTCCAACACAGGACTGCAGCGGGCCAGCGGACAGACTGTTTAATTTGGATGAAACAGCTTGGACTCGAATTTCACTGCTCCGTCCCAGCGTGCTGACGTGGAAAAAACGAAACAAAAAAAACGTGCCAACTGACCAGCTGACCCCAAAGGCTCCTGTCTATGGTAGGGTGGATACTGTTGTGTTTATATTCTGGTGTTTACATGTTTCATGTGTTGAAAAAGTGACCTGCTGTTGGCTGTTTAAACTTTCCGGTTCCGACCTTATATATACTGTCAGTGGTCCCCGCAGTGAATTATGGGAAAGAGAATGCCGCTCTATGGTTCCACTCTGAAAACTGGATAATTTGTTTAATACACAAGTGTTTGTTTGTTTGTTTGTTTGTTTGTTTGCTTACCTAAACTTAATAGTTAACAACTGAAGCAGGGTTTGGCTTAATGTAGCTATCAAGAACACTGATGTTGAATTATTATGAGTTATTGACCCCTGGAATTATTAACGTTACTTCACACCCTGGTTCATATTTGTTAAACGTGTGTAACATTTAGGGGGATGTATTGGCAGAAATGGAAATATAATATTCAGAGGTATGTTTTCATTAGTGTGTAATCACCTGAATATAGCACTTGTGTTTTCGTTTGCTTAGAATGAGCTGTTTTTTACCTACAGACATTAAGGGTCCGCCATGTTGAACTGCCATCTTTCTACAGTAGCCCAGTATGAACAAACCAAACACTTGCTTTAGTGTTTTGCATTTTTCAGCACTGAAGTTTTTCCTGTACACTCGTTCTCGTTCCCAGACGCCAGTAGTGTTCAGCTAGTTACAATCTGCAGCTTCACCACTAGATGTTACTAAATCCTACACACTGGTCCTTTGAAAATGCTAGAACTTGAACTTGTTTTTGGTGTTATAGCTCCAAATTCCTACTTTTACTGACAGTTAAGCAGCCCCACGTACTCCCCTGTGAAACCAAACTCCAGGGGTTCGCTCTGACTTGTTTGCCATGGTGCACAGAACATAAAAATTGTAAAAGGGACGATAAATTGTCTCACCCCTACCTGTAATTAATGGCAATCACTCAATCCCTTGTTTCAAGTCCATGTAATAAAGGAGTGTAAAGTGACTTGCAAATTCACTTAATAATTGTCACATCTGTTGCCTTCACACCTTCACAATAAGCTGTCTGAATAAAACTGCTGTTGACGAACATGTTTGATCCTTAAAAAAAAAAAAAGCCCAATCCCAATAACGTACAATAGGTGTACCACTTTGACAGGTGGTGATAAATTGTGACATTCAACAGCAAGTGGCCCAATATTCAACACATCAAATATGACAAAATCATAAAAGGCTTGATTCTGTTGCTGTCCATATACCACTCTTTTTAGACTAATATGATCAAAACAAAAAAGAATAGCAAGCCTATCAACTGCTTACTTAAATGTTCAATTCAGTTTAGATCAAACAAATCTACTAAATGTGAATATACTATTAATATCTATTATTAATTAGCATTTGTATCTGACACCTGTGAAATAATAACTTCAAATTAAATGCTGGAAATCATTACTCTAGTTATTTGGTAGAAAATCAATAACAATGCAGTAACAGTTATGTGCCTTAACCTGGACTTTATGCTTAATGCATTAGGTCAGTGTAACAGATGTATTTAGACACCATGTTTGACTACCACCGATGTTGCTTTATAAATATGGATTCATGTGCTGACTCTGAAGGTTGTAGCATCCAGTGCGCTGTCAGAGCTGTCCTCTCCCCCCAGCAGGTGCTGTGGCCGAGATGTGAGAAGAAGTCATGCCTTTGGTCAAGAGAAACATCGAGCCTCGGCACCTGTGCCACAGTGCAGTGCCTGATGGGATTGGCAACGAGCTGGAATGTGTAACCAACAACACCCTGTCCGCCATCATCCGCCAGCTCAGTAGTCTGAGTAAGATCACAGTTACTCATGTTTAGCTATGTATCGTTACATGTTCAGATGCTTCTTTAACCTGAGATCATTACAGGAGGGGAGCTGTGTGACTCATCTCCCTGTAACTGTCACACAAACACTACTCAGTAGGGCTGTGAATTGGCAAGAATATCAATACAATATGTATCACGATACAAAGGTTACAAGTCAATATATTGCAATAGTTAAGACTTTATACTGTGACATTAAAACTGTCACAGTATAAAGAAAACACCGCCATATGCATAGAGTCTAAGTAAACAAAGCTTCCTTTCCCCACTCTGCGGGAGCTGGTCTAATTCTGTCAGGTTCAGCCATCGGTGGTAACGTTACCAGTCAGCTAGGTTTGCTAATACTAGTGGTGAGTTACATAGGCCTGTGTTCTTTGTGTTTACATTAGCAATATGTGCTTACTGTGCCAGTTTATGTTGTTACATTAAAGTGGAAGAGTTAAATGGCTGAAGATAGAGTAGAACACTGCTGTCCAGCGATGGGGGTTTACACACAACACAATGAACCACTGCCACAAATCTTTGCCTGTAAACTATTCATATATTATATATTTATATCTCTCTAATCTAATGTAAATTTAGTTCATGACAACTGCATCAACCTGAGCAAAATCAGCCCAAATTACCATAAGACAACAACAAGTTAATTATAAGACATTGAATGGTGGACGGTGACATGACATTGTGACGTAACGCAGCAGCAGATCAGAACTTCCTTGTAGGCTCTAAGGTGATTTGACCATGACATACTGACTTACAACTACTTTGTGTTAGGAGTGTTTACATTTTCTTAATCCTTGGAAGGTGATAATCAGAAAACAGAGACCATATATCTCAGTGTCAATTTGAGGTTATTGTTGCTGTTTATTAGGCTTTTACAAGACACATAAACAGCATAATATATCATGTTAAAGGCCAATTAGCACCTAATTGTCATCCAACACTGTACTCGGTACTATCTATCTACTTTGCACTCTAATCGGCCAATTTGTACATAAGTGGACTGGTTTAAATGCTTGATGAAGTGTGCTGATGTTTATATATAAATGTGTTTGTTGTGTAGATATCAAAGTAGCACTGAAATATGTGAGACCAAGAGGGAATCATGTAGAAGGAAAGACTATTTTGGGAAGCAAATTTACTCCTGGACATCTGGTCCATGGATTCTGACATTAGTGTGTGTGTGTGTGTGTGTGTGTGTGTGGATTTAGTAAAGTTACAGGAGCTTAGAGCTTACCGTAAAGCTTTGTATCACAGGCAGATAAGACAGAGAGGCAGTGGGCGGAGACACAAACAGAAGCAGTCTAATGATAGCTTCCACATTAAGTGGATCTGAGCTGTTTACTGTGGTGCCGTCCATGCTTTTATGTACGGCGACCAAACACTTAATGTTATATAATCCAGAGAAATATAATGCATTCACAAACATCAAATAAGAAACCCAACTGGTCGTAGTAATAATAGTTGAACACAGAAGTTGCTGTATTTCTTTAATTCCTTTTTCTTTTCTTCCTTTTTTCCATTTGGTTCTCCTCTCTGGTTGCAGGTAAACATGCAGAAAATGTTTTTGGGGAGCTTTTTAATGAGGCCAACACCTTTTACGGGCGTGCCAACTCTCTCCAGGACCGCATTGACCGCTTGGCTGTCAAGGTCACCCAGCTGGACTCCAGTGTGGAGGAGGGTTAGTTCACTGCCAATCGCATGTCTCTTGATTTGATACTGTATTTCCTGCTCCCCTCATTCATTCTCACGTGCTTTACATTAAAACCTCTCTCCTATTGTTTTGTAGTATCTCTTCAGGACATAAACATGAGGAAGGCATTCAGAAGCTCTACTGTCCAGGACCAGCAGGTTTTGTCCAAAGGCAGCATTCCAAACTCTGTGGCTGAGATGCACAACAGCAGCGACAAGCCTCCTCCCCTCAGCACCCTCTCTGCCTACAGGTACTGCGTGCATTTAAAAACATCTGGACAGGTTGCATTTCCAATTAAAGTGTTGCATTTCATGTGGAATGGATTTTGTTTTTTTAATTACAGAGAGGATTCCACTGATGCAATGAAATTCTACTCAGACCCGTCGTACTTCTTTGACTTGTGGAAAGAGAAAATGCTTCAGGACACAGAGGACAAACGGAAAGAAAGGCGAAGGCAAAGGGTGAGCGCACACTCTAACCACAGCTTTTTTTAAATGTACTTTATGTCTTATTAAGTGTGTTTTACTCCTTGTCTGTCCCTCCATCTACTTTCCCCAGGAACAGAAGCGATGCGTGGATAGCAACACGCTTCAGCGTGAGGTGAAGAAGGTGAGGAAGGTTAGAAACCGCAGGCAAGAGTGGAACATGATGGCATTCGATAAAGAGCTTCGTCCGGATCACCGCCATCCGCAGACTCTGCGCCGAGGGGCGTCGTCCGAGGGGTCGCTCTCTCCAGACGGCAGGTTAGTGCTTATTTTTTGCCATAAAGTAGAGAAATTTGGGTTTTTAGATGGAATGGAATGAGTTTTATATCCACTGGCGTGTTCATGATGAAAAGTATTAGGATAATATGTTAACAATTGCATAATAAAATATAAAAATAAGGATTGTCTTGAGTGTGATGCCATAGCATGTCCTGTTTGTCTCCGTCTATATGTCTATATATAAGTTGCAAATATGAAAAAAGGCAACATTTATCTTAAAAACACACCTTTAAATAGATTATATAACTGAATTATATGCAGATGCAGTCAAAATGACAAAGATTGGAAGAAATAATATCTAAACAGGAGTTCAGTAGGGGGTATTATCATGAATAGGACCATGTGACTCAATTATCTTTGTTGTGTAAAGCTTCAGTTTTGATTTTATAACAACAAAATCCACCATCTGGATATGTGAAGACATCTGAATGAAAAGCTCTTTCATTGTTTATCCAGGCCTGACCTCCTAGACTACCCCATCCCTCCAGTGCCTACCCACGCTGCTTGTAATTATGCCAAGTCACATGATTACGTGCCTGGGAACGCACACCCCTCACCACCTGTGGAGCATGAATACCACAGCATTGATGTCAACTACAAGAGAGTAACGTATGCCACAGCAGAACCTCACGCTGCAGACCGGATGAACGGTTCAATGCGTCCACCTGCAGATTACAAGTATGTTTGTTTGTTGTTTGCATAATCAGAGAAACAGTTAAATATAATATCACTTTTCCACTGCAACATAATCCTCTTTATATCATTGTCCACCAGCTCCGGCCCCCCACCTCCTGCGCAGGGCCCACCCATCCCATCAGCCCAGACAGCCTTCGGTTTTCCTCTGGGTGCACTACCACCAACACCACATAATGGAGTCGTGCATGTAGGCCCGGGCTACCCGCTCCCACCCGTACCTCCTCCAGGGCCATGCATGGTCCCTCCTCCCCCAGGTCCCCCACCTCCACCTCTCCCTCCTCCAGCTGCACCCTCGCACCTAGCAGGACACAGCGAAGGCAGCAGAGCTGAGACTAAACCTGTAGGGGGTGCAAGAAGTGACTTGCTGTCCGCTATCCGCATAGGTGAGTCGGGGTGGTTTATTTTGCATGGTTTTCTGCTGGTCAGATCGAAGCAAACATGGTTGTATAAAACTACATCCTGTTCTGTATGTGACCCTGCGTGTGACAGGTGTACAATATGTGATCTTATTTTAATACACCTGATGTGTGCCCTTTATAGGCATCCAGCTGAAGAAGGTCCAAGAGCAGCAGGAGCAGCAGAACAAGCGGGAGCCGGTGGGGAACGACGTGGCCACCATCCTGTCCCGACGCATTGCGGTGGAGTACAGTGACTCTGAAGATGACTCTGAGCTGGATGAAAATGAGTGGTCAGACTGACCAAACACAAAAGTTTAGCACCTGGCTGAAGTTCTGCTTTACTGGATCTTCAGTGCAGATAAAACAGAACTGTGAATCCCTCGCTTTGGCTCCCCCTAGTGGGCCTTACATACCAACCCACTGCTGCAGAGTACCTTTACTTCATCTTATATTATTAAAATCTGCAGCTACATGTTTTTTCTCATGATGATAATTGCAGTTTGCAAAGTGAGCAGTTTGCACCATTTTTCTGAAACAGGTGAATTCTCAGATATACTACAGTCCACTGATTCATTGATTAACCACTGATGAAATGTGAGCCATTAGTTTTGTGTCAATCTAAATCTAATCTACTAATAAAATGCCCTCTCCTAACTGACACCTTGAACACACCATACCCATCACTCCATTGATGAAATGTGTACTAGATTTTAAAACCGATGTCCCAGTACGAGATCTTTTAAAGATTTTGACATGTCACAGTAGGAAAAGCACAGGTATAAATAATAAAAATGATTGGCTGAATTCTACATAACTGCTTCAGTTTCAGGGTCCTGGTATTTTCCTATAAGTCAACATGTCTGCTATGAAAACAGCCTGTTATATAGCAATATTAAGTAAAACTTTCAAAGATTTCAGTATTTATTTTTTTATCATTTTATAAAATCACACATTCCTGGTAATATTTTTGACTAAATGTACTCTGCCATATATTATGTGAGTGAATAATTCCATGAGACATTGTGTAATTGCTACCTCAATTTGTGATTATTTCACTGTCCCACAGTATGTGCAGTAGGGTATCATAGCCAGTCTGAATACAGTTTGTTCTGCCATAAATTATTATTTTTTGTGAAAATGTTGACATATTATTAAATTATTTCAATATCAGCAAGAAAATCATGTTGTGATTGTCTCTCTTTTACTGTCTTTTTCTTCCTCTTCCTTATCCTTCTCTATTGTCCTTCAGTAGCTATATTTATCACCTAAATGGTAAATAATATTATAACTGTGTTTGGATTTTAGTTATGCGTAGGTATGTTTTATAGTGTGAGTGTGCACATGACAGCAGCAAGGCATATTTAAGACAAGCCTCTGATATTGTTATTATCTTAACATTAACTGTGTGGATTTTTCAATTACTAGTCATTTAACACAGTGGTAACTGATTGGCATATAATATGAGATAATAAGATTGAATAAAATTATTAATATAACACTTCCAGTTCATGTTACTATGTATTTATTATGAGGTAGTTATCAGTACAAAGATATCACATGTAGTTAGTACCATGTAGTCACATTATAAAGGTCATTACCAAGGTAAAGAGCCGTGGCCAACACGCTAAAATACAATTAATAAAAGGTGTAAAAATCGGTTAATTTAATTAAAAACGGTTTGAAATAATTGTAGCTCTTTAATTGAGTTGAATGTTTCATATATATCCAGCAGAGGTCAGTAATGCGCCCGGTGGACGTGGAGGAGACCGGCGGAACCTATCAGCTACCAGGAAACTGTTGATCGTCGGCCGCCATGTTGGCTCTACAGATAGCCCGGCAGGCTCGAACAGAGAAAACCGGTTGAGCCACAATGGAGATGTTTTCTTCCCGTGATAGTCCGGTGCCTAGCAGGTGATTAGCACAGTGAAGCTCCTCCTCTGCCTGCTACGTTAGAGACAAACCTGGAGAACTGCACATTAAGACAAGGTAAGATATTTATAGTGGCTTTATTACTGCTTTAGTTTACCTTCAAATCTTGAGCCAAATATTTCGTGAATAATCCTTAATTTACCTTGTGATGATGATGAAGATAGCTAGTGTTTGCTAGCTGGTTAACCTGCCTGACTTATACGCACAAATCAGCTTTACTCATACGTTCCGTGTGTGTAGTAACAAACACTATGCTGCCATCTGGCTAAACATATCCTCAGCGACGAACAGTGCTTAACGTTACTACCGTATCTCCAACCCTGGGTGAAAGGCGAATCCATGTGTAGGTTCAGCTGAGTTAGCCTGTGACCTTACACTGCTGCCACTTTCTAATGTGTTATGGTGCTCATTTAAATGTCCATTTGATCGAGGTGTGTAAAGCCATAGACTGACGTTCACGTTTTCATTGTTAACTGTATCACTAGCTAAGAGGATGTGCTACATAATGTGTATGTGTCAGAGGTTTGTGTGTTCAGTCTGTCTTGTATCCATTCCTCAAGGGATTTTGCAGGACATAACCTATCAAAATGGATACTTCCAGACTTCCTAAGATCCAGGATGAGGAGCGAGAAAGCCAGTTTGGATACGTACATGGAGTTTCTGGACCAGGTCTGGTTTATTGGCCTTCTCTTTAAATGGCTAGATTGCATTGTTTAGCATCTGATGGGTCAAACGTCATTTCTTCCAGCTACTATAGGTTAGGCAAGGCTTAAATATTTGTGACAACCTTTCCCACTATTGTAGCTCCCCGTACAGGTGGGTAATATGGATAAAATCCTGTATTACAGTAATTTCATATTGTGATTTGATTGATGTATAACGATATGTGGTGACAAAACAATTCAAGAAAGCTCATCACGTTTATGCAGCAATCATATTACAATCTAATATTGCCAGAATACAGTTCTTGCTCACTGATTTGCAACATTGCCTACAATGGCACATTACTCCCAGATATATTAAAGGGGAAGCTACCATAGTATAAACTATATGATAAATTACAGTACACACATTTATATCAGCTCATGGTATATATTAAATAATCATATTGCTTGTCTAGCAGTTGTCTAGCAACTCAAACATCTTTAACAAGGTTTAAATTCCTTTCACCATATAAAAATGACCCAGGCATAATTAAGATAAGTTTGTTTGCTCCACAGAACAAATGAGGAGAAAATGTTTTCATAGAAGTTTGAAAGTAAATGTAAAAATATGCAGATGATTGATGATTTTCTGCACATTCATTGTCCACCAGATTTGTTCATTACAACAATTTCTATATTTTTCTCTCTCTTTTCAAACCTATCCAATCAACAGTGGTGACAGCTACTGCGATGGCAGGAGCAGCCATGTACGAGCTGGTTCGTGTAGGTCACAGTGAGCTGGTGGGAGAAATCATCCGTTTAGAGGGCGACATGGCAACTATCCAAGTCTATGAGGAGACTTGTATCCTTTCTGCTGCCATGTTACTAGACACATTTTAGAGCTACTTTTCTGATAGAAAACAGGAGTATGAATGTGATGGTCTTGCAGTTGTTCTCCTTCTCTTTCTTGTTTTCCTTGACCTAATGTTACAGCTGGTGTGTCAGTCGGTGACCCTGTCCTTCGGACAGGAAAACCCCTCTCCGTGGAGCTGGGACCAGGAATCATGGGCTCCATCTTTGACGGTATCCAGCGTCCACTAAAAGACATCAATGACCTCACTCAAAGCATCTACATCCCAAGAGGAGTAAACATTAGTGCTCTTAACAAAGACATCAAATGGGAATTTACCCCCGGCCAGAGTCTTCGGGTAAAGAAAATTTGGTTGAGGTGTGGACTTGGATGTCTCTCTCTCTCTTATGCAACTTCTCTGACTAATGTCATGTGATCTCCTATCCAGGTTGGCAGTCACGTGACAGGCGGTGACATCTACGGCATGGTGTTTGAAAACTCTTTAATCAAGCACAAGCTGATGCTTCCACCTCGCAACAGAGGCACTGTCACCTACCTGGCCCCGCCTGGAAACTATGACATTTCTGTGAGTGTTGGATTCAAAATGCTCCTCCGTTGGATCAAACTTTTCTGTGAACTGATTTTCTGATCTTGTTGCATTCAGGATGTGGTTCTGGAGCTCGAATTTGAAGGCGTAAAAGAGAAGTTCACCATGGTGCAGGTTTGGCCAGTACGACAAATCCGCCCAGTCACAGAGAAGCTACCTGCTAATCACCCGCTGCTGACCGGTCAGAGAGTTCTGGACGCACTTTTCCCGTAAGTAGTCCCCTCAAGAGGACATTGTGCACTCATTTGCTTTCATAACCACAGACGTTAAACAATCGGTTGTAGTTGTGGATGCAGGAAATCTTTGTGTTTTTATAGAAGTGTATATATATATAATTATTTATTTATATAAATATACTCATCAGTCTGTCCTTGTGCGCTATAGTTTGCTTCTCTGTGGTTTGCTGACTGTTTCTTCTGATTTGGTTTCGAGATTGTCACGACTTCAGCCTCCATTTTAACTTTAACATTTTATTCTTTATAAACACTCATAGAGAGTCTTCAACTGATTGCGGTTCACATGTGTGGAGCCGCTTATTTAATGCTGTATGATTAAAGATCTGTAAGCGGCATATGATCCCTCATTTGTGCTGTTACAGTTGTGTGCAGGGGGGCACCACTGCTATACCAGGCGCCTTTGGATGTGGAAAGACTGTGATCTCGCAGTCCTTGTCCAAGTACTCCAACAGCGACGTGATTGTTTATGTGGGCTGCGGCGAGCGTGGAAATGAAATGTCTGAGGTGCTGCGGGATTTCCCCGAGGTTGGTGGAAGAATAAAAACATATTTGTCATATTTGTGTTGCTGTGTACATATTTCACTGGGTCGCTTTCAGATCCGATATATTTAAAAAGAATAAACAAGTAAACATGAATGATTTCATTTTATATTTGTTTTAGAGCCCAAAAAACCCTTCAGTGTGTATTCATTGTATATTGTTAATACTGCTCTCGCCCAACAGCTTACTATGGAGGTTGATGGCAAGGTGGAAAGCATCATGAAGAGAACCGCGCTAGTTGCTAATACATCCAACATGCCTGTGGCTGCCAGAGAGGCCTCAATTTATACAGGTACCAACTATTCATATGAAACAGAACACTCATTGTTCGTTTTAATGCTACTACATGATTTCCCTTTAATTGAAGTTAGTTGTCCCTTTCTTGCTTCTTAATAAACAATGGGGAAACTTAAAACACCCTGAAATCCCACTCTGAGTAAATACCTTTTGTTTCTTTCCTGTTTGTAATTGTTTGGAGAATCCATTAAAAGCATTTATAAATTAAATATAATTACCTCTGCAGGTATCACACTGTCCGAATACTTCAGAGATATGGGCTACAATGTGAGCATGATGGCCGACTCGACATCTCGATGGGCCGAAGCTCTGAGAGAAATCTCTGGAAGATTAGCCGAAATGCCTGCTGGTAAGTTCATGATGGAGGTGATTGATTGTATTTGTTAAGACGCTGTGAGACAGTAGTTGTGAAGCGGTTACAGCTGTGTATGTCGTTGTCTGCAGACAGTGGGTATCCTGCTTACCTGGGCGCCAGGCTCGCCTCCTTCTATGAGCGTGCCGGACGCGTGAAGTGCCTGGGAAATCCAGAGAGAGAAGGCAGCGTTAGCATCGTAGGAGCGTAAGTACACGTCCGTACAAGCAGGGAAAATAATGTCGTCTGTTGGAAAGTGCACTAACATTACATACTGTTGGTTTTTCATGTTTTAGCCTATATATTGCCAAGACATACAAGTACTGCTAAGTTACTGCTTACTTCCATGGTTTAGAAGCAGACTAAGCATTCAAAATGAATTTCCTGGATGGTTGGAAACGACACAACATAATGTCTTGCAGCTGCACCACATGTTGTAGCTACCTTTAGTGGTGCAATAGCTATCTATACCTCTAAGTTATATGTTGTTCTGTGGCATCTTTAGAGATTTATTGGATCTTAAAAAGGTCTTTGACAGCGAGACCTCAGAGTAGGAGTAAGAAAAGTAGGCAGCCTAACAAAGCAAATGAAGGCATGTAAGATATTTGACTGACATTACACTGAATTACTCTGAATTTCTCTTAGTGTGTCCCCCCCTGGTGGAGATTTCTCAGACCCTGTCACTTCAGCCACACTGGGAATTGTTCAGGTACGCCATCGGCAGTGTTCTCTTCAGCCCTTGATCCTAAGATTTGGCTCAGTTCACATTGCAGCCAATATTTCTTTGTTGTGCGTTATTCTGAGCGCGTGTCAATGTTTTTTGTTTTATTTTTCGTAGGTGTTCTGGGGATTGGACAAGAAGCTGGCTCAGAGAAAGCACTTCCCTTCTGTAAACTGGCTGATTAGCTACAGCAAGTACACGCGTGCTCTGGATGAATATTACGACAAACATTTCCCTGAGTTTGTTCCTCTCCGCACTAAAGCCAAGGAGATTCTGCAGGAGGAGGAGGACCTGGCTGAAATTGTGCAGCTTGTAGGCAAGGTGAGGACAATTCAGTTTATATCACATGTATAAGATGAATGATGGCCTCAAAAGTAACTAAAGAGTTCAGTTGGACGTACGCTGGATCAAAAAGTCTTGACTGAATAAACAAAGAACCCTGCACACTTTTACCCACTTTATTAACGACACTGTGGTCCTTAGGTCTTAATCAGGTGAATTCACATGGCGGTCAGACCATCAAAATGTCTGTAAGTTAGAATAAGTGACTGACAAACTGCCTCAAAACATTTTTACAGCTAGTAAATCTGTGCATTTGATGTGTGAAACCTGTGTTTTATAGAAGAGGCTTCTGACAGACCTATCAAGTCATTTAAATTCTTTGCATGCTAACCTGGTTAATGAACAACTCTGAAACAATGTTTTTTTCTGTTCACAGGCTTCTCTTGCTGAGTCTGATAAAATCACTCTAGAGGTTGCGAAGCTCCTTAAGGACGACTTCCTGCAGCAGAACGGTTATACTCCCTACGACAGGTGAAGACGAAACAACTCACCAGCCACAACATGCATGTCGTTTAGATTCAGAAGAAGCTCTCCACCTTTGTATTATTTTTACAATCCACAATGATGATGTTGAATTTTGTAAATATTGAAGTTGCTAATCTCACACAGCAATTGAGGACCAAAACCTGAAAACATAAATATAGACACGAGCTTCAGCAAAGTCATTATTTAAAGACACGAGTGATTTCTGTGGAAATAATAGAAAAACTAATGTGGTCCATTAGTTTAACATTAAACAAGGTTACAACGTCTGATCATCAGTGGATATGAAGGGGAGGTGTCTGTAAATATTGTCTTTCAACTGAGTATTACATCCTTACACACACAGGTTTTGCCCCTTCTACAAAACTGTTGGCATCCTCTCAAACATGATTTCTTTCTACGACATGGCCCGACACGCTGTGGAGTCCACAGCGCAGACTGACAACAAAATCACCTGGGCCATGATCAAGGAGCACATGGGAGAGACCCTGTACAAAATCAGCTCCATGAAGTTCAAGGTACACGATTGTTCTTCAGCTTACTTACATTTTCTGTGATGTTTTATGTTATTTATCACTCAAGATCAATAACTTATTCTCTGTTGATGCCTGTTTACGCTCATCTGCTTCTTCAGGACCCTGTTAAGGATGGCGAAGCTAAGATTAAAGCAGAGTTCGCACAGCTGCTGGAGGACATGCAAAACTCCTTCCGGACCCTGGAGGAATGAGATTTCTTCCCCCCTCAGTTCCTCTCCCAAACATCCAAACCCCCCAGTGCAGTGCAACATAGTGCAGATTAAATGGCCCGTGTTCTGAATGTCTGCCTCAATCATTTGAACTCCTTTAATTCCTCTGTGTTTACGTCCCCTTAAACATTCCATGACCTGCACAAATGTCACAAATGTGGTTTTGTTGATTTTTGACTCGTCTGCTGCAAAAAAAAAAATGCAGTACGGGAATCCCATAAGACACCTGAAGATATGGTTTGCTCTGCGGATGTAGCAACACCTTCACTCAGCCCATTGCGTAGCACTTATAGATCACTACACCCTCATGTTGTGGTTACAATCAGTGGGCCATATCAGGTGCTGTACTTGCACTTAACTAATAGCTGCAACAAAGAGTGGAACGCTTCTTTTCCCCCAGATGTGACACTGATCAATGCCGATTATTAATGAAATGGGATCATGCACATGGGTAAAGGGACAGAAGCACTGTTATTGTATATCAGGGGGTTAAAGGCATTCTTCCATCTCTTACCTCTTCAGTGTGATGTTGTGGACTATATACTTGATATTATATGTAAAAATGTGAATGAATGAGCCTGTTAGTGTTGTGTTGTAACAGATGTCTCACTATTATATTCATGGTATGTTACGGTGTCCTGAAATAAATGTTAAAAAAAAACAACTTAAGTTTATTGTGTGAACGTCTGAAAGCCTGCTCCATAAAGGCAGAGGATACAAATGTGATAAACCTATATCAATAACTATTGTAAAGCAATATAAAGTCCATTTTATATTATATTCTTGTTACTGCTGCAGCTCCTGAACACATTCATATTCAGTGAAAGATTCTCACCTCCAGGTGGCGCACACACACTGCTTGAATGCTGTGGGGTGACTGTTAGGAAAAGGATCTGACTCATGTATTGAAAACATTAACAACAAACTATATTTTCCCCATAAATGTATTTTTTTTGTAGCTTTGAAGAAGGTTGGAAAAGCATTTTACACATCACTACACCAAACACTGTGTGACACTATAGCATAATAGTCTATCAACACTTTGCATCATATTATACTCATATTATACTCTACTCTTATTTCCCTACAAAACCCAGCCTGATATATTTGGTATATTTGAATTCTCTAAACAACCATAATTTTCACATTTAACAAGCTTTGCCTGACATGAAACATGTAATTGAATAATTATAAAATCATTTGATATCCTTTACAAAAATCAAATTTAAAGTTTTGTAAAAAAAAAAAAAAAGAAATCTTATTTATTAATCATTTAACACTTAAAAACTCAGCTAATATGCTTCATCAGGACTGTGTGGAGGAGCAAACAATCCCTCAACTGACCTTCATTATTGTTTGATCCCGCTGTTTCTAAATTGTGATTGGTGCACAGAAGTATGTGACATCAACTTTTACCAGGGAGTCCCTTCCACTTGAGATCGATGGTAATCACACAGACAAAACAAAAAGTCCATCATGAAATAACCCAAACTGTTTGACGTTCATATAAAACCTGATTACTCGTAGTAAGACGCTAACTGAGAATACAGGTCAGGACCTTTAAACTAGGATCAACAACACCACGGTGCACCAGACACCATAATGTCTTTTTCTAAACCTAAAAGAGAGGTCGACCTGGAGAGCAGACAGTGTTATGACAGGTAGACAGCTGATTAGATTAATGGACTGCTTCCTGTCTCCTCTGCAAGGAAAATGTTGCTGTTGCTGCGCAGGAATGTAGAGGGATATAACACCTACAGGGAGGAGGAGAGGAGAAGCCCAGTTTCATCAAACATGACAGCAAAAAATATCTTGGATTGCTCAATTTACCCTTTACCCTTTGTTCGTTGAAAACACAGCGTCTGTTGTCGTCTACTGATGTCTGATCTTTAGCATGTATTGTTGGTTTAGCCCTTTGTCTACAACTCACACAGCATTAATTCCTCCAAAATAGATTAGAGCCGGTATCTCGGGTTCCGGCCTCCATCAAGACTAATGGAAGCACAACCCACAGGAGCAAGAGCAGCATTTTTTTCTCTGCATTGATTCAATCTATCCAGACTCATCACACCAGTGCAGACATTAAGAGGTTTCAGTGGTATGAGAATATACCGGCCTATAGCTTATAATGCACCTGCCTCTCTTTCGCTCATTCTTTCATTTGCAGTGACTGATGGGCAGCGTGTGTGTGTGTGTGTGTGTGTGTGTGTGTGTGTGCGGTTGTCTGTAAAATAACACATTAAACAAACCATATATGGGTCTATGTGAAAGTGGCAGATTCCGTCACATCCATAACATTTTTGCGGCCGTTCGATCACCAATCATTCGTCCACTTCAAGGACAACAGAATAATAAAATACTCTTTTATGTAATTATTGACCAGTTTGTCTCTAATGTCAGAAAACAGATGACTCATGCAATTGCCTCATGTCTCTGACTACTTCATGAACTTCAGGGTATTTGCTACCTGCTCATCCTCCAGACACCAGTGTGTTTTCCCAGTTCTCTGAGCTGAGTCACTCCCGATGGACCTTTTCTTTTTAAAGCACCATTTTACAGCTGACATCAAAATTCAGAACATATTTCTTCCATATTTGATGGATTTCCTATCACATAACTGACTGTTGCAACCAAGTGTATTTTGTTTCTAAGTGACACCCACTGACATAGTGAATGTAGCAGCAAGGGTGAAGGCTGGATTCAAGCTCCCATGTTGGCACACAAGGTCTCTGCTGAAGTGTTCATGAGCAAGAATCTAAATCCAAATTCGTAACACACGCTCGGGGGGAACTGCTTTGTGTTTGTGTTTGTGTTTGGGGGGGGG
>NW_023339763.1:14753830-14765414 GCF_004916995.1 Morone saxatilis | reverse complement strand
ATTAACAGCAACACACACACATACAGCCTTCCAGAGTGTTCTGTGTGTGTGTGTGTGAGCAGCGAGGCCAGGTTGCTTGTGGGAAGAAATATGATCCCAGAGGGTGGGGCTGCCCCATGGATCATCGCTCACTCTCTCATCTATGAGTGCCTGTCATGCTTCTCATAGACTCTGGTCCAGCTCAGTGTGTGGATTGTCAGGGCTGCTTTTGAACACCTCCACATGGCCTTGTCAGCTGTGGATAGAGGTATGAAAGACTCTCTGGCTCCCTCAGCCATTTGAGGTAGCACCTATATTTACCAAGCATGCCAGTATTAAAACTTCAAATGGTAACTAATAGAATCTGTGAGGCAGGAGTGGGCTACGCGATAGGACGACTTGTGAACTATTTAATGACGTGAGGAGGATAGTCTCGGAGAAAAGTGAGCTGGCAGATGCAACACAATATCAAACCACTTGTCAGGAGGGATCCCAGTTGCCTTCTGTTGGGACACTTCCACCGAGGGAATCCAAGAAATGAAAACCATCTCACTGCACTGATACGGTGTCGGCGCAGCCCCACCAGAGCAGAAACATGCCAATTTCCTTTTTCAACACAAATGACTGATGAGAAAGTAGGCTGCTGTTTTCTTTTTTCCCCCCCTCCCTTCAGTCATACACAGAAGGAGCCTGGTGACAAGGGGTCATCTTCTTCATCATTTGCCAAAGATCGCAGAACTTTTACCTGGAAAGAGTCAATCTGACATTTCAGACCACATGTGTTGACGGTTTTGTATTTTTGTTGTGGAGACTAAAGGTAAGTTAAAAGAGAAAAGGTTTATCTTTATTTGTGGAGTTGTGGATTTTTCTTTTTACACGACTAGAACATTTGGATAACGAGTGAAATACTGTTGGTGAATAATTGTGATCATTATTAGATAATGCAGTGTGATACAAAAACTTATAAATAAGGAAACTGTGATAAGGCAAACAGACTGAAAGCTGACTGATATGTACATTTTATCTTATTTTTAATATTGTTCTGTTTATTCTGTGTTATAGGCTGTAACCCGAGCTATAAACCAGACTAAATTAATAACTCGCACTGACAATAACTCAAGCACATCTTTGAGTGTTGAGGACCTGGGTTTAATGGCCCAGATAGTTTCTCCCTGTGGACACAGTGGCCTTGTTTCAACAAATTACACGATAAGCTCTCGGGGGCTGAGAATCCTCTGAGTTTGGAAATGATTATTTTTTATAACTAACAGGTTGAGTCCAGTATAACTTGCTGTAACCTGTATATGACTGTATTGTTATTCTGTGTCTTTATACATTTCATGTCTTGTTTTAGAGGACTAGAGGTTTAATATCATCATAAGTAGTAAAAGTAATAAATTGCTGTCTCTTGTTTTCCTTCACTCACTATTGCAATCGTACGTGTGTGTTTTTGCCATGTGCATCATGTTAAGTCTCCTGTAATCATGATCAT
Organism: Morone saxatilis; assembly: GCF_004916995.1. NCBI lineage: Eukaryota > Metazoa > Chordata > Actinopteri > Moronidae > Morone > Morone saxatilis. The sequence continues at coordinate 14,763,943 of NW_023339763.1, read as the reverse complement.
TGTTCCTTTGTGCTCTTTTACAAACTCAGACCTGGAGTTAGATTCACACCAGGTTCTGGATTTAATTTTTTGTCATCATTATCATTGATTCTCAGATATGGAGAAACAGTTGAGGGGGAAGCAGTGGAAGTATTCAGATCCTTTACTTGAGTAAAAATAATAATACTTTATTACAAGTAAAATACAAGTAAAAGTATAATCAGCAAAATATACTTAAAGTAGTCAATGCAGAAATATGTACCCTGTGACACCTTCACACTCCAACCAATAGTCCAAACCTCATTATTAAAAATTAATTAAAATGATACTTTTTTATGCACACAAAATGACTTAAATGATTATCAAAACAGTTAATTTTGTGTCAGTCAGCTGTACTTGTATACTGTTGGACAGTTTAATTTATAACAAAACATCATATTTTATAAGCTCTTCATCTGTTTTGTGTGAAAAAGTCTTAAGTAAACTGTCAGACAAATGCAGTGCTGTAAAAGGTATTTCCTTCTGAGATGTAGTGAAGTAGAAGTATGTTAGACTTGAGTATAGAATCTCAAATTTGTACTTTATTCCAGTATTTGAGTAAATGGACTTCAGTCAGAAGTCAGTCAGTTAGTTTCAGATCTTTATATATATGTGTGTGTGTGTGTTTGTGTATATGTGTGCGTGTGCTTGCTGTTTAGATACTAATTGCAGATTATTGCTCGCCCATGCAAAAAAATGTAAAAACCTCTACCTCTTTGTTTTGAGGATTGTTATTGTTTGTGTAAGTCACATATTTTAACATAGACACCAATGTGCTGTAACTGTTCATGGTTCATTGCTCAACAGTACAGAGTTTTTAAATAACGGCCTTTTGTTCTGAAATGACAGCTTGTAAACTTCAAAGTCATCTTTAGCAAGCCATTATGAAATGGGAGAAGTTAAAGCCTCCAGAGCCAGATGATCCTATGTGTTGCTGTGAGTGTGATATCTACCAGTACGGATGTTGCTGTGACTGTGAAGATCTGGATGAAGCCTTTAACAGGTATGAAGGGCTTGAGGAAAAGGGTCAGTACTGAGAACCGCTACAATATACTGAACAACAAAAAAAATAAAAGAAGCCTAGAGTTGCTTGATTTTTATTCACATAGAAGTAGCACTTTTGTTCTGTATCTCATTGCTCTAATTAACAGTATTTTTTGTTATGTATGGTAACCAAGAGTGAGCCAGTGTGGTTAAAGTCAAACTGTTCCAGGGCCCGGTTCATTATTTTCTCCCTAAAGAGTTAGTCTGGCCCTTATTATAGAAAAACTTCCTCACAAAGTAAAAACAGATAAACCTCATATCTTTCTTAATATGCCATTACAGCATAAACTGTAACAGTACAGTACTAAAAATAAAATCTACTTAGCATCACTGATTTTAGATTGTACTGAAAAATATATGCAGCACAAACACACGAAAAACTAACTCTTTCCCACCAATGAACAAGCAACTGCATTAGCCACAATCATAATTACAAAGCTCTGTAATTATGACTTGATGACCACTGTTCTCTGTAGGTGGCTGAGAGACAAACCACCTAAAAGTGGATGTCAGTCCGCTGTACTTGGGGCCATGATTGACAACCTGGAGATCTCCATGATCCCGGCCCTGGTGCTGCTGCCTCTGCTGCTGCGTGTTGCAGCTCTGCACTACCTGCTGGGTATCATCATCCTGACGGCTCTGCCCGGCCTGGTGCTGTGGTACTACTACGCCACGCACCGAAAGAGGAGACGCACCCTCTTCTTCCTCACTCTTTCACTTTACTCCCTGTTCTACATGTATTACCTCTTCATCACAGAGATTTTACCACGTGGGAACGTCAGCCAGCTGCAGTTGTGTACTGTGACCACTGGCATGATTCTCACTGTCGTCTTTCTTATTCTCACCAAGAGAGGCCCAGGATTTGTAACTACTTCCCCACAAGAAGCACACAGTCCCAGTCAGGAGGCTAACAAGGACACCAGACACCTTAATGGATCTACCCAATCAGCAGCGTCCTCCTCGGGGACTCTAGAAGGGTTGCAGACAACAAAAGAGGCCCTGACAGCAAAATGGAGCAGGTGTCCTATGTGCGAAATAATGCGACCCCCGCGGGCTGGACACTGTCGAACCTGTGGATCCTGTGTGCAACGTCTGGACCACCACTGCATCTGGTGGGTTGGATTTAACATGCAAGTTTAAATATTTCTTGTCTGGCCTGTGAATCACTTCTAAGTCAGTTGTGTTTTTCTGTATTGTGCATTCACAACAGATCATGAAATATAGAGTTATGATGGATTTGGTAACTGCTGTACAGTCATATCTTCACATCTACTTCCTGTTTTCTTCCACAGTAGAGAAAGGTTTAAATGAACCATTAATCACTGTCTAATACCAGGCCTAAACCTTTCGATGGTCCTTAATAACCTGAATTTGTCTGTGTGTCTGAATATTTTATCCATTGACACATTTTTCAATTAAATAGATATGAGTCAGCCATTAAATTGTAATTCATTGATAAAAACATATTATTCCCACTTACCCATATAGTTGTATCTGTTGTATGTTTGGGTTTATTTTTTGAGAAGTGAAGTGTCTGACATTTCTGCTGCCACCTTGAAATAGTGGAGGTGAATGGAAATTAGTAAATTGTGCCTGAAGCACAGAAAACTGACATTTCGAAAACTCCAAGGCATCAATGTTTTTTCATAATCGACAGGTCTTACTGTGAACAGTTTTGACATTTTAGGAACTATTTTCCTCCGAAGGTGAAGAAAAATGTTGCCTTGTCTCCTAGATTAGCTAATGCTCTCTGCAATACACTTATAACCTAAAGACAAAATTGATTTATTATTCACTGTAGACAGAAACCTCTGATATAACCATGGCATGATGCAATTTTAAACTCTATGGAGCCACACCCTGCAGGCAGGAGGTGCGCTGCTGCTTCAATCTGGTCTGACTGGTACATTGTGTTGTGTGTCTGTGTTATGCGTGTATGTGTTGAGACGTTGTAGGATAAATAGCTGTGTTGGACAAGCAAATCATCGCTGTTTCCTGCTCACCCTCTCTGTGTTCGTGTTGACCTCTCTGTATGGGATCAGTTTGGTGCTTCACAGCCTCTGTCCTCGGCAGTATCTGATGACGGCTCTCCTTTATTGCCCCGCCGTCTACAGTCAGTCTAGGTATACAACTCTTTTGTATTCTGTCTCCACCACAGGATGCAGGTGACTATAAAACTAGATGTAAGAGTAGATGAGAAGTCAACATTGTAAATGTTCTTGAAAGTAATATTAAAATAGGAATTATGAACTGAACTTTCCTGGCCGAGATTAGATATGTATATATGATGAATATCAGTGAAAAGGGTTATTAGTAAGGACATAAAAGTACAGAAAAGTTTCTTTTTTTATGAGTCATGTATTTTCAGTGCTTTAAAGATTAGTTTATTTGGAAATGATAGAATGACAACTATTAATAGAAATTGTTTGCAAAAGAAATAAAAACTCAAAACCCACCTTTTCAGCTTGTGTCATAGTTAAATTGCTATAATAACTTTATTTATGTATCCATTATTGTCTGTTGTTTATTTTAAGAAAGCATTAACAGCAGATACATTTTTGGTAAAGAGGGAAAAAGCATTGTAATTTACCCTCTTTTTTGCCTTGGACTGTGTCTATTTACTATAAATAGAGTGCTTAATACTGATTGTCAGATCAGCTTATACCGTGGTTAAAGTTAAACAATAGTTATGTGGCATTACAAACAAAGATGATGTGATAAAGTAATTTTTCTAGACACAAGAGGGCAGAAGTACCAGTTACGTCTTTTTGTCCATCATCTAGTCAAATTTTAAGATGGAATAGCCTAGTATCGTTAAAAAAACATTTATAGAGGGTTTTAAAAGGTTGTGCTAAATGCATTTCAAACATATATATTGCTTTAATGTGATTTTCCCTCTTTCTTTATGTTTACAGCACGGCACTTTGCTTCACCTGTGCTTGGTACAGCAGCATCATCACAGGTGGACTGCTTTACCTGTTGGTGGCACAGGTTCTGAATATCAGCTTCAATGTGACGGAGCGGGAGTCTCAGCTGGCTGTCAGGAACAAAACAGGCCAGAGCCGCCTGTGGGGACTCGTCATCGACACAGGAGAGTATTCACGTGGCTTCTGTCAGAACTGGGTTGAGTTCCTCACCATGGCAGATGCCTCGGTTTCTCCTCGCTCCAGCCTCACTGACTTGGTCTAGTTTCACTTCAGACTCTCCAGTAACATCAAGATAACAGACTGATAATACAGCATGTCTTTCTTAGGATATATCAGCTGATGACTTACAATGCTTAGTGCATTACAGCCACTCAATATAATGTATATTTAAAACTCTAAAATAAGTTGCAGGGGTAATACCACGGTGCTAATGACTGCTTAATAGACTGCACATCAATAACTGTTTTACTGTTGCACAGTTCTCTATCAAAGGAAATAATCTACAGGCATAAGGCTGCAGGCACTGCCATGTTACTGTATATATTTTCTCTACCTGCAGAAAGTCATGTATGCTGTCTCACGGAATTCATAATATTTTTGACTGCATGTCAATAAAAGAATTGAATAACAATCTTAACCTTGTAGTAAATGAGTGGTGGGGTTCATGTAAAAGAAGAACAACAGCCACACTTTCAGCTCTGTGCGCTCTGCTGATGGTCAACAACTAGAAAACATAAAAAATGTAGCTTGGCCTTAGGGTGGGGCCATATTATATCCCACATTGTGACAGCAATTTAAGGTGTTTATCCTATGTGCAGTGGCCACAGGATATACCAGACCTTGCTACTGTTGCTAGCTCCCTGTCATTCAGACTCTGATTGGAATATTGTGTCTGATGAATGTAACGAAACGAAAGGATGGAGCCAGCTGAGGTCATCAAACTGTGAGAAATCAGAGGGACATGCTGGGGAGATTATATATCCCATCCCAGCACTTCTATAAAACCTAATTTTAGACTGTTAAGTCAGCATTAGATATAACAAAACAGGAATGAAAACCTGGCACAGACAAATAGAGCTCTGCATGTGACCCCTGTGAGTCAGTGGTCAGCGTACAGCCATAACTTCCTGCAGCAGCTTGCAGTCATCTTTACTATTATGACTGATACAATCAGGCTTTTCCTGTATTTATTTAATATTCTCCTCTGCAGTGTGCTGTGTTATTGATTTTTTTAATCTAATGGTTTTGTCCATTGCTGTCTCATAGTGCCTGTGGTGCTCCTTTTACACTGTCCAGACGCAGACATTTTACGACATGCAGCGATTGTTTCTGGAAAGAGTCGATTACTGATATTATTTATTTATAATAAGCTGAAGTCCACAATCCTGTCCACCATCATAATGTATAACATTTAATGTGTTTAAGTACATCTATTCACTCATACGTAGCATAATAAACATAGAAAAACAACAGTGTATGTACCCTCCAGTAATGTCTAGACTCCAGTGTTTCTGTCCATACACTTCCCATTATTTCCCATTATCAGTTCTTATAATGCACATCTTGAATGGAGCAATCGATCAAGCTGTTTAAATCAATACACTTCCTCCATTTAAATCACTCAGTCTATTAACTGATTTTATTCTGGTTTATTCTCTCCATGCCCCCCGTACCTCCATGTCAGTAGCTCTGGAGTCAGTTTGTATGAATGGCCTTTCCTCGTTCGCCACCCTTCAGACCAGTCAGTGTATTACAGCCTTGTGGCCAATAGACCTCCACTGACTGACTCAAGCAGGCTTTAATACTCAGTAATCAGATCTATATTTTTCATATGAACATTTCTAACTGAGTGTTATTTTGAGCTGTTTAGCTACTGAGTTGTAATATCGTACTGCCCTAAGGCCTGCTCATACACAGTCCACAAAGATACAGTCCACCCTGACTGCCAGGTCAATAGGTATTCTGTGTATTTATATAATTATATTACTGTTTTTAGTGCAAGTGTTCACAAGTTGAAGAATGGGCGTTATGCTGGAGTTCATTCAGTTTTGCAGGTGTTTAATATTTGATATTTGCATCTACTTTGTATGTGTGTGTTGTATTCAGCTCCCCACAGAGTTTGGTTCTCTCAGTGGTATACATACATCTGTCGGAGCAGAGCATTCTCTATAAAGAGATTTTTCTTTACAATTCCCTGAGTGTGGCATAATCGCCCCTGCGTTAAAATATATTCATTTCTCATTATACTTTGCCATGTGAATGGCCTACAGCCAATTGTCATCACAATGTTTTGTTTGATCAACTTTGTGTCGTGGCACTGTCTAAAGATGACTATTGCTGTGCAATGCTCTGGTTCAATACATTGAAACAATTACTGATCAGATGGATGTCAGAGCTTTTTAGGTATACAGGTAGGTGTCAGTCCCCAGAGGATGAGTCCTAATGGACCTCTGATGGTCCTTTCAGCCTCAAGGGCAAACTCTTTTCATGGCCACTTGGTCACTCCATAAGCTTTACTCTAGCGCCATCCTCAGGCCAATATTTAAACTTTATCCGCAAGAACTCTCATGATCAAAAACGTAGATTCAGCACATTTAACTGTGACCTCTCTTGACTTTAATGAACCCTTCCTCTAGTGCCACCCCGAGGCCAAACTGCTTTTGTAGCTTGAAATATGAATGTAATATTGTTCATTCTATCTACCACTTAGTGTTGTGATGATACCTCCCAGCTTTACAAATACTTGGGTTGGCTGGTAGGTGGAGCTGGCAGGGTCACCTGTCTTACCTGCTAATGTGGGTGTGGCTCTCAGAAAGTTATAGAAGACTGCCCCTCTGGGAGTCTCACTCTCTCTCTCAGCTTGGCATACAGCACATTACACCACATTTCACTCAAACACACACCTTTAACATTACTGATATGACTGATATCTTTACACATCTCACCATTTAGTTGACATGTTTGGATTTTGAGTTAAACAAATTACCTTTTAGACTGGTATATCTGTGTGGGGACCAAACTTGAGACAGTTGGTAACAGGGTGTAATGAACAAATTGTATATTATTATTAACATTTTGTTCCTGATTCATTGAAATGAAAAAATATATAATTTATTCTTATGCTCTGATTCCAGTCTTCTTCAGTGCTATCATTTTGTGTGTGTGTATGTATGCGTGTGTTTATGTACGTGTGTGTGTGTGTATGCGTGTATGCGTGCCTGCCTTGAAGCTTCTTGGCACACAGGACAGATGTTTCAGCAGAGAACTGCTTTGGGCAATGAGCTGTTAACAAAATATTCAGTCATATTTTTTCCGTGGTGAGTTACCTTCTGTATATTATATTATTATCATTAAGAAGAAGAAGAAGAAGAAGAAGAAGAAGAAGAAGAAGAAGAAGAAGAAGATATACTTCATTGATCCCTTAGGACTCTTTCTTTTCATATACACACAACCAAGCAGCTGAAATGCACATGTGGACATGCAAAGGGGGAGAGATGGTGGCGTACCAGCACCCCCCATGAGAGGGTTCGGGATTAGGTTGCCTTGCACCTCGGGCATTGCTGCACAGGAGGTGAAAACTGGCCACCTCTTCCAGGTCCACCAGTCCAGCCAACAGTCCCTACACACTGAGCTACGCCGCCCCACATTAATCAGTCCAAGGCAAGCTAAATGGGAATTTATCAGTTCTTCAAACATTTTTAAAAGTGCAGCACATTTTAAGATTAATGCTTAATGCATTCAAATATATCATTCTGGCATCTGTTATCACCTAAGGTTAGGAGCTGGGCACCCCTGCATGAACAAAGTCTGAGTCCTTGCAGCAGTCGTGCATGGGTTCAAGGTCCGGCCTGTGGCCCTTTGGCTTCGTTACCCCCTCTTATCCTCCCCCTCCTGTAACTTGCGATTTTTTTTTTTTTTTTTTTTTTTTTTCTTTTTCCATGTATGTATCCATCTTAGACTTGTAATTACGAACCACAAGCAGGGATGGACGAAAACTGTTTAATGGCAGCTTCAGTGAAACGGACCACTTATGGTGTCTGACAGAAATTGGTGCGGAAAATTCAAGCGACCCATCGATTCATTAATACGTTGATAAACGTTAGCCAGCCAGATGCAACCCAAGCAGAGTAATTATTCAGTAAATGGTGCACTATGCAGCTTAAGGCTTTTTTAAAGGTGGTGCAGAATATAAAAACACTTTTCTGGCACCACTACCTTTAAATATTTGTTTTTTCTCATGGCAAAAGGCATGCCTGTTTAAACCTGGCAAGGTTATTGCAGGTTGGGAGGAATCCTTTGAACTGTAGCATGTATCTGCCTTTTTGTCGAGAGCTTCAACTTTGTGATCCAACTTATTTAGAAGGTGTCCAATAAAATCAGATTAACAGACACAAACTAATTGGTAATGGAAATGTTTTCAACTGTACTTTCTACAGGAAGAAGTACTCTGCATCGTATTTAGCTAAACTTTCAGTGTGGGAAATTCAAAACTATTATGAAAGCGATTAAGGCTCGTCTTACCCCAAGTGGGCAATAAAACATACTGATGTCACTTGATTCTAGCAGTCTTACCCCAAAGCAACTATTCACAGACCGGTGATTTGTATGATGTCACTACCACTCCTCTCTAGGGGGTGGAGAAAGCATCGGCTATTTAGCATGAGTCAACACACAGAGTTATATAGATAACAAATGCCACGTATCTATCTAACAGAATCTTGGGAGAAAATCAGACAACTGGGTTAAATAATCAACCCTTAACAAGCAAAACTGTAAAACAGCTATTGGGACATCAGGTGAAGCTAAGAACAAGCCTCTATAAGTACAACCAGGAATCGGTAAGTACCTATCAGCACACGCAAGTTGTTCATGCACAAGTAGGCAGAACAAAGAAGAAATATCGTTATGGTATATGTAATACACATGGGTCATCATAAACAATGATAAATCATAAATACCATAGACTTGTACAGAACTATCCAAATTAGATAAGGATGGGTATATCTCTATTCATGTGGCAGGATTCGTCCAGATTGATGCGGACAAAGCAGGTGAAGGGGTGTCCAAACTGTTCAGCAAAGCAAGCATGAGATACAGAGATAAGGCACTCACTGTCACCAATCTACTATGGTCACTCACATATAGGTATCAGGATTATGCTTCTTTCGATCTCTCTGCAAAGAGACCAACCAGCAATAAGGAAGCATTAACATATGTATTGTCTTGTGCATGACACATACAATTAAGACCACTTGTGGCTCTTGATGTCTCACACAGGAGGGGAAGGCTGGTGAAGCCTGATTGATATCCGTGTCTATGTGATGAATGGTTTGCGACAAGATCCGCCATAAATAAACCATACCAGTCTGCAAAAGGTCTAATGCGAAATACAAGATCTTAGTTTCCAAATACAAATGAACTTATTCTATACAAAAACAATACTGATTGACTGTAAACCGCAGGCAAAATGATTATAAACACAAGCATAGTTTAATCATAATTTAGGGCAAAAGTAAGCATCAAATTATGAAAGTTAAAGGAGTCTGACCAAAGAGTGGAACGCCCATTCAGATAAAAGATCCTGAAAACGTCACACTGTCACAATAATCTGCCAGCAAAAACTGTGTTTATAGTATTATAATGATATATAACACAACAAAAGCCCAGTTAGTTAATCTGGATTACAGTATCTTAGATCGCGAGCTGATGAAAACAATATTCTCATATGACATTTCACCTGCCTGATTGATCATCATGCAATGTCTTTCACGATGTTTCAGACTCACCAGGACCGGAGACTAATGTAGTAAAGCAGGAATGATATCAATTCTCACAAAATTTGGACCAGCCCCAGAAAGGCACATACATGATGGAAACACACACAGATGAAATGTCAGCAAAGCTACGTGGAGCCGTTCATTTTTACAGGACACTTTCCGTGTGTTCACAGGGAAGGCAGGGTCATACAGGAAATGACATGTTGATAAAGAAAGGGAAAGGTCAGACCTAGCCCAGATTGTTTTCACTGCCTTAATACTGAGTTAACTAAACATCCGACCAACTAAAGGTAGGTCACGCATTGAGAAAGCCAAGCAGCATTTAAATCCATCCACATTACTGTATA
>NW_023339763.1:14744281-14753805 GCF_004916995.1 Morone saxatilis | reverse complement strand
ACATTCTGTTAATGCTAATCATATCCCAGTTGGTTAAGTCCCCCTCCAGTCAAAAACATGTTGTTCTTGTTCCTACAGTTGGACGTTTGTGCTTCACTAGTGCAGAATGATAGATAATAGTGAGAGTCTTGCGGCTGGAAAAGGACTTTTCTTCAAAACAATATCCATGAAAACTGCTGACTTTCAAGCGAGAGTAAATAGCTTTCTCTGTGCATCTATCCTCTTGCTACTTCACCTCTGCAAGAATGTTTTACAGGGGTTTGCCTAGGCGCCTGTAACGGTTTTTCCACATCGCGCAAACCCATTTTTTGCGACCACTCAACACACACTTTTAAAGAAATTTCAAGTCAACACAAAAGTCTCAGGTCTCGTGTCCGACGATGCCTGAGAGACGAGAACCGTGACGACGCTCGCTCCTGGACTGTTGAGCTCTCGTTAAGACAGTGTAAGGCTTGCGGCGGTGGCGCGGCGGCCGTGGGGTGGTAGGCCACTGGGGTGTTTATACTTTTGGACTGCCTAAATATTTCCTCATAACATTTTTTTATTAGAAGATTGTTTGGCATGTATATAGTAGGTTATTTTTTTCTGAGGTTATCATTTTCCACACCATAATAAATTACTTTTTTTTTTTTAGTTTTAAGTTTGGGAATCTTTTACCTACTTTGGGCTATAAATCTGCTCCTTTCGGCTTTCTTGGCTCAACCCACAGCCTAACTTACATTACCACAGAAACACCGAGCGGATCTAAGGCACATACCAGGTTAAAATGAACAAATTTTGTCACACATCAAACACACACTAATCTTTAACACCCAATCTACTTTTGTACTACACACATCATCCACTACGGCAATCAGAAAAATATAAATAATTATTCTTAGATTCTCTGGATTCCAGTCTTCTTCGTGGGTTCATTTTTTGGGTGGGTTGTGTATGGTATGCTGTGTTTATGTCGGGTGTGGGTGGGTGGTGGTAATGCGTGGTATGCCGTGCTGGCAATTGGAAAGCTTTTTCTTTTTTTTTTTTTTTTTTTTTTTTTCTTTGGGCACACAGCATGAATGATTTCAGCAGAGGAACTGCTTTGGGCAATGCGCTGTTAACAATATATTAAGTCATAAATGTGTTTCCGTGGCTGAGTTAACCTTCCCTGTATATATTATATTATTATCATTAAGAAGAAGAAGAAGAAGAAGAAGAAGAAGAAGAAGAAGAAGAAGAAGAAGAAGATATACTTTATTGATCCCCTAGGGACTCTTTCTTTTCTATACACACACACAGGCTGAAATGCACATGTGGACATGCAAAGGGGAGAGATGGTGGCGTTACCAGCACCCCATGAGGAGGTTTCGGGATTAGGTTGCCTTGCACCTCGGCAGTGCACAGGAGGTAAAACTGGCACCTCTCCAGTCCACCAGTCAAGCCAAGTCCCTACACACTGAGCTACTGCCGCCCCAATTAATAGTCAAGGCAGCTAAATGGGAAGTTTCAGTTCTTCAAAACATTTTTAAAGTCACACATTTTAAGATTAATGCTTAATGCATTCAAATTATATCATTCTGGCATCTGTTATCACCTGGTAGAGCTGGCACCCCATGAACAAAGTCTGAGTCCTTGCAGCAGTGTGCATGGGTTCAAGTCTGGCCTGTGGCCCTTTGCTGCGTACCCCCTCTTTCCCTCCCCCTTTCCTGTAATGATGATTATATCATTTAGATTGTAATTACGAACAAGCAGATGGAGAAACTGTTTAATGGAGCTTAGTGAAAAGAACTATGGTGTGTCTACAAAATGGTGGGAAATTAAGTCACCATCGCATTTTAATAGTGATAACGTTAGCCAGCCAGATGCAACCCAAGCAGAGTAATTATCAGTAAATGTGCACTATGCAGCTTAAGGCTTTTTAAAGTGTGAGAATATAAAACACTTTTCTGGCACATTACCTTAAATATTTGTTTTCTCATGGCAAAAGGCATGCCTGTTTAAACTGGCAAGGTATGCAGGTTGGAGGAATCTTTGAACTGTAGCATGTATCTGCCTGTCGAGAGCTCAACTTTGTGATCAACTTATTTAGAAGTGTCAATAAAATCAGATTAACAGACACAACTAATTGTAATGGAAATGTTTTCAACTGTACTTTCTACAGAAGAAGTACTCTGATCTTTTACTTAACTTTCAGTGTGGAAATTCAAAATATATGAAAGCATTAGCATCAAAATATGTACTTAAAGTACCAAATGTAAAAATACTCATTATGGAGAATGGCCCCATTTCAGAGTAATATTTATTTTACTTTTTCACTGAATATATTATTCGATTCTTAATGCACTGATGCACACATTGCTTCAAAGTTGTTTAAAGATGGGGCTAATTGTAACTATAGTTTAATCCTGATTTATTTGTTAAAGTACAATACTTGCGTAAATGTTTAGCTACTTTCCACCACTGGTAGAGAGCTATATTTATACCTGTTGAATTGTGCAGTACTGGTGGTAATGTAACTACATGCTACACATAACCTCTGCACCTATTGGCCACATATTCCTTGAAACAAATGATATATGTTAAGATATGTATTTACCTACTAGTTAATATATAATGTATCTATAGTGGTATTCACACCCTAGTATGAGTATGTTCCCAGTATACTTCAGGCATGGTGGTTTATTTCACAGTGTGGTAGAAATAGTGTATTGGTCTGTGGCTCATGGATAACATCATCCATAGCCAGTCTGCTGTTGTTTATGCTACAATTCATCAGCGCTGGTTCTGGTCCAGGACAGCTAGCAGGGAAAGGAGCCAGGCAGGGGCAGCAGAGGTATGAATGATTAGATGTTTTTAAAACCTGATAAATAAAGGCTAGAGCTGACTCTAACTTCCCTACCTATTTATATAAAGCCAGCTCTTTCTGGGCAGAAGGGAAAGGAGTGAATGGAGCCAATATCCGGTGTATAGAAATGGTCACAACCAACAGTAGCTGCTCTGGTGCTTTCCTTCATATCACATAATCTTTATCAGCAGATGAAGTATATTTGAGGTATACTTAATTTATACTATACTTGATGAAGATCTTGCGATATATGATCATAAACTCCAGATGAGCTGCTTGAGGTGAGATTGTGAGATTGCTGAATTTATCTAATTTACTGTGAGTGAGCTACGAGCTGCGTAAGGAAAAAAATATAGAGATGTTTATCTATCTAGTATCTTGTGTAATTTTAAGAAGCATTCACAAACTTTGGGGTGCCTGGAAAACTCATCTGGTAGAGCTTGCGGTCCAATGTACCAAACTGGCAAGGTATGCAGTCCTTGCTGCAGCGGCCATGGGTTCGCATCCGACCTGTGGCCCCTTGCTGTGTGTCATCCTCTCTCTCTACCCCCTTTCCTGTCTATCTTTAGCTGTGCTATCTAATAAAGGGGAAAAGCCCCTCAAGCATTCACATACTTTAAACCAATAAAAGAGACACTACAGTTTTCCAGGAAAGCATTTCAATTCACTACATGGTGATGCATGCATTAGGAATCCAATCTGCAAGGGCATTTGTGTTGTCTCTGTGTTGTACTATCGCAACTGCTGACGGATGCATTTGATTCTGTGGTCTCTGCCACAGAAAGCACTGGAGGGCAGCCACTGGTTTGTTTACCACTCTCGGTTACTGTGTTTTTATAGCTTACACTTACGAATGGGAGGCTCCAACATGAAACTTTATTATGAAATACAGCGTTTTCCAGCTCTGTGTGACAGACAGGATTATAATCTCTGTCCATTTGTTATTCAGATGATGTTGTTTCTCCTGCCTGCTGTTTACTGCCATGCATTCACCTCTCACATGGTTGATTGAATTCTGCCCTGGCAGGGCTAAAAGCTTACCTTGTCGCTGTGAAACTGTACGTTTGACTGACGTGTTTAAACCCATCCCAGCTCCAGGGTTTGTGCGTGTGTGTGCTGGCTGGGAGGGAAAAGGTAACCTCACTCTCGACTATATAAAGGGTTGTCAGGCAGAACTTCAACAACAGACCTCCAGATCTTCATCCACGCTCTTCTCCATCGTTGTTTCTGCGACTGATCAGTAGCTATGACTTTACTGCTGACAGTGCTGGGAGCCATGCTCTGCTCCTTTATGGCTTCTTCTGAAGTCGCACCCCAGGCAGACATCAATTTACAGGCGGTAAGACACACAACTGGGTACTGGATGAACTATCATAAATGTTTATTTTGGCCACAGTGTTGATTGATGGTGCTTGTATGCATTTTGTTTAATTCCTCCTCATAACAGCTGCAGCCTGAGCATTTGGCATTATGTTTTATGTTTTAGGATGTGTGATGGGATCCCACATGTGATAGTACGCATACGATTAGCTAAAATAACAAAATACAAGAAGTATTTGACTTTGACTGACGTTGTAAACTTATATACTTCCTGCCTATTTTGTACTTGAATTAATTAAATTAGAGAACGGTGATATTCATGAAAAAAATGTGTGCGGAATCAGCTTTTCTAAACCTATTATCACACTCTTTTACAGACAATTGTATGTAAAAATCGTACACATTGTACAGGAATATGAAGATTGAGTTAACTTTTCCCACTATTTTAAGTCTGACTGACAACAAATCATATGCTCTGAGCACAGCTAAGGTCTTCAATAGTGATTGCTGATTATCCTTTAAAACACATTAAATGTAGGCTAGAGTGAGTGTTATACTATTAATGTGGTGTTTTATTCTGCTATGTTTGCCTTGTGCATGTCCACAGATGGCAGGGAAGTGGTACCTGGTCGGATTTGCCACTAATGCCCAGTGGTTTATCAACCGTAAGGCCAGCATGAAGGTGGGCACGGCCACCTTCACCCCAACCGCAGATGGGGACCTGGAACTTTCATACGCCAGTCTCAAGTAAGAGTGAGAGGACGTACAGGGAGACAGGAGATTTTTAAAGTGGTCACACTATTTATCATGTTTCAATGCTTTCCTTACAGCACCGATGGCTCTTGCTGGAGAATGAACAACCTGGCCAAGAAGACCAGTGTGCCTGGAAAGTTCACATACACAAGTGAGCGTGAGTGCATACACACACACACACACACACATACATGCACATAAAGGAATGCGTTTCTTTGGTCACATGATCTCTTCGTCTCCCTCTCTGCCAGGCTGGGGGAATGAGAACGACATGCGCATGGTCGACGTTAAGTATGACGAGTACGCCCTGATTCACACCATTAAGTCCAAGGCGGGCGTCGTTACCGCTGTCAACAAACTATATGGTAGAGTCATCATTAGCAATGACACTGCAGTCTGTTGTGTGAATCTAAATGTGTTCAGTGGAGTCACGAGGGCTGTAGCAGATGAATCTTATGTGGTTTGACAGGTCGTGGCATGGACCTCAGCGCTGAACTGCAGGAGAAGTTCAGGCAGTTCTCCTTGGAAACTGGCATTCTGGCTGAAAATATTGTTTTCCTTCCCAAAAATGGTACTTTTTCAAATATCAATGGAGAGGTTTTAAGTAAAAAATCTAAAAAAAACCTGAGTGATGCACTTTATGCACTAATTGCCTTTTTATTTTCCCTTCTTCAGCGGAGTGCCCGGCTGCCTAGTTTTCTGGCCATCTTATACATCAATGATGCTGTCTGAAGAACTTCTATATTCTACATTTATCAAGACAACGAGACAATGATTAGTTTTTTCTGTTTATTTACTCTGTTTCAGATGATGTATTAGGATTAGCTTCAAATGCCACTAAACATGATGTAAAGCCGGGTTTCAATATACAATACTTGCTTTTATCTACTTGCAGTAGTACTTTACAGATTCCCTTCAGACATGTTTTGAGACATAAAAAATGCTCTGCTTTCAATAATAATGTGTCGGATTTGATTTTTCCGCAAAGGTTCAATTACCTGGTTTAAAGGTCTTAGAAACTTTCTGTTCCTTCTCTTGAAAAACCCGGAATCATTGTTCTTTTCAAATGTTTAACTGCTGGACACAAGATATCTCCTCGTTCACTAGGAAGTCCATTCTTAGTGCGTGCACTAGAGGCTTCAAGTTTCCACATCACACTGCTGTAAGTTGCGTAACAGGACCACGATTGGCTTCCAAAGTTGCGAAAACAAAATCCTGCTTGTACATGCTCGTCTTCAAGGTTCCCTGTTGTGTTCCAGACCTCTAGTAGCACTACAGAGTTGTTGTTTTTTTATGAGTCCCTGTTTTGTTCTTCTTGTACCTGTGCACGAGCGACGCGGTACACATTCCTGCCAATTGTTTCACGCTATTCACTGATCTACTGACAGTGGAAATGCACAAAGAAAGGCAGCCGTACACCAACAACAGCAGAGACTGCAAGTAAGTAAAATGGATGTAAACAGCTTTCAATTATCAGCTTTGCAAATGTTTTATGAGGAAGTAAATGGATTTAACACATTTGTCCGACCCTTAAGGACTCGCTGAGTAACTTCTGCTTACAAGAGAACTCCACAGGACAAAACAGCTCAAATAAAGTAGCAAAACACATTTTCCAGGAGAGGTCGACTTTAACAACGTGAGCAAATAAAAGACAAACGGCTAAAATACTTTGCTTTTATTACCTTTTTTAACAAATACGCTGAAGTACATCCATAACAACACAGTTCAGATTTCCTTTTTATCAAGTGTTTACATCTACACGCTTTGTACAGATTTGTATACAAAACAATAATTTACGTCCCATAGAAGTCTAGTTACACTTAACTATACAACAACTTGTAAATGAAATAAATATAAAAACAGAAATAATCACGGGTGATAACAAAAATGTAAAAAGCCATAGTACAAGTACACCACCAGCACCTGTCTTCTGAAGTTGCATCTAAAAAGATATACATTTCCCTTTCTACTGGTAAAAGTACATCTGTGTGTGGGCGAAAACAAAGAGTTCAGTCCATAGTTTCAGAACAGCAGCACCAGATATATACTGTAGGACTCCGGTTCAGACCAGACAGTTATATTAGGACACTGATTTGAACTTTTTTTTAAACCCAGCCTAATATCAGTATCACACAGATACTTTTAAATGACACTTTTTCTATGATTTAACAAATATTCTGTCAATTAATATGAAACACAAGTTAGTTCATAGAAAAAGAAACCATGTGTCAAACCGCTCAACATCAGTAATCATGTTTGACAACGTACATTTTCCTCGTCACAAAAATCGCCTTTTTTCTTCTCTTTCAAATTGATGGGATTTCACTCCCCAGGTAGCATTACTATATTAAAAATACTGTCAGTCGGGTTTCATCTCTACTGCTTTGGGCACTAGTTCTGAGCAACTTACAGCACACTTACTGACTTAAAACTGAAATATTGGGACAGGTGTATAATCAAGCGATGGGGTAATGATCGCATGGTGATATAGGTGCATATGTGAACTTTTATTCACTACCATGACAAATCCACTATTTCACTGTGTATTTTGTGTTCATTCCATGATCGAGACCCCTGTGTACAAAGCTAAGAATGATTGTTTCTTTTCTATGGGTGCTGTACACAGCCAGCCTTGTGTTTTTGTTAACACAACAAAAAGCACTATGTTACAGAGTGGTGGGGTCAGAGCACCAGGAAGCACAACAGATGTGTCTGTCTTTCTCGCTTTCTCTCTCGCTCACATACAAACACGCATACACACGTACGACTTGATTTCTGCATTCATCATGATCTTTACCAAGATGGCAAGTGCTACTGGGAACAGGTTGTTAATCCATACTGCTGTGTTTAGTACATTTTAACAAAATGACGCAAACGTTTTGCAAATGAGACTTTTTGACAGTTTTTTTGAGTTTTGAGACAAATAATTAGGACCATCGTGACTGACAACTGATTGCTGCCTTCAAAATTAAAAATGTATATCTACAAAGACATCTGCACAATCTGCCATGCACACTGTCACCAGCAAGGGACATGCAGTTAAAAGTGCAAGTCTACGGAGAGGTTCTGTTGCTAACTCTGACGGAGCATTAACGTTATGTACACGTGTATACATTTCTGAACAAACATTAGGCTGAGGATCAAAAAAGAGCAAAACAACAGAACAGACTAAGTGCAGCACACGCACACACACCACATCATTTCAATGTGAATGGTGCCGTGCTGAGGGTGCAGTGATTGGGGTGTGATGGTTGCTTCAACATTGTTCTTTGTTGTGGCACAGTATTTGGCTCGGTCAGAGTCACTCTGCCTGCACCACGTCCTTGTGGTGGCGCATGATATGCTGGTTCTTCTCCGAGGGTCGTCGAAAGCCTTTTGAACAGATCTCGCAGCGGTGCGGGTAGTCTTTTGTGTGAATGGAAATCACGTGTCGCTTGAACCCCGAAGCGTCCCCGGTGCTGTAGTCACAGTACTGGCACTGGTAAATTCTCCTTTCTTTTTTCCCATCGCCAATAACTACAGTCACACTGCTGGCTAAGCTGGCTGCACTGACTCTGCCAGGCGGGCCAGAGCTGCTGGACCCGCTAGGTGCAGACTTTTTAGGTGTGGCAACAGGAGTGTGCGTCTCTGTCCTCTTAGCCTCACTCTTTTCAGGAGAGGCCTGTTGCTCCTTTGTGTGGACAGACAAGATATGACGACTGAGAACAAAAGGGTCTGCAATTTTAAAGTTGCAGTGCCGGCACTGGTGGAGTTTCTTGGTGGTGCGGTGGGATAACGAGTGCTTCTTCAGTTCAGACGGCCGGTGGAAGCCTTTACCACAGATGGCACATTTGTGTGGGTAGTCCTTGGTGTGAACAGATATTATATGGCGTTTCAGGTCACTGGAGTTGGAACTTTTGTGATCACAGTGGGCACAATGGTGGGTCTTATTCTCCTCGTGTGTTAGTCCGTGCTGCATTAACTCCTCCTCCTCCGCAAAGGTCTGGAAACAGCGCTCACATTTGTATGGCATCTCTTTGCTATGCTTAGTCTTGATGTGCGTCTTGAGGTTAGACGAATCGGCCGACTTGTAGTCGCAGTACAGGCAGGAGTAAGGCTTCTCGCCCGTGTGCGTGCGCATGTGTTTCTTCAACTCTGAAGGATGTCGGAAGCCTTTTCCACATTCCACACAGATGTGGGGGAAGCTTTTGCTGTGAACGGCCAACAAGTGCCGATTGAGCAGTCCTTGCTCAGCAGTTTCATAGTCACAGAACTTGCATTTATGCATCTTGGTGGGCGGCGGAGGTGGCTGGTTCTTGGGCTCTCGGTGGTGGTGCTGCAGTCTGTGAGAGAACAGCGCCGCCTGCTGGTGGAACTCCTTGCCACACATTTCACACTCGAAAGGGGCCTTGCTGCTCAGAGCGTGCACCTCCATGTGGTTGTGGAGACTGGCTTTCTTGTTGGTGGTGAAGTCACAGTCTGTACACTGGTACTTTTTCCTTGTCAGAACGTCCTGGTGATGATTCTTGGTGTGGCGCTTCAGGAAACCTCGTGACTTGAACTTTTTACCACAAAGCATGCAGGGGTAAACGGTGAGAGGCTGACCATATGGACCGATGATGATGGCTGGAGAGAAAAATGACAAGAG
>NW_023339763.1:14742913-14744192 GCF_004916995.1 Morone saxatilis | reverse complement strand
GGTTTCAGTGGACTTGATAACGTGAACATTGCACACACTTACATAGAGCTGGGTTTTTTGGTAGTGTTTGGACTGTGATGCAAAAGTGCAGTTGTTATGCTTTCTGCTATAGCTCATCATTTACTATTTGCATTTAAAATCTATAAAAGGAAACGTCCATATTCATTCCCTCTGTGTTGCTCTTACCTGTCTGTACCTGGCGAGGCTCTGACCGTCTCTTCTTGTTGCGTTGTCTATTGATATCGTCGACGCCGTCAGATTCATCGATGTGCAGCAGTGCGCTGGCTGCACCGTTTCGGTTTTCACAACTCTCGCTATCCTCTGCACCTGTGAGGCCAAAAGAATGCCTTTAACGCAAAAATAAACAAAACCAGCTTCTGCAAAGCTTAAGCCAAGACACTCAGAGACGTGGGTGATGCACAGGCTTCCAGTGTTGTTTTAAAAGCAATTTAATAGACAGGGGTGCTGACCATAAGCAGCTGCCCAGGCCACAGGCATGAAGTCCTTGCTTAGAGACACGCTGTCATACGAGCGGTCGTGAGTTACTGGCTCTTCGCCTCCTACCACCACCTCCATATAAACCTCATCAGTCACCTTGGACCCACCTGTAGATGAGCCCAACATGTACAAAACCAAAAAACTAGTGACGTTTACTTTCATGACAGTCATCCCCGCTCGTTAGATCTTTGGACTCACCGTGGTTCCCTTGATTGTGGTGAGAATCCCCGACGGACATGTACACCATCTTCTCTCGGAGCGTTTGGCCTGAAGACTCCGTTAACGCCACGCTCTCCGTGTCTCCATCGCTGATGTCAACAGATTCTCCTGCAGAATAAAAACATCTTTTAAAGCCCTCAACCCCTCTCCAGGGT
Organism: Morone saxatilis; assembly: GCF_004916995.1. NCBI lineage: Eukaryota > Metazoa > Chordata > Actinopteri > Moronidae > Morone > Morone saxatilis. The sequence continues at coordinate 14,743,320 of NW_023339763.1, read as the reverse complement.
CTTCGCAGGGTTCACTAAGTTACATTTAAGACTTTTAAAAGACCTCTGTGTCACCACACAGAATGCAATTTAATACTAGCTTCACAATCATAACAAGTATGACAAGTAAGACAGTATAATGGAAAACCAGACCAGACAGAGAAGGCGTTTTGAGTGTCCGGTAGACCAGAAAAGTGCTGTATATATACACAAGCCGATTTGTTATGACATTTTTTTCAGTACTTTCCAGCAGTACATAACAATAATTCCTAATGATATGACTAATTAAATAAATGTGACTTGGACAATCGGCATAAAATGGATGCAGGGATTAACCAGTCAAACATCATTAATTCAAGTTTATTTAAGATCTTCATTATGAGACAATGAGCTTTCAAGTACTGTAGCTAAAGGCCTCCGCACACCAA
>NW_023339763.1:14739361-14742813 GCF_004916995.1 Morone saxatilis | reverse complement strand
AGTCTGACTGCTTTTCTGCCGACGGTCGGCCGTCGGGTTGGTGTGCGGAGGCCTTAAGAGTAGTGAGAGTGCTTGCTACAAGTCTGATGGTGCTGACTTCTCTCGACAGCCTGCAATCTTATAAAAAACATTTTATAACTAACATTACTGGCCCACAGGCAGAGAAAATCATAAAGACTTTTGAATATGAAATCTAAGACTTTAAAAAGCACCATGGGAGGCATTTCATTTCAAGTCATTTCAAGAACTGAGTATACCTGGTTAGTACAGAAAACGTTACATTTGGCCAATAATAAGAGGAGGTTCTTCTAATCAACAATAACAAGAGAGGTTTTTGCAAAAGAAATATTATAGCAAATTACTTTTGCTTGGTGAATACTAAAGACTTCCTATTAGATGTGGGGTCGGTCGCATTTCTTTAGTATTCAGAAATAATAAAGGGTCAAGTTTTAGCCAAACACAAGTTTAAGCTCAACCACCACTCACCCATGTCATCCTCCCCAGAATCAGCCTTGAAGATGTACACCTTTATCACCTCCTGTCCATCCTCATCCTTCTCCACTTCCTGGTCCTCCACAGCTCCCTCGACCGTGACCTCTGTTCCATCCTCGGACACCATTTTTCCAGCTTCGTCCACTAGGGAGAGAGTCAACACATCACATTTCATTAGAGACTAGAAATGACAGTCTGCTTCATACTTATGTTCAGACTGTGAACCAAGTACCACTTTGGGGTTGTTTGACAAGGAAAATATACAGTGGGGTAGTCAGTGCTGCGTAATTGCTGCAATTATTCTCTCAGAAAAAAGAGCAAAGTGGCTTCTTGTGCTTTTTATAGGTCTGCGCGATACGGTAAAAACATAATATTGCGATTATCTTGACAGATATTGCAATTGCGATATGATTCGCAATTAGCCTGGGAAAGATCATTTTTGCATCTCAAATTTATTTTTACTGAAAATAATATTAAAATCATGATGTAACATTCGTGGGGGGAGTCTGTGCCAAACAAACACGTTGTCTTAAATCTGGAGAACAAGATTTGTAGCCCAGGGCATCTCTTCAGAACTACAGTACTTCATTATAATGCTGTTTTGTCACACTTTTTATGTTTATCAAAAAATTGCAGCTTCCTGTGATTTGGATATTGAACCTGGCCAAACTGCAATTTCCATAGTATTGTCACTAACTGTGCAGCCCTAGCCAATAATGTTGCTATGTACCAGAGATGTTTACAATTTCACATCTGTCTTAAACAGTTGCTGCTATTGCTGCTCGAATGCTTCTTGGATGTCTTTACACTTGAGACTTCAGATAGCTATGTCATCTGCCTAACACACATAAAGTGACTAAGTGTAAATAGGATCCAAGTATGCTTTCCAGAGGAGCAATGGCACATTTGAATCCAATCCCAGCACAGCAGTAAACTCACAGGATATCATTAGATAATCTCCACAGCCATCTTGGTCGTCCTCCTGCTGCTCTGGGTCCAGCCCATCTTCAGGGATGTCTCCCATGGCAACACCCTCCTCCTCGCCCTCCAGAGCCATCACACAGGTTTCTACAGCGACATCTTCATCTTCATCGCAGTGCACATACTCAGAAACCACATCCTCAACAGCATCCTGGATGACTAGCTCATCTGGGGCAAACCTGTGAACTGCCATGCCTTCCCCCTCGCCTTCTGACACCAACACAGTCTCTTGAAGCTCCACAACAAACTCCTGCCCACCGGCACCACCCTCATCTGGAAGAAGCAGGATTACCCAGTTAACCAGATAGCAGTCTAGAGCAACAGTCTGTGTGTGGATGTTTTAAATGGCACATTAAATGTTGTTACTGGTTTCTTACTGACGACATGCAACCGACACTTTACTTACAGTATGTCATTCAAATATTTCAAGTTATCTGGCTAACCAAAGAGTCCTGCTTCTTTAAAAAAAATACCCCAACCAACACTACCATGTTTATGAGAACTCGCATAACCACAAACATACTTTATATCAATACAAATACACATTAATACAAGCATGGCTAATTACCCGATCCGTGTAATATTATTTTAGGCTCCTCAGAATGTATGGCAAGCCTGGTGACATCCTCATCCATTGTCCTCGCACTGCATTTGTTACTGAAGAGCTGAAAAGAGACGAGAGGAAGTTTAGATCTTTAGTAGCCAAAGCTGTTGAAAACAAAGCTAAACAGAAGAACCATGGCAACTCCAGCAACCTCAACGACAGACAGATTATTCATATTACTTATCTATATTACTCACCACAGTAACTTAATTCAGTCTGTCACTAAATCCTCACACGTTATTTCATACATCTAGTCTTTTGTTTCAGTATGATGCTTTTTATGATGTTCTCACACAAACTATTATTTGCATAATATATAAATGTTATAAATGGTGTTTGTCGTCATTAATGCAATTTTAAACTATTTGAATTATATAACAGAAATCCAGATGATGCATTAAACATGATCCAAACATACTTAAGTGGTTTATTTTCCAGATGCACCCAGGGGAAGACACAATAAGTTTACCTCCCTTTGTGTGTTGAATACAAACATGGTGTGTGTGTGTTGTTAGTTTGACATTTTAATGTGATTCACATGATGTCCACTGGCCTGGTGTTGCAGCCCGAGCATCGCCCCAACAGCTATTGTGTCCTTTAAGACTTGTCTTTGTCATTGTTGCTGTAAGTACGGTACGAAATGGTTTCAGTGGACTGGATAAGGTGAACATTGCACACATAGGGCTGGGTTTCAAACCTCAATACTTTTTGGTAGTGACCAAAATGTGTAACTAATGTGTAACTGATCAAAGAATTAAAATGTTAATTCATACTTCAGTCCTTATTCATTGAATCACCATTAGTATATAAATAAATACATTACTCTTGAAACCATACTACCTGCACTGTTTTATATACCAGTTTTTTCTGTGGAGCTTCATTTATTTTGACATTTTCTTCACATATATTTACACACAAACAATTAGGATGCAGTGTGACCTCACTGGCAAATTGAGTGAATAGTCTGGGGGAGAAAAACACCCCTGAATAATGGATTAAATTACCATTAATAAGATTTTAACAGTGCTAGATTGTGTCTGCGATAAATGACACCAAGTGAAGTGACCAGTGGCATAATTGACTGCATCACTGCTTCAGCCACCGAAATTAAACCAATATTTCAACCCAACTGGCTCTACCTTCATCATGGACAGGTGAGACAATATGCGACAGAAACCTCTCCCTGTCTCTGTCTCTGTCTCTCTCTCTGTCTCTCTCTCACACTCACACACACACAGAAAGGGAAGGAAAGGGTGGTTAGCCAAGCCTCCTCATATCTCTTACACGCTTTACACATCCTCACACACCCACCCTCTCTCTCTCTCTCTCTCTCTCTCTCTCTCTCTCTCTCACACTCACACACTCTCTCACTCTC
>NW_023339763.1:14678093-14739261 GCF_004916995.1 Morone saxatilis | reverse complement strand
ATGCCGCCAACACGTAAAAAAAAACCCCGATCACGGCGACCACACTACCTTAGCTACTCATTCATGCACCACTAAACCCCGATGAGAAGATGAACGGCAGTGTCTTCAGCTGACCACTGGAGTCAACGCTAGCACCGATTAACTCAATATACCGCAAAGTCCGGCTGCCACGGCCAAAACACACACATGTACAAACAGCTGGCTGCACCGACACACACACATATGCAGCGTTATTAAAAGCACATAATACATAAAGCGAGGTTACGTTATGTGTAAAGTGGCTCGACTCTGTAGGAGCCAGCTAGCAGGAGGCTAAACTCACTCACTCGTTTTATACAGCCGATTTTCATCACACTAGCGCCCGCCATTTTGTTAGCTCGCAGCCCGGGCGAATGATAATTTCACCGCTCATTTGTAAAAGCTCCTGCGCGGCGAGGAAAGGTTAAATGCGTTTCTGTTGAATGCCACACTGTACATTAACTGGTATTACCGATTACAAATGACGGTAGCCAACGACGACCGGCGATTACAGCGAAAAGCCCCCGCTCCTTTCAGCGGGCGGACGAGCTAACCGGATAGGCCGGAATTACCAATTACGGCCTCTGTAAAGGCCCGGGCCCTGAGAAGAAAAGGCCCAACCCTCTGCGGCCTCTCGGCGAGCATAAAGAAATAAATTAAAATACCACATGCATGCAAAAACAAAGATACACACATAAATGCAAACACAGCTCTGCAAACGGGCGCCCCGGGAGCAAAAATGACCCGCGTACCAGATGTATGCTGCAGGGATGGCCTCTGTCCGCTCCTCGGCTTCCCAGGCCGCCTGGTTCCCCCAGACTCGGGCAGGATTCAGTCGGGAATTTTGTGTTATTTGGGCGGGCCGGAGAGGAGCAGAGAAGGAGGGGTTAGGGGTTGTTTCTGGAGCTCTGCTGAAAGCAAAGCAGGACGTCTGGAGCCAGATCTTGTCATGCTACAGCCCCCCGCTCCTCCAGCTCCGAGGCCGCCGTCAGCACGACACGTCACAGCCCGAGAGCAGCAGGAAAATGCGGAAGGGTTGTGGTGGAAATCACACCGGCAGGCACCAAACAGGCCATAATCTGAGCACCGCGGCTCAGACGGGGGGTGTTCATACGTGCACCGCACTGTTCATTTCTAATTAGCTTGTGCCCCCAAGGTTGGTGTAGCTGGTGATGGGGCTGCTTTCAACCCACCACCACCCTCACAGCAGAGTGTTTGCGGCTGGAGAAGGTGGACAATAAGAGGTGATTAAACTATGACCTCCAGACATCCAACATTTAAACAAACCGCTGTCTCTAAAGAAACTACACAGTGTCAGTGGAGTCAACCCACTCTTTACAACTACGTTAGTTTAAGTAGTCGACATTTCTTGATGTTTAGACATATAAGAAATAAGCTTTTTCATTTTAATTTTTTAATTAAAAAAAAAAAAAAGTTCATTATTGGGGACAAAACAAATGGGCATGTAAAGGTAGTAGTGTTTACAGTAAACGCCCTTCTTTTTGATGCAGGCAGATTTAGAAAGTAAGAAAATATCACACATTTACAAATCAAATGTATTTGTAAGTACAATTTTAAACAGTGGTAGAATTTACTCAAGTACTGTACTTGTGTAAAAAATGTATTTGTACTTGAGTACAAAATTGAATCAAAATTAAAAGTACTTTGCTCTTAAATAAATCACTGTAAAGTCACTCCAGTGTGCGTGGTTTATTCAGATTTCTTACTACATGGCCCTGAGACCTACCAGCACCTGACCATTGTTGGCAGTGCATGGGGAGTTTACAAAATAATATACTACACACAAATTGATCATCAGCCTATAACCCACAATACATTTGTTATATAAAGTAAGACAGCAATCAGACAGCTGAATGCTGCTGCCGGGGTTGTGACAAAGGCAGCATATGACTCCAGTTCCTCACTAAATTAACTTAAAGATTCTGCTACTCGTCCATAAGTATATGAATGGTTTAGGACCAACATACTTATCAGATCTCCTGACCCAGTGGGAACCTTGCAGACCTCTGAGGCCGGCTGGTTCTGATTACTGGCTGCTCCCAGAGTTAAAACTGAGCGTGGAGAATCTGCCTTTAGTTTCTGTGCTGCTCGAATGTGGAACAAAGTGCCAGAAGACTTGAAACTCTGCGGACGACTTTCAAATCCAAGCTAAATAACTACCTGTTTAACATTGCTTTTAATTAATGTAATCTCTTTAATCAAATTAATTTTATTTTATTGTTTTCGTGTTTGATTTGATTGTTTTTATCCTATCATGTTCTTGTGAACTCTGTAAAGCACTTAGATTAAAAGTGCTGTATAAATAATTTTGCTTTGCCTTCTTACATGTTAATGCATCAGTAATAATAATCCAATATTATAACATAATAATTTAACACTCACAGGGACCATTCTACTGTATATTGAGTCCTTTATTTGTGACACTTACATAATTGTGATCAATACAAGTAGCTGATCATTTGTTTTCAACTTAAAGAACATTTTCAGTACAGGACTTTTACTTATACACAGATTGTGTTTAGTTTTTGTGACTTTTTCTCAAATCATTGACAGATTTTACCTTTACAGGCCTGCCAGCGGTATAGTTAGCATAGTTATCCTATTATATGTTCATTTACTTACCAACAAAGCTCTTTATACATTTATGATAAGTGAAAGTTACAGAAACAATTCATTATTAAAGGTAACAGTTGATTTTTAAATGTATTTATTAAGTCTGTGTCACTGATCAAACAAAACAGGATTATTATTTTCATGTCAAGTCATAAAAGTACAAGTCATTTCACTGTAAACTCTATTTGGCAGTCATTTTCAGCAGTTCCTCCTTTTCAATCTCAAAAAGACGCCAGCCCTCCTCGGACGAGAGGTCAGCTGCTCCTCTTCGCTTGTAGAACTCAATAGACTTTGTGTTGTTTTCTGCCACAATGAAGTGCATGCCACTACAGCGAGTCTTCACTGCAGTCTAGGGGAAGAAAAACATAAAACACAAGGACATGAAGTACTGAATGCAGCTGAAATCAAGTTGAATCTGTTAAACTTTAACTGCACATGCAACCATACCTCACTCAGAACCTTCAGGATTTGTGAACCAATGCCAAAACCTGGTGAAACATTAAGTGTACAGAGAGCAGTTAAAACAGTTTGTACACGAGAGAGTGTGTGTGTGTAAAATGCATTGTCTCTGTAACTTATTAACCTTTATTATCATATATATATAACAGCACTTTACCACGAAACTCCTGCATGACATAGAAGTCTTCCAAGTAGAGAAGCTTCCCGATCCAAGGGTCATACGTGAAGTAGTACATGGCAAACGCAATCACAGTGTATCCTAGAAGAAAACGCCACAGGTTAGGGGTTGAATGTAAAGGGTAAACCTTTAACTTCTTAACAAATATGACTCACTCACTTACCTTCAGAGCTCTGCTCCTTTGGGACTTCAGCAACCAGGCAGTGGTAGAAAGGATGGTCCCCAAAGCCGTCTTCAAGTAGATCTACAAGTGGGACATTGCTTTTATAAGAATGTGTGAACATTTTTTAACATCCAGGTAAATAATGTGTATTAAATGCATGTGTATAACAACATAAACTAAAGCACCTTTCTCACTCAGCATGACCTTCTCCTCCATCTCTTCAAATTTAGCAAGTTCCTAAAGGGCAAAAAAAAAAGGCCAGTAAATTATGCTTTTACTACAATCAAGTGGCAGAGATGATAGATTTGCTGTCAAACGTCCTGTTGGTTGTTTCAATATTAGGCTTTAACATTTGGCTTACCTTTATGAGTCGCAGGATATCGGACACGTCGTTGGGTTCAGCTTTCCGTAATATAAAACTGGCCATTTTCTCTTTTTACTCTTTTTCCCTTTGCTTACTAATCCTCTGAATGTGAATAAAAGCAAAATTTGTTTCTTCATTCGCTCCTCAGGAGTTCATCCCCCGGCAGTGAACTGAGAAAACCAGTAAATAGCGTTTGCATTGGATGTGTCTGACAGAGTGGTACAGCACCTTGAGTAACTTCCCTTTTATGTATCCCAGGAAGAAGTAAACCTGGTTAATAATTAACATATGGTCACACAGCCCTTAACATCCTGTTTTTTTCTTGTTCTGTCCTTATCTTTGTGTGGATCACTGTACTTCATTTGAATGTTGTTTAAAAAGAAATGATTAACCAGACCTAGAAAAACGCAGTGCAAATAATGTCTGTAGAGCTGAGTAAGGAATAATTAAATAAATAAATAAACAACTTGCGTAATGCAGGGCTCCAATGTCCACTTATTTATTAAGTGACGTTGTAATAATGATTTGCTCACTTTCAGCTCAGCACCTGCCCTCTTTTAGTTAGGATGTGTGTGAATACTCTTATCTGAGTGAAGGATAAGCCCAATGGGAAACAAACATATGCAACATTTAACAATAAACCAGTTGTTCTACAGTAGGTCACTCCTACTCTGCAAACACACAGTCAGTCATTTGCACTGCTAAGATCAGAAAAACTAAATCTTTATTGATCTATATTGATGGTCCCATTTATGTAATATGTAGTTAATGGGTTGTACGTTCAATAAAAATGAGGACGGAAATTTTGGTTATCTATAACCAGGGACAGGCAGCTGATAGATTAACTCTTGATGTGGAAGCTTAGAGGCTGTGATGTGGTGACATCTTTTGGTGTGATTATTAGCCAGGAAAGCATCTTTTAGTCAAATCTTTTGAGACTTAAATACTCCAAATGGCCGGAGATTATCCTGTCACAGAGACTGGATAGAGTTAGTGTATAGTGTTCAGCATCTGTCCTTTAAACAGGCATAATGTTGCTAAATAAATAAATAAATGCTGTTGCATTCGGCTGACTTGCAGAGCAAGAGCAAATTTTCTCCTGCTACAAATAAACCACAAACATGACATACATGCTTCTGCATGCATTATAGTTGCAGTTGCAAGGCCTAAAAAGGCAACCGTGTTATTTTCAAAAAGTTGGGTCATTTGTTATACAAGTGTGCCACAAGTCAGTCATGCATTCTTGTTTGCCCTGTTTTTAAATCAGTGCACATGTACTCCGCATGCAGGATTTATACACTCCAGAACTTTTCTTCAACTTTGCATCAGTTCAGTTTCAGAAAATACAGGACAATACGGTTTTCTCCACAAGCTCTCACACTGATTAAGCTTTCAGTTATTGTTCCAACATGAAAAACATCCCTTAGTACATTAGTAGTAGTGTAGGTATTATTTATGTTGCTTTATTATTTAAGACAACGCAGGGATGTCATGTTGAACAATTCAGTTTCTTCTAGTGATAACAATTTTTATACTTTCTTTTTTATACATATTTGTATGAGCATTGTTGAAGGGTGCCAATTACTGTTTCACTGCTGAACTGACAATATAGAAATTAAACACTTGCTTTCATCTTTCGACTTGACTCTTTGTAATCTTGTTGTTGCTAGTTAGCATCTGGCAGAGTGAATTCACATCAATGACAGCTGCTGCTTCTCACTATGATGCAGACTTTGAAACTGTCTGCACTAAATAAGACAAAAGCTTATATGTTGTCACTAAAGTCAGATGAATTTAAAGACCAGACAGACAGAAATTTTAGGAAAACACATTTTATTTGTACTTTCAGTTAGTGGTGGATTTCACAGACTGGGATGATCAAGATCAGTTCAGTTTATCAAAATATTTCAGCTTGCCTGAAGGGTCGGGAATGATCTGTGGGAGAGAATTCATTAAATTAGTGCACATTAAGTATCACTAAACAGTAGAAATATACTAGAATATGACATAAACCAGTCTGTGACTAATGTTAATCCCTGACAACAAACTAGTCCAGTAGTTTTCTAATTATTGCTTTATTTTCACAATGAACTTATTTTAAAAGCAGAATTTTTTCCCCTAAAATACTAAGACGTGTAATTCCTCAGTGAACATCCCTGATCTCAAGTTTGGACCATGTTGCACATAATGCATCAGAAGTAGCTGCCAGCAATGGCAACTGCTGCAGATGTGCAGAATGTGTGTTTTAAAATGAAAACATGGTAGTGTGGATGTAGCCTCAGACCTCCTGACTGTGAAACTTCATTGTGAAATGTAAATGCTTTTCTTTTCATCTGAGACAGCTTGTCATTTACACAGACAGTGACAATATTTGTTGTTATGCTAGCTGGACACAGACTGATTTGTAAGTACGGTGATACTCACTGTGTCGCTGCCTGGCTTCCATCCTGCTGGACACACTGTAAAGGACATAATTCCAGTCAGCACAAGAAAAACAACTATGAGTGTCCAGGTACAGCTGCACTGTAGCCATGAAAACAATGAATGCATTTCAGCTCTTAATATAAGTGAACTCCAGATGGATATCATGTAATTTCACATGTTGACTTGTTTTAAATGAGCTTCTCGTACCCTCTCCGTGTTTGTCTGTGTATTGAAAGGCCTGCACCAGCCGCAGGGTCTCGTCCACAGATCTTCCCACTGGAAGATCGTTCATGGTGATCTGCCTCAGGATGCCTTTGTCGTCAATGATGAAGAGTCCCCTGAGAGAGATTGAAGCACGACTCGCTGTTAGTTGTTTACTGTTAACCTCTATATGGTTGCATATTTGTTATGTAGAAGCATCTAATGTGATTCATATAATAAATGTTGGAGGAAGACACATTGATGCCACACAAACTGTTTCTTTCATGGCTGCTTTTACAACTTATCGCTTTTGTTCACTCCTAAAGCACCTCAGAGTGGCGTAACAGTGTTACATAACAGGACATGTTTCATCAAATTGATCACCTATAAACCTTTGACAATGGTCATAAATGTAAATGTGAAACTGCACCTCAGTGTGTGTCCCTGGTCCTCCAGGTAGACCCCGTAGTCTTTTGAAATCTGGTGAGTGAGGTCTGACAACAGAGGGATCTTCATTGGTCCAAGTCCACCCTGCTTTCTCGCCGTATTGATCCTTGTATTAACAACAAATGTGAGAGAAAAGCAAAGATTTTAAAATAGAGCTCTAAAGCACGACATAATCAACCAAAAATAAACAATCAATGAAGGTAAAAGATAAAAAAGCAACTAAACCCCTAAAATGAATGTTTTGAAATGTTAGTAGTAGCATCTACTATTGGATGTCCTATTATTAGGTTTTTACTTTGAGTCTGATAGCATTTTGTGGGTGCAGTGGGGACCGCAGTCTTACCAGGCAAGGTGGGTGAACTGGGAGTCAACAGAGCAGGCGACCACCTCTGTATTGATGGCCCGAAACTCATGCACACGGTCGCTGAATGCAATGATCTCAGTGGGGCAGACAAATGTGCTGCAAATGACAGAACCAACACATTTACATAAGAATATCCTCTGCGGTGCAGCGATCCCAGCAACACAAATGAAGTGATTATGTAATGTGTGCTTCAGATGTTACTCACAAATCCAGAGGATAGAAGAAAAAGACAATATATTTCCCTTTGTAGTCTGACAGCTTCAGCTCCTTGAATTCACCGTTAATGACGGCTGTTCCCTCCCAGTGTGGTGCAGGCTTGGAAACTGAAGAAGGAATAAAAATACATGGATTGATAAAACCATTAAATGTGTTTTGTGGCTGCAAATGACTAAATGTCAGATATGTGTTTTAGCAAAAATGTGCAGGGATTCAAAGTGAAATGACAGTAGTGCTTCAGCGTTTTAGGAGAGACATAATCTTACATATACACTTTTAAAGGAGCAGATTTAACACCAATATATGTTTTGAGGTTTTTAAATGTTTACATCTAAATTGAACTGTACAGTATTATTATCAGAGGTACTTTTAATTTTACTTCCATATCTAATATTTGTTGTCTATACAATGTGCGAATTTTAACCTACATTATGTCTCATAATACCACGAGTTTGATTGATGCCTCTGTTTCTGTTATTTTGTCCAACCCTCTAGGGTTATTATGAGCAGTGTTGGTGCTGGGCCAGATAACGTCACGTGTCTAAGGGGCGGAGGGGGGAACTCATAGAATGACGTGTCCTACAAAAAAACCCTCTGATTAAAAGTTTACTGACCTCTTTAACTGTCAATGGAGAATTAAACCACAAGGCAATCAAATATAAACACAAGACTGCAGACACACACTGTCAGTTTGTTTCTATTGTCCTGGCAGCAGGAGCACTGCACTGAAACTGCTGCAGCAGCTGTTTGTCAGCCAGGGGAAGGAAAGCAAACTGCTGCACTTGCACTGCACAAATACTAACATGTCACCTGTGGAGGAAATCATGGGAGAAACTCGTTCTTGGCTTTGCTGAAAGAGACAGGCTGTGAAACTGGAGTAGGAAGAATGTATGCATCCATGATGGGTTTGGTTGCTGCAAATGACTAAATGTCACATACGTACTTCAGCAAACATTTGCGGGGATTGAAATAAATATTTAAGTAGTGCTTTAACTTTTAAATGGCACACTGAGACTTTTAGAGGTGCTGATTTAACTTGCATTTCTATTTTGAGTCCATGATGTTGTGTAGTGTGTATCTAAAGTTCAGATACAGATTCTAAACAATGCAATTCTCACAGGTAGTTTAAAGGTTTCACCTTACTTCCAGCTCTAATATCTGGAATCTCTATAATGTGCATTTTCACATTTTGTTCTATGTCCCATGTCCCAGATCCAGGTTTCAAGGCTTGTATTCTACTATTTACTACTTTGTGCTCTGTTTTCATTTTCTTATACATACATTTGCTTGTTGAAATGTCTTTTCTCTTTGTTTATATATTTTTCTTTAACACACATGCCCCATATGCACAGTCTATGGAGATGGTAACAAAGCATTTTAACTGCACACTGATTGCGATAAATAAATATTTGAATCTTTATTGCCAGTGCAGTTTTCCTAGAACAAACAATGTCATCATTATATCTATGACTTTTCTTATCCTGCTGTATGCATGACATCATTTTGAAATGTTGGATGTCAATCAGCCCATGCTGGTGCAGAAGTGGGTACTGTGGCGTGGGGGTAAAGTCTCAGAACTCATGAAGACTCACAGAAAACAGAGAAACAGAGGCCTTAAGCAGAATGCCTAACTCCAACATACGTTCACTGGACGCCTCTGATAGTTTCTCCTTAGTGTTTCTGTTATTTTGTCCAACCTTTTGGCGTTATCATCAGCAGTGTCTGTGCTCGGCCATAACCTCGTCATGTGTCGGAGGGGCGGGGGTTTTGGAAGCAAGGGTGTTGTGGTGTTGGGGGGGGGGGGGTGTGCAGGAACAGCAATGAGTTTTTCTCCGAGTGACGTTGTCCTCACTTGAACTGAATACAAAGTTTAAACTTGATCTGATTAAAAGTTTACTGACCTCTTAAATTTTCAACTGAGAATGAATCCACAAGACAAACATGAGCACAGGACCGCAGACAGTCGCTGTTTTTGTTTGTTCCCATTGTCCTGACAGACGGACGCGCCACCGCTGCAGCAGCTGTTTGCAACCTCTGCACAACTGCACACACACACACACACTCAACCGATCACCTGCGGATCAAATCATGAGACAGACTCACTCTTGGCTTTGCTGAGGTGCAGGGAATGGTCGGACACGGGCACCCGGAAAGCCTCTCCAGGATAGACGTGTCCTCCCGCGTAGTTGTGACACTGGGAGTTTTTCACATGAGCGCCTTCCTCTGCAGATGTGACTGTGGTGAGGAGGAGGAGGGAGAGCGCGGCACAAAGCGCGCACAAAAGCTCCTTCTTTGGATTCATGTGGAAGAGAAACTCCATTGTGCCGTTGCTTTGGGAGCACGTAGCCACTGACTGGCAATGCGTCTTTGGGCAGGATTTGAAGAGACCTTCTTCCTTCTCCTCTTCTTCTTCTTCATCCAGGGTTGCGCAGCAGCTGGCGTCCTTATTGCCGCATTACTGCCATCTCCTGGAGTTAATTAGCCCATGGCGCTCGCTTCTTTCTCCAGATGTGTCCCTCTTTAACCCCTGCTCTCTTAGTCTATAAATAAAAACGAATACATAAATAAATACTACTACCTTGTCATAGGTTTTTTTCCCTTCTTCCATAGCTCCATGTCTCCCTGTCACATATTTTCTGCACACTATCACTACATACTATTATGCAGTTTTAAATTATTTTACCATTATTATCATGTTTTCATTTACTTTCTCTCAGTAATCTAGTCTAATCTGAAATATATTGTTTAGATTGCTTGTTCATTGTCTTCACTGAATGCCTATATCAGTGGTGGACTCTTAAATAAAACACTAAAAATCTAAAATACAACCATGAATCATAGTTTTTACTGTAACATACACTGAATGCAACTTACTCTTCCTGTTGGATAATAATTCCATGTGGCATTCACAGTAAATGAAATGGATGCAAACTGACTGCAATGCAACAATCAATTTATTATTTAGATTAACAACATGGAAAAAGTAGTACTTCTGTTGAAAAAGGGAATTGTTTAACAGTACAGAATCCCAAATAATACATTTTTAAACATTTGAAAGTTTCCACTCATTTACTGTCATCTGGTAACTTATCATTCTAACGCTGCAACAAAACTGTTTGAAACCAACCTCATGGTGATGATAGAGGAATATTAACCAGAGGCATTATGGAGCACAGTGTCTTGGAACCAGGAAATTCAAAAATGTACAACCTTTAGTTTCAATCCATACAGTAGATCTGTAGATATTCACTATTCAATAAGTGATGATCTTGACCTGCTGGTGTTCTTCAAGGACCAAAGTCAGTAGGATTCATCCTGTGGGGACTACAAACACCAGTTCAAAACTTCACAGATCCATCCAATAGTTGTTGAGATATTTGAGTCTAGACTTCAGTAGTGGAACTTGCTGACCTAAAAACTTCCCCTCCCCACTGACTGTCCTCAGGGGCCGTAGCTTCATAGTGTATTTGAATGTTCTGTCACCTCTGTGTCTCTGTGTATTTGTCTCTATTTCAAATGATATCCAAAATGAATCAGCACAAACTCGATATTATGTAACAATATTTATTAACATAAACACAGCATAAGTTTTTAATCTCAGTGAGGCCTAGTTCTGGTTAAATAAAGTTATATGTATATATCAGAGTAAATATCCATTGTTCAAATGTAGCCTGAGGTGAAGTCAGCACATCTGCATGTTGACATCACCACTGCAGCTCCCTGCAAGAGAAATGAAAGGCCTTTCAAGTTGAATGAATCAGGAAAGCTTTTTTTATGCTTTTCATTCATTCACATGTCTCTCTCTCCCTCTCTCACACTTTCATTGTCATTAGCTGACTATGGGCATTTAATCTTTCAGTTAACCAACCAAATTTTGCCACAATCTCTGTCCACTAAGAATCTGAAATCTGTTCTCCTCTCTGCTCTGTCAGCTGAGATTAAAGTGCAAATCGTTGAAGCCCTCCTCCACCTCCATTCACCTCCAGTTTCATCACTTCCACCCCACATCTGAGCTCACCATAAGCCGGCTCCTCCTCAGACCCACCCAGATCTTCTTCAGCCATTCTCTTCCCCCCCATCAGGATCACCAGCAGGGTCTGGACTCCACTGGGGGCCAGGTATCCTATACTTCCCCCTTTAAAATATGATGAAGTCACAATGGGGTCTAAGACTATTTACATTTCTCCTCTTTATTATGCAAATGCAAGTTCACTCTTAATGAAGTCTCCTGATTGAAATATCCATATAAAGCTCTACTGTTCAAGCTTGCAAACTACTACTACATCTCTTCTCTCCTTTAATTCTAGTAACTACTGTACACGTTCCAGTAAAACAACCTTAGACATTCCTCATGTGTGAAATGTTGGTGGAACCTTATAATTTTAAATTGACCAAACTGCAAACTTAAACTCGACTCGATGTCGAGTCGACTACTCTTCTCCACTATTATCTGACGTTTTTTATTAATTCCTTGTGGTTGTGGTGTTTCTGTTTGTGGATTGTGTTACTGTGAATGTTTATTGTTCTCTGGTCTCTCTTGGAGAAGATAAAATAAAGATAGTTACAGCCACAGTAATAATTCTTTATAGTCTAATTTCATGTTACTTTCTATGTTGTATGTAGTTGTATTGTCTTATATCTATATATATGAAACAAAAAATTAGACAAAAACAGGTTAGGAAATTTCAGTTTCTCTTCTTTTGTTAATATTTTCAAGAATTTTACATAAAGGATAATATATGTGTTCTGAGTGATTACAGTGAATCAACACTTTTCTCTACAATGCAACTTCAATACAAACTACAACCTCCAGTATTACCCTAAAGTGGTATTTCAGTGTATAAGTAGGCCAAGCGAACCTTCCTCTGAGAAGTTGTCCACAGTGTGTTGGAGATGAGCGACTGATGCTACTTATGTCACATAATAGTTGTCATTCTTCACAGCCAGGTTGTCTTTCTGGTCTGATCACTTCCAGTACATAAACATAGGTTGAGAACCTGCCTGCAACAGCACACACAGCTTTGACAAAGCAGATATATGGAAAACCTTCTTATTATTTCATTGTTTTGTTTCAGGACATTGACTGATTGCACAATTTCTCTCCTTTGAAAAAACTACTTTGATAAACGTGTGGATACAAGACTATCTAATGTTGTGTAAGATGAATGGCATATGAGGCAGTTCATCTGCTCTCTTTGTTATACGTCACATCAGTGGGAATGAAGCAAACAGTGCGGTACAGTCTTTTTATTACAGTTCACACATTAAACCAGAGTTTCCATGGAGCGTTTCTTTGCATCATCAGCCACCCTGAATGTAACAGTTTACTACAACAAATACTCATTGTAGGCAATTTCAGTTGTATTAAGACAGGTACTGACATTTTAAATTTTAGTCTGTTTTATTATGTGACTCAATACTTTTCACATTACAGAGGAAGACCCTTTCCCTTCTGTTTCCCCTTTAAAGGATTACAAGCACTGTTACAATGTTTATGAATATTATTAACTGAAAATTAACATGGCAGCTTGCTGCTAGCAGTACATGTTGATATGAAAGCTGTTTTCATTTTACTACCTGAGGTCCACATTTTTTGACAAGATAAAAAACAGACTGAAATTCAAAATGTCCACGTACTGTCTCTGTACATTTGAGCAAATAATGCACCACTACTGGCGTGTTGAAATATCACAAACACCTTTTGAGCAAAACATACAACTGTCACCTGAGCTGCTGATGCTCTCCCAACTGAACCAAATTTAACCCAACATCTCTCTTTGATTGAAGAAAATTATTGTGAATAGCAAAGCTTGATGATGAATGCCCTCCGACTAAAAGTCATTGAGTTCATTTTCACCGTAGATTGTTCAGCTTGTGGTAGTTTTCATTGTGAATATTTAGGATAATAAATATCTACACATGTACAGCAGAAATTTAATGAGCTTCTCCAAATATATGAAAATGAACAATGTATGTTTGTGAAACTCAAAAAAGGCACCCAAGCACCTGAGAACCTGCAAAATAACAGTATGAATGTAAACACACTCAGTGAACATGTCTTCAAACATCTGACTTTAAGATGCATATAATCACCTGCTCAGCTTTGAGTGTGACACACACACACAAACACACAACACACACACACACACCACCACACACACACACAAACACACACACACACACGAGACAACACATTCTTCCTCTAAACAACACAAGATCTGCCAGGCACATGTTTGGATAAATTAAATTAAAACATTTCAAACCTTTCCCTTGATAATCTTTAATCTCTCCTACATATTAAAGGAAAAACATATGGAGAAATATTGAGAATGTTGTTGGTAACGTTACCCTGCTGCCTCTGATGGTGTCTTTGTAACAAGGGGGTTAAATAAAAAAAAGACAAGAACTAGTTCACTCAAACTGAAGGGTTTTATCATGTACACTTCAGTATAAAGAGTACAAAGCCTTTTTACAGCTCAGACAGTCTTTTTATGAGATCAACAGAAACGAATGGACATTTGCTTAATCACACCTCAAAAGTGACCAGAGACAATCATCAAACAAGCAAATTTAGAATATATAAATATATTCACTTGGGACCAGATTTACAAAAGTGTGTAATATTAAGAGAAACAAATACTTTAAATATATGTCACTAAAATAAAAATAAAAACACAAGTACTAATTTATATCTTTTGGTATATTCTTTACGAAAAATATAAATAAATATGGGGCAGAATTTCAGGAGAATATGGCAACACAGTGAGTGCACTTATAGGGTCTTATGTAGGAAGCTGCTTTTCCAAATGTACAAACTGATGGCTGTAATTGCCTCTTCTTAAGGTAGAACAATGAGCTGTGTCCATATGCAGACACCAACAGGAGTAATGTAAAGAATAGAGACTATAGGGGAGACAATTGGCACAATAACTCTAATAAATTAATTCTCTATTAGTGTTTTTGTCAATCTTTGTTTGTTTTATTCTCAGAACATCTTTGTAAACATGGTCCCTGCTGTTCAAATGTACAGCACAGAAATTCATTTACTTGTTGATGGTTCTGGGTCTGAGGCACTAGTTTATGGTACGTTATATGATGTGTGCGTATGTGTTAGGGGCATGGGAGTTAATATATATTAGGGTGGGGTGGGGCGACCTTAGCTAACAGACTTCAGCTTGCTCCACGGGTTCGTGCCGCGAACCTCCAGCGGTGGATCGTTGTAAAAGATGTGGTTGCACAGTTCTTCCAGTGGGGGTTCAGGATCTGTGGTGGCAAACTGAGCCGCATCTTCAATCTCCTTCCTCACCTCCACATCGATCTCCTACAGACACAGGTAAGACATAGAATTATAGTCATTTGCTGTGTGACATTTACAGAACACCTGCACAACTAAGGAAATGTGTATATGCTGGTGTACTGTTCAATTAGAAAAAATAAATAGATAAAAATGTACAGTATGGAATTTAAATACATCAGAATGAGGAAATGTGTTAATAGATCGTCTTGTATGTTTGCTATTTTCTTATTCAACTGGAAACTAAAAACACTTCCAAACTGCGTGAGTTCAGCTAAGCTCCCAAGGTAAGATGTTAAAACCAGTGAGACTAGCTCTCTTGTGTTTAAACAATGTATTGCAGTTCAACAATATCGCTGACAGCAGCAGAAATCCTACTTTTTTCAGCTCCATATTGTCAATTTTCTATGACAAACTTGTGATATTCCTTGTAGATCCAAACAGCTCAGGGCACTTAGTAATTAGTTATCTCAAGATTTTTTTATAATTAGTTTAATATTTTGAGGCTTCAATCCCATTACCCCAAATACTTTACATTAAGGGAGTCATCAACACTATAAAATATTCTTCCTGTTTGTCTCAATGCATTTTTTGGAATTATGCAACTCAACAGTCTTGTCAAAAACCCACTGAGGGACCCTTGAATTAATAAGGTTTAAAATACATATTTAAAAAAGTATGATACAGATATGTGACTCTTTCAACTAGCCATAGAAGCATGATTTGTTTCCATTTTACAAACTGAATATATTTGCTACCTTGAGCTCCTCCACGCTGGCCATGTTGTTGCTGAGCATGCGGTCCTTCAGCAAGGAGATGGGGTCACTCTTCCCGCGGACCTCCTGGATCTCTTCACGTGTGCGGTAGCTGAGAGGGGAGAGATTGGTGCAGGGATGTTGTAGGGATGCACTAATACAATCATTTTGCTTTTTGAGCTGACACCGAATCCAACTTAAGTATTAGAAAATCAATCAAAAACCAGCAATACATTACTTTCACTAACTACTATTAATTATTAAGGAAGATATTTAATTTGGGCTCATTGTGCAAAACCAATCAACAGAACAAAATTAAAGTAACTTTTTATATGATTTGTAGTGTGTTTACATTTCTCATTAGCACTTTGAGAAATTCCTCCTGGATTAGATAAACCAGGCATTCATCTGCTAAAGCCAGCAGCCATATTAGTATCTGTGTTCAGTCCATCCCTAGGCTGTGGTCAGGGCATTGAAAGGCTACTACAGCAGGAGGGAGAGTATGTGAACACTACTGTGGGACAGTGGCAGAAGCAAGGGGCAGCAGCACAGTGAGGATAGATATTATTATTAATACACAGAAATAAAATGATTGCTAATGAATCAATCATTAAAATAAAAGTGCTTACAAGATGACCAGGACAGAGTTATAGTAGTTACAGCAAATATTTAAACCGTAACAAATAAAAAATATACAAAGTTCAGGAACTGTGATCATTTACCTGACACCAGGATCGCTCATACTGTGTCCATGATAGCGGTACGTCTGAAGCTCCATGAGAATGGGACCCTGATGAAAGGTGGGACAAAAATTATTTAGCTGAGAAAATGCCAACCACATTCCCTGTTTTAATATAATTCAATGTTTTTAGCTCACCTTCCCAGATCGGCAGTGATCAGCTGCAAACCTGGTCGCTTCCCGAACACACAGGACATCCATCCCATCCACCTGGACACAAAAACATCAGATTGACTAACATAAAACATAGCTGTGTAAAGTATATAGAAATAATATATGTAAATTATATTGTATAGTTAAAATAAGGTAAAGAACAGTACCCGAAGGCCAGGGATGTAGTCTCCTCTCTTGTAGTAGTCGGTGCTGGCT
Organism: Morone saxatilis; assembly: GCF_004916995.1. Classification (NCBI taxonomy): domain Eukaryota; kingdom Metazoa; phylum Chordata; class Actinopteri; family Moronidae; genus Morone; species Morone saxatilis. The sequence continues at coordinate 14,722,636 of NW_023339763.1, read as the reverse complement.
GCAGATCGCTCCACTGATGTGCCCATGCCGTACCTGTTGTTCTCACAGACAAAGATGGCGGGCAGCTTCCAAAGTGCTGCCATATTGTAGGTTTCAAAAATCTGACCCTGTGAAATACACAAATGATTTTTTTTTTTTTTTTAATGTGGCACAAAGATAGGATTGCTCTTTTTTATTGTTATCCTAGTTAGCTTACATTAGAAGTATACAGCAAAGAGAAACAGACAATTAAATGTAACCAACAATACCTGGATGATCTAACTTCAGTTCAATTTAATGTACTTATTAAGCATATAACACATCCACATGATCTTTTATGCATACAATTGTTATAGTAATATAGCAGCAATGTGGTGCTATTGATTCCATCCAGTAATTACAAAGTTAGATTAAAACCAGAGATGTGTGTGTCATACCTGGTTAGCAGCGCCGTCACCATAGAGGCTGACGCACACCTCATTGTTGCCAAAGTACTTGCAGGCCAGAGCCACACCAGCACCCAGGGGAACCTGAGGAGAATTCAGAGAGGTCTGGGGTTACATTATATACATTTTAATGTATAAAGCACTTATTTAAACAACAACAAACAGTATTTAAATGCTGATATAGACATCACACATTTTTTAATGGGTTCATCAGCCTGAAGGTTGTAATTCTTCAAAGTTAAAACGTGAAATTCATCAAAACAACAGACAATGTTCATTTCGACAATGACAAAAGCATCATAAAGAATAATCTGTTTGTTTTATATATTTATAACGTTGTTTTAAGCCAGTATCATCTTTTATGTGTGTTGCTTTTATGTGGTAATCTGATACTAATGACTCCCCTTGAGTTGAGTGACTTCATATAACAGGTTGATGCCAAGCAATGAAATTAAGTTTTGGCTCCCTTTTCTCTTTTTGCAAATTAATAATTAATTTATCTATTTCTAGGACGCCCTGCAAGGTTCGTCCAGCCAAGTTTGCGACCTTACTGTGGCAAATAATTGTTTCCCCATCCTCTCCTGTTTAAGACCACTGGACCCTGTTTTAAATGTGTTTGGCACCAACATAATCTCATTAGTATGGGTGGATAACAACAGTAATATTGAGGATTTCTGGATGCTCAAATCTTTTTTTTTTATTGGCTAAACTGAGGCCAAGCTGTTCTGGAATATGCAGAAAAAGATAAACCTGTTAATGACCAACGTCACCTTCCTTTAGTTCCACTATATTCCCACAATATCAGTCGACACTATCAAACCAGACGCACTAATTATACCTGCGTTTAGCCCTTATAAGTCTTTAATAAGTCACAATTTCATAACATTGACAGCATACTGGTAGGACATGTTTACATGTTAACACTAAACCCAAAACATGTGAATCGGTTTGTTCCAATCGCTTTATCGCTCCTTTCAAAAACAGCTGAACGAGATGACTGAATACTAAGTTCAGAGATCGTGTGAAAGAAGACTTTGGTGATATACCTGAGCTCCGACAATTCCGTTTCCTCCATAGAAGTTTTTACAGTACATGTGCATAGAGCCTCCTTTGCCCTTTGCAATACCTCCTCTTCTGCCTGTAAATTACAAACAACATGCAGCAGTTAGAAAGCTGAAAAATAACAATTTGCAACTCAAAATCCATCATGACTGGAGTTTAAAATGATTTAGAGACTGAAAATGTCACCGTGTCTCAGCGGACTCACCGGTGAGCTCGGCCATGATCTCCTTTACAGTCCCTCCTCTGGTGTAAGTGTAAGCGTGGGCACGGTACGCAGTGATCAGGTGGTCTGACAAGTTAATTGCTCCTTCAATACCAACTGCACAGGCCTCCTACATGTAGAAAACAAAAAGCTTCACATGATTTCTGTGTAAGAGCGTACATGTGTGGAGATGTGCTCTAAAAGACTGTAAAATCTACTTACTATTACTATCAGATATTTTTAAATAATACTATCAATTATCAGTTTTCAATCTGGTTGTATTTCAAAGCAGACTTTAATGGCATTTAATATTCTTCCCAGAGCAGCAAACATAAACCATTACTCCAACATTAAAATGAAACCCCAGAAACGAATTATAGTGCACTCAACCTGGCCGTCATACAAGTGGCAGAATCCTCTGATGATCTTCTGCTTATACAGCTGATCTGCCTTCAGCTCCATACGCCTCATGGTCTGCATGGTGCGGTAGTACTGCAGACCCTCATCACGAGTCATAACCACCTCAGTGGCCGGGGCCTCGTCCAGCTTGTGGACGTCACATTTCTAGAGGGAAGAAAAAATACCTATAATAACTCACCAACTGCCACGTGCGATGATCAGTTTAGCAGAAAAATATAACTTTGTGTTTTAAGCTTACCTTTATTTCAAAGGTAGCCTGGGTTGTGAAATCAGCATAGGAGCGCACTGACATGACCACTGCAGCTCCCTGAAAGACAGAGAAATAAACTGGTTATTCAATACTAGAAAAACCAAAACAATACTTTCTTTCTTACTTAAAAATATATAAACAAGTTTTTTTTATTTAACAATAAGTATTTTGATAATGAATTTAGTTCATACCACAGAGCGCTTTTGCTACCCAGACCTAAAATCTGCTACTGTACAGCAGAGCAGAAATAAATGCTGTGTCTGACAACACATGCAAACACACTGGAAAAATATTAAAGTCACAGAAAATATAACAAATATGCCCATTCACCTCCTGTTCATGTCAACATACTTGATATCGAAGTATCTATCTAACAGCAGATTACTCTAGCCCGAATAAAGTATCATCAGAATGGTGTGGACTAACAAATTAAACAAACTACAACCTCAAGTCTTTACTTTTTAAGCTCAACAGACAAACATCAGGCAGTCAGCCTCAGTTAGGATACATCTGAACGGATTTCATTCACGTATAACTTTAATAGTTTGTTAGGGTGTCTCAGGAAATCCTCCATGACCTCCCAGCTAGGGCTCTGATAGTCTGAGCAGCCAAATAAGCACGATTTAAAAAAAAAAAAAAAAGAGTTGTTATTGTTTTATATCTTACACAGGACAACTACAACTACCGTCATACATTGGGAACAGAAAAGTCTAAAAGGAAAGCTATCTGTGACAACACCTGACAGAATGAGCCGACTAGTTGTAAAGCTGCTAACGCTCGCTGTCAACTTTGACAGAAACAACCGCACACAGCTCCGACTGACTCCACACTGACGGCTGAAGAGTGAAACCTACACAACACTTCACAAGCTTGTGTCTTCACTGCCCGCGACACTAAAGCGGTCCCACCGAGTCCAGGTGTCCGCTCAGACTGTAGCTGTGTTAGCCCAGCAAGCTATGAATCGGCCTCACAAGGTCAGAACAGCGACGGCTCTGTTGTTTTGGTAAACATCTGTTGTTTACTGTTTGGCTACTTTAGTTTAAACCCCGTGTACTTACATTTCTCTGAGCACCAGCTCTGAGCACATTGGAGATATTGGACAGCATCTTTACCGAGCTAGCTCACTACAGTCCCTGCACAGCACAGCACAGCACGGCACGGCACGGCTCCGTCCTTCTGTCAGCTCTGTCCTTCCGGCCCCGCTCACTCTTCTTCTCTGGCTTCAATAACAACAGCAAGAACTCATTGCTGCCACCACCTCCCCTCTGTTCTGCAGGCGACAACACAGGAAGGAATATCTCTCTTTTTTATCTTTTTATTAATGAATAGGTATGAGGATATAGGTTGTTTTACTTCAACATCAGTAACAATTAGAAGAAGAAGCTCTATTATGTTTTATATGTTATATGGGCAATGCATTAACAATTGTTAGTTTTGTTTGCCAAACAGTATATTAACATTATCCTACATGGTGAATTTACTTATATTTGGGTTTAATTAGAGTCAGCACAGGCCTAACTCCCTATGAGACCTCTTGAACAGGCTGTTATGATACTCCAATAACATTAATCCTAATAGACCTGTTTAAGATTTGGAGGGGCAGTGCTGCATGAAACTAAAACTCAACACCAATCACCGATGTAAGCATATTTTAGAGCTGGGGTCTCTGACACCCCAAACGGAGTATTTTGAGCTGTGAAAGGAGGCTCGGGGTCTCCAGGACTCCAACCTGAATGTTTGTGTGCCGCCAGAAGATGTAACATGAACATAAATATGCCCATTTGTAAACCATATTCTGTCATCTGATTATATGAGCTGATTCATTTCAGAAATGATAAGGGCCTTGAGGTCACACCACTTTTATTTCCTAATTTTAAGAAACCTTTTAAAGTGTTCTCTGTCAGATTTAGTTTTAAAGCTTTACCTCAGTTTATACTGGTGCATATTCTTGAATACATTTAATAAACACCATGGGTAGAAAGTATTTCAACACAGCAGTACACGTTTTTGGGACTGCAGGCAAACTATAACCGAGCCATGTGCAGTCTGCAGTGTGCACTTTAGTAGATGGGCACTTAAAGTCGATGTTACATTCACTCAGTGCACAGAGAGTTAGAGGAAGGGGGAGTATATTGGGGCCCACAGGTCATCTTTTGCCCCAGGGCAGCAGCCAGTACCACTACAAAGGTTTTTTACTATGGTTAGATATTATATTAAATTATATAAAATATGTGATCCTATCCAAATGCTAGGGTCACACATGTTGATAGCTGTCACTGAAAAACGGTTAGTTCAACTCATTAGTGTTGTTTTTTTTTATTCAGGGCTCTCCATGATTTATCTTTTAAAATATGAAGAAGATGTCAAATAGCACCTTTATTGTAGCACAGGGTTCAGCAAATGGATGGGAGATGAATGATGTCAGCCTCTGAACATGATATATGATACTGGCTTTGTGGTGAACCTCATGTGAAATCAAGTTAGGAAACACTTATTTCTTGCATTGGGGTTCAAACGGACCGGCCTGAGCGCGCACTAAACCTGCATGTTATCCTTCTGTCTGTCATTCATTGCATCCAACCCGGCATTCAACTGCGGTCAAGTCAGCAAAAAAAAAAAAAAAATGGTTTGGACCTTGGTAGCTTTGTGTGTGCAGAGAGGAAATCTCCTGCATCCACCGGTAACGCGTTAATAGCCCGTGTATGGGCGGGCTTACGCTGCGACGCACGGTGCTCGATCGATTGTAAACTGGACTGTGTGCGCATCACCAGCTCCAGTCCCAGCATCTCTCTGCTCCATCCAACACTCTCCTGCTCCTGCCCATCATCACCAGCCTTTATAATGACCTTCAGGCTGTGTCTTAGTTGAATGGTCGCTGTGTATCCGCCGTGGCTGCGCTCCTCATTGTTGCTGCTGTGGAGGGAATCGGATACCTGCGCCGCTGCTGCTGCTGCTGCGTCGGCTTCACTGCAGAGTGTTTTGGGGGGTGACAGCGCGTCATAGCCTACATTTGGGTGTATTCTGCTTGTGACAGTCACCATGGCGAAAACAGTCTCACCGTCCAGTGCAATAACAGGTAAGCGTGATGCGATGGTTGTGTGGTCACGCTGTGCGGCTGTGTTGTTGTGTTTGCGCCGCGGTTTGAAGCAGACTGATGAATGACGCAATTGATTTGCACCGCTTTATGTGCATGACGCTGGTCTGTGCGCGGATGAACCGGCTTCACTGTTGTGTTTGTTCGCCAAGGCTTACAGCTTCACATGATGCAGGAGTGCTGTATGTAAGGTTCGTGGTTAAAAAATAGACCAGATAATAATAGAAAATAGATTTCGATTCCCTTGAAAATAAACCAAAAACACCAGGCCTAATGGTTTATATCACGCGTCAAAGTGTGCCTCCTCTTTGTGTTTTTGTCATTTTCCGATTAACATTTTCTCATGAGGGGATATCAGCATTGTAGATGATGACAAAGGTCCGGTAACCTTTTGTTTTTTTGGGTGATGACGCGGCTTCATCGGATGGAAGAAAGGGTTCAAATGAGTGGAGAGAGGACAGACTGGACAGACCCATGGATTACTGTATAATTTGTATGAGCTTCAAACCATTGTGTGGTGACTTTGTAGGTTGAAAGCTGTGTGATTGTCTGGAGCAGGATGGAGACGAACCTTTCACATTGTATTTACCCTCCACGCCCCGGAGGGAGCTCCCTGCAGGTCAATAATCACATCTGATAGGATTGTAGGAGAAAAGACTTGTCACACTAGTTCACTGCTTCATTGAGAACTGGAAAAGATGCAAGATGACTACTGGAGATCTTAGTTGTGTTGGAACTTTTAGACCTATTATTTTAAAAGCTCTGACAGGAAACAAAAAAGATGAAAATGCTTTCTATGTTCAGGAATAATAAATAACATAGAGCAGTACCTATTCCTGCCAAAGCCATAAAAGCTATAATAAATACACCCAGGTCATTAGAGGTAGGCTACCAGTGTGGCATGAAGAAATCAATAAAATGTTATCATGGAAAATGATAAATGCTACAAGTTGAGCATGTTGAATGTGTGCAGTGATGTGTTTGGTTAAGTTGGTTGAGGCGTAAGCTCTCCTGTCTGACATCAGCCAAGCCACATTTAAGAGGGTCTGCCAAGTTTCAGTAGGCTACACAGTAAAAATCCCTGACTGAAAAGAGAGTAATTCACTTGATCAAGTGATGCGACGGAGTGTGTTGGCAGTTCAGCCTACAATGCACATATTGATTGAGTGAATTTGTGGGATTAAATGGTTTTTTTTTTGAGAGACGCATTCAAAGATAAGAACGCAACCACTTTGATGAGATTTAGATACTGTTAACTCTCCATATTACATAATAGATTTGTCTAATAGTTATTATTAATTCGATTATTATTACAACTATAATAAGACATTTGTTGAACTATGCTTCATATTAGTGTCACATTTTGAATATTTACTCCAATTTAGGCGTCTACTTGCCTCTTAACCTATTACAGTATATGAGTTGATGTGTCTCATCTGTGAGCTGTGATCATTCATCCACACATACACACACACAATCACACACACACACGCATACAGTGACTATAGTTTCATGGCCGTATACCAGCAAAATTCTGCATTCACACCATTTACAACCATTGTGAAATAGGATGTGGTAATATGAGCTTAATGTTTAGATACAATACTTTTTAAAATTCTTTTATTTGTCTTGTGCTTTAGGTGAAAAGATGGCCCCACCATCCATCACTCTACTTCCCGACAAGAGATCTCCAACAAACGGTCACAGCTCTCCAGTCCGAACTGGAAAAACTAGTGAGTAATCCCCTCCGGCTTCTGTCACGTAATTCACTCTTTCCTTCCAAGTGGTTTCATCTGGATGAAAATCACTTGCACACAATGATGTGGATTATTGCATAATTACTAGAGAAACATAACAGAATGCACAGAATGACTCCGTAGGCCTCTGCATATGAGGAAAATGTGTTTCAGGCTGCTCTGTTATCAGTTAACGGAGGAGTAGATTACAACCGCAACACAAGCTCAGCAACAATAACCAAAAGAGACATTCAGCATGTGTAGAGTGACTATCACATCAAGGACAGTTTCCTCCCTTCTCCTGCATATTGCTGCAGTTTGCCCTTGGCATTGGGGCTGCTTGGCATTTTGCAACACAGTGCATTTAACGCTGAGCAGCCCCACACGGAGCTGACGAAATGCATCCCTCTGCTGGTAACAGAACAGCACTGCAGGTCAGTACTGTGGCGCTGATGTCATTCCTCTTTAGACAAAGCTGTGTGCTCTCTCTCTCTCTCTCTCTCCTTCTGTCATGATGATCCCAGCTCCATCAAACACAGAGAAGAAGCCACACATGAATGGACACGCTTCCCCTTCTCACTTAGCGGCTAACATCAACAACAACCATGCAGGTAAACAAAGTAAGTCTCGGGGTTTCTCTGGGCTTTCATTTGACTGCATTACCACTACCTTTGTTTTTGTTCTCTGACTCTTTCATTCATCTCTCAGTCGTGGAAGGTTATATGAAGACGGACGACAGGATGCGATTAGCCAAAGAGAGACGTGAGGAGAGGGAGAGAAGCCTGGGTAGGTGATGTCCTCTCGGTTAATTTTTCTGATTCTGTCAGGTTCTGATTTTGTGAACTGAGAAGCCCTGGAATGCCTGTGGGTTCCTTCTTCAGTGCAAAGTTTTTTTTTTGGCATGACATTTTTTTTTCTCTACAGTTTAATTGGTCATGGAAGGGCTTTGCTAGCCAGTAGAAGAGATATTCTGAGTTCACTGGGTTTTTCATGTGATGAGCTAAGTCACTTCAGAGGATGTGACAGTGACATAGAATAATCCACAAAAGTAGGTCTCACACTCACAGTTAATCATGCAGCTCTTGCAGTTGCCTCATGATGACAAGGATTTCTATCTTCATGACAATCAAATTCGCTGTAACAAATACAAGTTCACATAATGTCAGATTTGGTGAGTGTGTTTTGAAAGAAAAAAATACCAAATATTACAAAAAAGAACAAAATACACTATTCTTAAAAAAGTATTTTAATGAGAGAATAAAATGTACTAATAAAAGTGTTAGAATTGAGACAATTTCAATTTCGTTTGCAGTAACTCTGAACGCTGAACAGCAACATTGATCCATTAACTGTATTTTCTGGAACCTGTAGCAAAATTGGTCTTGTCTCTTTCAGCGGCCAGGGAGCAGCTGATCAGGGAGAAAGAGCGCAGGGCACGGCTGCAGTACGAACGCACAGTGGAGGAGCGCTGGAGGCGGCTGGAGGAGCATAGGCAGAAAGAAGAGCTCAGAAGAGCTGCAGTGGAGGAGAAGAGGAGGCAGCAACTCGAAGAGGAGAGGGTAAGCTGAGTTAACAAAAAATCTTAATCAAGATCTGTTTAATTCAAGAATGCACTATGGCCTATATAATGTGTGGTTGTGTGTGTGTGCAAGATGTACATACAAATGTAATATAACATACAAGTAGTGAGGCGACAGAGTGAAAATAATGGTCGGCTTTGCTGTGTTGCGTTCAGGAGCGGCTGGAGGCCCTGATGAAACGCTCTCTGGAACGAAGCCTTCAGCTGGAGCAGAGAACCAAACGCTGGAGCAGAGGCTGCCCTACCGGAGCAGGCAAGAACTGAGCTTACAAATAGTTTTGTATACAAGAGGCATGAGTGGCAGAAAGGTGAAATGTGAATGATCTGAAACCGAAAAGCAGGATATGGAAGGAAAAAATTGTGCTTTTTTTCAGAAGGATTGCATTTTGCTGTATTTCTGTGAGACACCATGACAGAATGTGTGTGCATGTATGCTGTTGGTTGTGTGTGTGTGTGTGTGTGTGTGTTTGAGAGTGAGTGAATGTGTGTGTGTGTGTGTTTGAGAGTAAGTGAGTGAGAGTGAGTGAATGTGTGTGTGTGTGTGTGTTAAAGAAAACTTCTCTTGGCCTGATCAATGCTGACAGCCTGGCTGCTGAAGTACGCATGAGCAGAAATGTGTTCCTGGTTTCCCACAGAGAAAAGGATGGAGTTACACATCTACACAGGTGTCTATGTAACACTAAACTACACTTTTTGAACTTGATTTAAATAACGGAAGTGTGAAAATAACACATAAATCATCTGTGTGCAGTTCTGTCTGCCACATAGACTTTTTTGATATCACCACTGGGAAGGACAGCTGGAAATATTCAAAACCTATACATAATGGTTTTAAATCAGACTAAAAAAGTGAGAGTTTAGGTTACATTACATCATGACATCCCTGCTGATATGTTAGCTCCCATCCAGGACTCTACAGGTGGATAAGGAATTGCTCAGATAAACTGTTCATAACGCTCTGCTCTGCTCTGCTCCGCCCGCTGCCTATAGGTGACAGTGAGAATGTCCCACTCCCTTTCTCTGCTGCCTCCGCCTTTTCCCATGGCATTGCCTCCCCCCTTCCTGCTGTCAGCGAATCTGGTAAAGTTAAGCCCCCCTTGCCCTCCCAACTATATCTTCCCCTCCTGTTCATCCAACAGTTACCATGTCTGTGTTTGTTTGGGCGGTCTGAAACTTCAACATAAACCAAAGGCAAATGTCTTCTTCCTGTGATGCGTGCATGTTAGGCTGCGCCGTTGCTGAACTTTTAATGGTGCCCTTGTTGTGCAAATGAGAGAATGCACTTCTGCAAAGTAATCTATATGTTTGCTGTGTTTGTGCTCTGCTGCAGTGGCTTTTATCTTTGAGTTACTGTCACAAAAGGCAGTGTGGAGTCGTAACACTGTGAAGACAGGCTTCGAGGATCACGCAAATTAACAGGCAGATGTTATCAGTACAGGAGCTTATACTGACATATATTCAAACATTTATCTAGAAGTGCTGGTCTTATCATGAGCTAACCTAATTTTCAGGCAGAATCAAGCTGAAACATCCTCCTAATCTCCTGAGGCGGGACTTCCATTCTCTCCTCTCTTGCAAAGGAAAACTCCATTGTGCAGGAAAAAGAGGACAATAAGAAGATGCACCACCATCAGCTATTTCATAGACTGAATCTTGTCGGCGGAAACATGTTTTCCTCCATTAATTCATCATCTTTAGCCCAGTATTCCTCTGTGACGTGTGTTTTAGTAAACACATCATTTCAGTATGTATAACTCTCTTTAAGATTTCCCTAGAAGTCAACCTCCGGATTAGTTGCCCCAGATTAGTAACCTCACAGTAATTACAAACCGGCTAAAGGGCGCTGATCACATCAACTGGAAAATCTCTCTCTTTTAACAGTTTGTAGTTTCCTTTTTGTGTTGATAACCTGGGATGCTGACACCGGGTCCCTCGAGCAGACGTTTTTTAGAGATTAATCGCACATGACCTAGAATAGAAATATGTGTCCCAAAATAGACACAGATACAGGCATCCCACTGGGAGGGCTACACTCTTTAGCGATTACTCTTTACAGATGATGGCAGATGGATGAGAAGTTACAAGAGACAGCAAGAAGACTGCTTCTAGTGTTGTTGTTGTTGTTGTTCCATGTTTAGGTCCTTTGCTTTTGTGATTGTGAGTCTGCAGAAGGCCTGTGTGTGTTTTCATTTGGTGTCATTGTTTTGGGTATGGCAAGGACAGAAGTGTTGGGAACTGGGTTTGGGATTATTGTTCGCAGCCACCATGCTGGCGTGTGTGTGCTTGTATCACACTGCGTAGCAGCAGCATACAAAATTACTAACAAGGATGTTAACACACCACATTATGTCTGACTGTTGGCTGAACCAGTCATACTGGCAGTTGAAAGACATGCGTGTTCAATATCCCTCAGTCAGGACTAATCTAATACTGGTAAAATCAATGGCCTCTTTTTGGCAGAAATGTGTCCTTCCACATTTGTTTTTCAGCTTTATAAAGTCCAGTAAGGACAGAAGAGCTTGATTTTAGCTGTACGTTTGCAGGTTTTCTACCAAAACCAAAAGCTTATTACCACAGCTTCAACCAGAGAAGAGAAAAGTATCACATGGATGTCTAAAATTTAGCATTGTGGCATATAATTAGTTTTGCATCATCCAACTGACCTGGAAAAGTGAGTCTGTATGCTTAGTTGGGTGCAGCACACACTGTCCAGTCAATCCCTCCCTCTGGCTACTGTATTATTATCCCACTTGTTATTTGCCATCATCAGATTTGATAAGCATTGTGTTTGTCATCATGCAGCGCCCTGCAGCCCTCACAGGTCACCTTTCTGCAGCTCGCTGAACCCTGCAGATCACAACAGAGCTGGACTTCAGGGTGGCTCTCGGTCCACTCCCAATACCCCCAAGGTCAGACCTCACACATACTCATACCTCAATATACTTGCATAGAATCTGTAAGAATCAAAAATTAATGGATACAAATTGCAAGATCTTACATCACTATAACTTACAGAAGGAGCGTCTGCGCAGAGACAGAAGAACTGCATCCCCAGGTTGTGGATCCCCTGCGAGAAGATCTGAATCCCCTGCTAGTGTTACCAAGCACTTGGCTTCCCCTACTACCTCCAAGTAAGATTATTTGTTTGGTGTTGAATTGAAAGGTCAGCTGGGACCATTGCCTTGTTTAACACAATTTTAAAATGTCTTTTCTGTCATTAACATAGAATTTTTAAGCCAAACAAATCTTCTGTGTGCAGGCTGGCATCAAAGATGCGTGCCCAGTCTCCTAGCAATGCACATCAGTACCATTACTCTCCTACAAGACATCGTCCAAACCTGTCGAGTGATGATTGCAAAGCAGAAGAAAAGAAGGTGGAAAGACACAGTGAACAATCCAAAGATGAAACTGCAGTGAAAAAGAATACCGACAACAACAGCATGAATACAGCCCTACAAGCGGAGAAGAATGCAGTCAACGCTGAAACCACTCAACCCAAATCACCTAAAGGGGAAACTTTTGATAAGCCGCTCAAAGGTGACACATGTGACAAAAATCAGTCCCCTGACATAAAAGACCACATGTCTCCCAAAGTGGAATCCTCAGAGAAGAAGATGCAGAGCAATGCTCAGGATGCACACAAGAAAAAAGGTGGACTTTATACCAACAAGTATTTATAACCTTACACTGAATTACAATGCTCTTACAACCGTCTTTCTGTATGTGTGACAGAATCAGCACCATGTGCGTCCACAGTGAAGGTGGCAGCTGGCACAACAAATGCAGAGGAGGCTACCAGGTTGCTGGCAGAACGTAGGCGTCAGGCTCGAGCTCAGAAAGAACTGGAAGATAAAAAACGGGAACTAGAGGAACAAGAAAGGTAAGTTCATTCAATGAATCATGAATTTAAGGCAGCATTAAAGGTCCAGTGTGTAACATTTAGGAGAATCTATTGACAGAAATGGAATATAATATTTATAGGTATGTTTTCACTAGTCTATAATCAACTGAAAATAAGAATGAGCCGCTTTTATCCACTGTTACCTTTTATGGAGCCCGCCATGTTGAACCACCATGTTTCTACAGAACGGACAAACCAAACACTGGCTTTAGATTTTATGCATGTTTCGCAGCGACTGTAGTTTCTTCTTTGCGTTTGGAAGGGGAGGGTGAAGCGATTGGATTGCAATCTGCAGCAATACCACTAGAGGCCATTATATTATACACACTGGTCCTTTAAATAGTCTGTGGGGTTTAAGTCTGTACTTGAGCTTAATAAGTGTACTAACCTGCCCAACAGACTAAGAGAAGAACAGTTGAGGAAGCAACTCGCTCAAGAGCAGCGACAGCAGGAGGCAAAGACTCAACAAGTGAAGGAAAAGGCGAAAAATGAGGAAGACCCTCAAAGGATGAAAAAAGAAGAAGACATACAAGAGAAAGAGGAGGAAGAGAAGGAGCAACAGATGGACAAAGAGGTAAGAGATAATTATAACATGCTATAAAGCAGTTGTTTTTGCCCTAATGCTGCATGATTTAAATGTATTTTTAATTTCTTGTGAATCTTTGATATATTAGGTAAATGATTTTCTGTCTTAGAGTTTCTGGTTATAAATGTTTTTCCTCTTGATCTTAACAGAGAGACAAAGCCAAAGTCCAGGCGCAAGAGGATGCAGAACGTCAGCGGCAAGACAGAGAAATGCTGACACAACAAGAAGAGGAGGAGAGGCAACTAAGAAAAAAGGTTATTTCTAACAGAAAAAACCCTCAGAAAAGAGGATCACAGCACTTATTACATGTTGCTTCAAAATCTGAATTCTGATAATTAAATATGAATCTATTTTTGCAGAGAATTGAGGAGATCATGAAGAGAACTAGAAAGGGTGAAGCCGACCTGAAGGTACTGTGAGAGGCACCCTCTGTTCTCGTACAGTAGTCCTGCTGCCTTTAAGTACCTGCTGATTGTGTGATCAACATTTTTTCCCCTCAACTTTATTTTGTTAAAAACTCTCTGTTGTTGTTTATTATCTTTATTAAATTCTATTGTTGGTTCTACTTTGGTTTTGTGTCCTGATTACCCCAAACGTTGACTTGATCGTCTCTGTTCTGCATTGACTCAGAAGGAGGAAGAGGTGGAGACGAAGCCCGTCTTACCACCAGGTTAGTATGTTATTCGGTCGCTCTGCAAATCCTTAAGTTTGCTTGCTGTCCCTGCTTACTCAACCCCTCTCTGTATGCCTTGCAGCTGTAAAAATGCAAACAGGGCATGTGTGGTGTATGATGCGATTCATTTATTAGCTTATTTGCATGCGCAGCAGTAATTTACATTTTTATGACTTGGCTTGTGAGACATCTCAGTAGGGGGCAGATGCCAATATTTTTCCAGCATTCTTGCTATTGTCTTGTTATGTAATAATTCTGCTGTTTTTGGGCTTTGGCTATTCAGAAGAATGAACAGCTAAGATGCTTGTCTGCACCAGCTTAAGTCAACCATGCAAAATTGTTCATTGGTATATTGCTTGTGCTTTGGACCACACACTCAAAAGCATTTGGTTTGGGGTTATATAATATTTTCTGAAATATGGAGTAGCAGCCAAGGACTTTCCTTTCTGTGCTGATAGGGCGCCTTTTATTGTAGAGCAGTGCTTTGGGAGCTGACTTTAAAATTAGCTGCTCTTGAAAATGCCCTTGGAAGATGTATTCAGGGACTGCTCTGCACAGTGTGAGCTAACACTTTATTTGGACTGTCTACCAGTAATTCTCGAATAGTTTGGCTTTTACAGTTGAGCCAATGTCAATATTCAGTATCAACTTGTTCAGTAATAGTGGTAATATGTGACAGCCACTGTTACTGTTGGCAGGAATAGACTCAAGTCGACTCAGATGAAATTCAGTTGATGTTGACTGGACCGTCCAAATAAAGTGAAGCCCACTGTGATGTTTTTTTTATCCTCCACAGGTGAAGTAAAGCCTGTTCAGACTAATGCTCAGGTGAACGAGCAAGCAATCAAAAAGGTTAAGCTTCAGGTAAAAGAGCAGGTCACAGTCCAGGTCAACAGTGCCCTGGTGAAGAAAGAAGCAGCAGCAGCAGCAGCAACAGCACAGATGGACAGTCAGAAGAGTCTGCAAGTTAAAAACAACACTCATCAAGTGACACCAGCACACAGTGTTCCTGACAAGAGACCGGAAGCCAAAAAAGGCAGTGAAGAGCACGGCGGCCAGACTCACAAAGAGGGCAATGCCGGTGTCTTAAAGCAGCAGGGAAGAGAGGTGGAAATGAATGTAAACAAGCAGCACAAAGCAAATGTTAAAGCCACAGACCAAATAAATAAAGAGCAGACAAAGCTGGCAGCAGATGCCAAAGTCAACCAAAAGGAGGGCGGTATGATGAATGGAGCAGTGAAGGGTGAGAAAACAGCCTTGAAGAGTAGTCATCTAACTGCTGAGGCAAGCAAACAACAAAGCCTGCGTGTGTCAACAGCTGAGGGCAAAGCTAAAGGAGGGTCCCAGGTGGAGGTTATTAGACCCTCTGTGACAACCCTGCCAGTTGCACACCTATCACCGCCAGTCATCAAGCTGGAGCCGCTAGATGTGAAGCGTTCGGGGTCTTGTGACGAGGTGCAGTCCATGGAGGTCAGGTGAGTCATCAGGTAACCCTGTACCACATTACATGCTTGGTCTACCAATAATTATGGACACCAATATTATTGCGTTTTTATGATTATATTTCAGCCCGGCTTCAAAGGAGGAACTTATTTCAATCCCAGAGTTCTCACCAGTCAACGAAATCCAGCCCAGCAGTATGAGTAACACCCGAGCTCTTGAAGATCTAATGGACCTGACGGGCAGTGTCACCTACCCCAAACTGTCCTCTGATGGCAACATAGGTGACTGCAACAAGAACCTCATTGAGGGAGTTGTTAGTCCCATGTCAGACTCAAAGCTCATTGGGGTGTCACCCCCGTCCTCAAACAAACTTAGCATTAAATAGTCGATTAATCTCTCTCGCTTGCCTTCTCTCTCTCTCTCTCTCTCTTTCTGTCAAACATTCATTGGGAGTCACTACATTTATGGGAATAGAGCCATAGAGATTGACAAAAAATAAATAAATAAACACAGATTCCTCACTGGGTGCCAGTTCAGTCCCAGTAATAAAACCCTGCTCAGAGCACTGATGACTGCATTTGTACCTCTGCCTTTCCACATGCCCTCTTAAGCCTTTAAATCTAATTCAGTGTGTTGCTGGGAAAGGCATGACCTAATTTTTAATACGTGTCCTTTCTAGGTAATGTTATTCATGCATGTATTGGTGACTGATTTGGCTGGAACGTAATAGATTTATCTGGCAAACTAAAATCCAGCAAGACTCTCAGGACCACTGCAGTCCTTCACCCTTTCTAACCCAGCAAGGTCTCATAATGGAATTGTTCACATTTTTAATTTCATGGCAATGAGATATGATTCCCTTTATTCTTTTTTTTTTCTTTAACTGGGACTTTCTAACTGCACGTGAGTGAGGATAATGATCCCAAAGCTATCAACTCGAATGTTATTGCACATTTAAAAAAAAAAAACATGGCATCAACACAAATGATGGTACATACTTCATGTTTGTTGCAGACTAATCGCTAACGTGGACTCTCTTGCAAATATACACTTATTGTATTTATAAAAGCTTATTTAAATAGCAAGGCATCCATTTTTCAATGTTTCCAGTGATGGAAATACTGACAGCTGAGCAACCTTCAACTTCTGTAGGTGTGCCTTGCTATGTGAAGGGTTTCCCAGGCACAGCACTAATGGATGCATTAAACTATAGACGTCCAGTAACATACACACATTCTAATCAATAGGTTTTTGGCTATTGATGTGAGACTGTTGAAGTGCATTGAAGTGCACTGGGGCAGGAATGTTTGCTTAACAATCAACTCATAAGTGTGCCCTGTAGCTATAAATATGCTGTTTGCTGTTACAGTTTTTCTCCCTCCATCATGTTATATGTGTGTGGTCCTGTAGGAATTATCCAGTGGGCTCCTTACACTTATTGAGCAATTCATAAACTGACTAATAATTGCAATTTTTCCTTTTTCTGTGTTGTGTCTAAATATAATTTCAATAGAGATGCCTTAAGAGGGACCGAGTTAATGTATTTTAGTGCCAGTCTTCTGGCTGTGTATGTTTATCCTTTCTGTTCGGCCACTGGGATCGTGTATACCTGTAATACTTGAACCTCGGTTTAACACACATTCTCTCCGCCAACAATTTGCAAACGATTATACCAACAGCTTGTACACATTAGTGTGTCTCTTATTAAGTGACATTTAGAGTTTGTGTTCCTCAGACAATACATAGCAAAACATTTTTAATTGTCTTAAGTGAAGTAGCCATATATGTATGTTACATACAGTTTTTGAAAGTTAGGGTTTGCTGTATATTTTGCATATTCAAACACTGCTGTTCCACAATGACTAAAAGGCTGCTTTTTGCAAAAGGGACTGATTTTAAAAGGACAATCCATGAGAAATGATATACAGTATACAACCACTTCAAAAAGTATTCAAGTCTGCTCATAGCCATATGTCAAAACAGTCAATCACTGTCAGCTTAACTCCTTAAGTTATGTAATTAATGTAGACATTGTGCATGGTTAGCATGGTCATAACAATGTTATCTGAAACAATAAAATGTAAACCTCTGAATGTGTTGTGTTGATGTGTTATTGAGCTAATAACTTGGGCATAAGTTGATTATATTTGGAAGACAAACATAAAGTGAGATGAACAAAGAGGCAGAAGACTTTTGAGATAGAGAATGAGATGAGGAAATCACACAGACATGGATTATTGCTTACTGCCATTAAAACATATAATTATTCTCCATTTATAGGTACAACTAGCTAAAACCAATGCAGTCTGATATAAAAGCCCAGCAATGAATTCTACAGTACTTCAATGAAGTTTGTAATGTTCACTTTCTTACACATTGAAATGTGTTTCAAGAATTCAGTCTATGCTCATTACTACAAATGGGATGTATAAAATATAAAAACCTCTTGCACCTCCTCAAACCTCAAATTAAAACACTGAAAACAGTTTCTACAGAAAATGAACATCAGCATTTATTGCAGGGCTTGTTTGTTTTGTTTTAGACTATGAATGAAATGAAGGAAAACACAATACACGCAGCCTACACCGACCCTCCGGCAGACTGCGTAGACGTGTAGTTCCCACTCCCCGCCAGCAGGTGGCGCTCCGGGTTGGATGTGAAACAGTTGAAGGGCGAGGGCGGCGCGACGAGAGCAGAGAAGAAGAGCAGCTCGTCTGTGTCGCACGTAGCGTTCGTCCGATCGACGGTTGGTTTCGGTAAGAAAGTTATCTCCGGTTAATTTATTAAATCACACATGTTCGCTGTTAAAGTCGTCTTCTCCTGGTTTATTTACTTATGTTGTGGGTTTATCTGTTTGGTCTGGTGAATGTCATTCGCGGAGAGCTGCTGCTGCTGCAAACCAGCGAGATAGCCCGGCGAGCTAACTGGCCTTAGCAAACTCAGCGACAAGACACGGGTGTTAGCGCTAGCTCCACTTGCGTTTTCACCTTTGTGTTTGTGTGTAAATGTATATATGTGTGTATATATATATAGATCCGAAACATTGGTGTGACCTGGCTTCTTAAATAACGTCAGTGTGATACTCAGCAGCCTCAGCGTCGGCCCCGGTCCCCCCCCCACAGGAAGAATAAAATGACTGAGCCGTGTTATTTTCTCACCCTGTCGCTAAGACCAAAAATGGAAGCAGATCCTTCATCGGGATTTAAGGGATTGAACCTGAACCGACTGAAGCTGTACCGTAGAAACCTACCCCACCTAAACAAATGGCTCCCGCTATAATCACATTCTCCGTCTACATTTGTACATGTTTATTTGCGGTGGGTGAACTCTTGGTACTAAGTTACGTCGGTCGGGCCAACCTAACCTCACGTCGTCATGAGTAATCTCTGGTTTCTATGGTGATATAAGAATGAATTGCCCCATATCGAGAGCAGTGACGCTCCCTGTGCGTGTTGCTATAACAACAACAGGAGCTTTATCAAACCACGCATGAAAGTCTACACACTTTGTTCAAACAAGAATTTAGTTGATGTGCATTTATTTATTTTCCATTTTTCCTCTCTTCTTATCGTTTTCTCGGTTAATCGATTAGTTGTTCGCGCCATGACATGTCAGAGAATCGTCGGTGTTTCCCGTGGTGACATTTTCAAATGTCTTGTTTTGTCCACAACTCAAAGATATTCAGTTTACTCTCCTAGAGGACTAAAGAAACCTGAAAATATTCACATTTATGTCGAGAAAATCTGAGAATTTGGACATTTGACGATCCATTGATCATCAAATTAAGTTAGTTGATTATTTAACGGTGAACTAATCAATGTGACTTCTTGTTGCAGCTCTGTGTAGTGCTATTAGAGTCAAATATGTGTCTTTTTAGATGTTTTAAAACATTTGAAAGAAGTCTACTGGAATGCAGTGTACTTTGTCATTTTTATCTCTGACAGTCCTGATTAGATTAAGACTGAACTCTTGTCTCTGGTGATGAATAGATTACATATTTCTGCGGATTGGCTTCAGGACTATTAAAAGAAATATGGACTTTGTATTTTGCCTTTTTCAATTTGAATGCAGCTTTTACTGTTATTAATGTAAAATTTCCACAATAAGGGAAGCCCAGCAGTCATGGGTTAGACTCCCACCTGTGGCCCTTTGTACATTATGTTGTTTAATATATACTAAACAATTGAATTTTGTTCAATAAATTCAGCATCTAAACATTACGGTAGAAAATCAGTAGTTAAAATGGTAATTTAAATCTATTTTAGGTCACATGTACTTTGTGTAAATATTGACCAAGGCATTAGATTGCTGTTTAGTCTATTAATGTTTACGCAACTTTTATCTAACTGAGTACCCAAAACGTGAGTAAGATAAAGAGAACGTGAAACTGAAACTTACCTTTTTACTTGGTTCCTGTTTTGTTGGAGTTGCGTATAAAAGCATGAAACGAAAGCTCAACCAAACCAAACTGACTCTGCTTCAGACTTTAAAGTGCTTGTATCCACTACGGGGTCGGGGCAGGCTAACATTGTTTAGTTGCAGGACGCAGTCACTATATCTGCTTAGGTCATCAAAACTCAACATGGTTTCTTTTTTGTCCACAGATTTTACACTCGATTACGAAGATGGTCCGACCACATTTTGGACCGCCGCGCTTAAAGCCGAGGTAATGTCTTTATGTGAATTTAGACCCAGAGACTGTGTTATGTCCATGATTGTTAAATCTCTTATTATGCGTAATAATAATGCAACAACTGATCTAAACTCGATGCTGGCTGTCGTTTTATGCGTTGTTGTATCAATTCTTACACCAATTTCTGTGTTTCTTGTTTCCTATCAGACCTTATGGAGATGGTCATGGCATTGGGCCGAATGAAGGGAATTACAACCCCAACTCCAAAAGTCGGAGAGACGTCCAGGGCTACCAAGTAAAGGCCCCTTTTAACTGGAAAGACTCCAGAGGTAGAGGACGGCCCCCGGTTGTCAGAAGAGTGCCCCTGATGGGAGAGCAAAGGGAGCCGCGATTCAATAACTGGAGGTCCCCCAATCAGGATTCCTTTCAATCATACCCTCCCAAAATGGAACCACACCACAGCCAGAGGAGGCCTTCTCCTTCTAGGCCAAACCGTTCCCCCCATGTCCAGCATCAGTCATCTTCTCGTAGTCCTGCACATGGATCCCCTAATCAGAGGGGCCCGCCTTTCCACGGCCACCCCTCAGGTCACAGGTCACCCTCCCCGAGACATTTTCGCAACCACCCAGCTGACAGGAGGCCAGGCTTCACACCAGCCAACCAGGGGTCTTTCAGGGGCCCCAGAAGGCAGTCAGGTTTTCCGCATCAGGAGCAGCGGAATCGAGACCCCCGTGGGAATTACAGTCCCAGAGAAAGGCCCTTTGAGCACTCAGGTCATGGCATGAAGCGCTGGAACGAGCCTGGAGCATTCTCTCATCAGCACAATGGAGAACACGGGCCCTCTGGGTCACAGAGGAGCCCCAGAGAGATGCATGGGAGAGGCCCAATGCCAGAGAGGTACAGGAGTGAAGCAGCAACCCCAGCTGGGTAAAATTGTTAAAGAGGAGGCCTGAAGCTGGCCCAGTCCTCCCAGTCACAGGGGTCATAATGATTACCTCTACTCTGCCCCAGCTCATAGTTATTAGGGGGGATTAATGGGGGTCTGATGTAAATGTGGTTTCACCTGCCATTGAGAGGAGTGTTGCATCTGTAATTGCTCTTTGAAAATGTACTTCTCCTACCTGTTTCATTCTGTCATGGCATTATGAAGGGGCTGCATTAAGATAAAAGTTAAAAAGTTCCACCTCCCACTTAACATGGCAATGGATCTATCGTTGTAATGATTTCTCTATTGTTTGATGGATATGCAGGTGGTCATCTGAGCAAGACTCCAGGCGGCAGCGTGGCCCGGTGGAGAGGCAGGGCAGCAGATCCCACAGTAGAGAGAGGGCTCAAGATGGCCCTCACCCGCCCCCTTTCAGACCCCCCACATGGAAAGGAGGTCCGTCACCATCATCCTCCTACCACAGAAACCCTCAGGAGAGGCAACTGGCAGGACCCCGCAAGAGGAGGATATCAGACCTCAGCATGCCCTCTTCAGAGCCTGCACTGGAGCACGGCAATCCAAAACACCCCAGGAGAGAGAGACCCCAGCCGCTCAATATTCCCAGGCCATTTAGCGGTAAACCTTTGTCTCTTAGGGATAAAAGTTACCTGGTTAAGAACAGACAAATCAGAGCCGAGTCTCTCATGAGGCTTAGAATACCTCCATCTGTGAAACCCAGGCCTCACCTGTGCGACTCTGCCTCACAGGGAAATGTCAGCTCTGTTCTTGCTATCAGGAAGAGACGTTTCCAGTCAAATGCAGTTCCCCTGAAAAAGATGGAACCAAGGAGGCCAAAACCGCAACAGTCACCCTCAAGAGAAGATAGCAAGTCTGCAAGAGACTCTGATACTGGCAAAGAACAGGTGGAGTCTCGCCGGTCCTTGAACACACACAGGTACGGTATTATCCTTCTAGCACTGTTCGCAGGGGCTTGATGATGATTAGGAGGTCAAGAAAGAATGTCTCTATATGAAGGGGGTGCCAGCTGTGGAAAATGGAGATGTCGTGATGAGCTAAATGTGCAACACTGATTCAAATGATGAAAAGCTGCAAACGTTTTCAAATGCCTCCCTGTCTGCGTGCTGCCTATGTTTCAAAATATCTTCCTATCAAGTGGGCTGAAGAGAGTGCAAAGTTACGTGGCATATCAATAAAGCCAACCTGTTATAAAAGCTGACAAAATATATTTAATGCCCTTGTTGAGGAGTGTGGAGACATTAGTTGATCTGTGTGCAGTTGAAGGATTCTTCAGTTTGTGAGCATTGAGTGTCGTAAGCTTGAAAGAAGTGCTCTTCAGCATGTTGAAGACCCCTTCGTCGTCAGTAGAGAACAAAAGAATTGAAGCTGAAGTAACATGTAGTATAAAAGTGTAACAGTATATCTGTATGCAAAACGAAGACATGAAGAGGACTACACTTAACACGAACTAAACTCAAACTAAGTGCCCTGCTGCCAACATGTCAGTCGTACATGGACCTTGGGAAAGGAGATGCATCGATGTCAAACAGCGAATGGCGACCATTCACGGCACTAACAAAAACGCCAGACAGCAAATGAAGTGGCATATTTGATCATGGAATTTACAAAAAACAAACGACTGCCATGACCCTTAAATAAAACCATGTCAATATGGATGACGGAGGCTATTGCTGAATACCAGAGAAGATGAAGCCAAAACCAGTGAAGAGGAATTTCTGTTCCTGAAGGACGTTACTAACCACCATCAGAGCTAAATGACAAAGTGCACCTGCTTTTATTTAGATCAGTTATTAATATTTCTGACTCCATTGTTTATGCACATGAAATTATCAATTATGTCTTTTATTAAGCTCCAAATTGGTTAACGTTAGACTTTAAGGCCCAAAAAGTTAAAATCCAAGACAAAGAATGAGTTTTGACCAGTAGAGCACGTCAGTCGCCATGTGAAGGAATTTTAATCTTCACGCTTTCATCAGACGCGTACCTACACGTACACATGCATTATAAAGCCGGAGAAATGCCCCATTTGCGTGTTTCACCAAAGTGGAATTGGAAGCGGA
This sequence comes from Morone saxatilis, assembly GCF_004916995.1. Lineage (NCBI taxonomy): Eukaryota > Metazoa > Chordata > Actinopteri > Moronidae > Morone > Morone saxatilis. Next base: position 14,699,608 of record NW_023339763.1, on the reverse strand, counting down.
TGTCATTTGTATGCATTGTGCAAAGTGAATTAATTTATGCCACAAGGATTGGATCAACAGAATCTGCACCACCTGAAGTGTGAAACCTCGTGGATGTTGGTGCAAAGTCTTATTCAGAACTGACAGAAGGAAGAGGAGCCACAATACTTTTACTCATATAGTGCGTCTAAGTACTGGAGTTTTCTTTTTTCCCTGCAGTCAAGAGAACTTCAAGGACGCATTCACTAACCCTGTCAACTATTTTGATGAAATGAGCCGAATCTGCGACTATAGATCTACTTTATGACCACCTCCGTTTTAATCACGTCAGCAATGGCTGCAGTGAAACAGGCCTTGATGTGTAATTTTTTTACGGCTGGAAAAAGATGAGAAAGTGCCAGAGAACCCAAAGGAAGACGCTACATCAAAGGAGACCCAAACTTAAAAGAATGGATTTAAAATAGACAAGAACAAGGTGAAGCGAGAGATTGCAAGAGCTCAGAATTCCAGCTTGATACTATGAGGGGACCTAAGTGAGATCAGTTTGGTCTTTGCAGTCTGAACAATGCCACCAGGTTATATTATCGGTGTGAATGCTTTTGGGCTGGACCGACAGGTCAGCGTGTGCTGTGGTCAGTTGTCTGTCTAATCTGGCGTGTGACCTAAATGTATACGTGTGTGTCATCAGCCTGAATCAGCATATTCAGTAGCCACTTTATAAGGCTAATGGAACCAAAGCCAAGTAGTCTCTAACCCAAACCTGCACGCCAACCAGAAGACTTCAGATGTGATCACAAAAGATGTTCTTGGCAGTAACTTAAAACTACGACGTGAAGAGGAAACGAGAGCTGCTCTTTATGAAAATCGTGCCCAGCACACACAAGTCGACGAAGAATAGGAGATCTAAAGGAAAAGTCTCCCTTGTGGGCACTGCTGATCTTTTCGTAAGTTGCCATGGACTTGTTTGTGGGCAGACGAACACCGGATCATCTCTTAAAACCACTGCACAGCTCTAGAGAAGAAGCTGTCAGCTGACATGCTCACCAGCCTGGACTTGTTCAGCCATTTGCTTCAGAACGACAGATGTCTCCAACACTTAGATCTCCAGCTGCTTTATGATGTACATCTGGTGAAACCATTGGGATGATGAAAATGAACGAGTGACCAGGAATGACCTGATGACAAAACCTGAAGTTCAGTCTGACTGTGAAAACAACACATTGTCCTCCTGTGGTTCTGAGAGAGGGATGATAGAAGATTTGATGTGACCTAGACCGATATCTAAAAGTTGTCTCCAAGATTTGCCCGCTCTAACAATCGGCGAGTAAACGAAGAGAGCTCAGATTGATTCAGGGTACAAAAATAGGAGTAAAGAAGCATGGACATTCCATGGTTTTTGTAAGTACCTATATGTGATGTGTGGCTTTATGATCATGTGTCTGCCTGCAAAACAGTGCTGTTCATTACTGGCTTAAATTGCATTACTCCTAAGAGTTGACAGGGTGATTTTTATGTTTCCTTTTAAACACTGCGATAACTTGACTGACTTGATGTTAATGTAGCCAGGCCACATTTAAGATGTTCATACACTGGCACAAGCCTCATATGAGGCTGCGATAGGAATGCCGATGTCATTAACAGTCTCCACTAATCTCTCCCCAGATCTTCTCCCATAGAGAAACGTGACCTTGTTGTTTTGTCCCATTGGCCGCCTGGGCCGAGCACCTCCTCCAAGGGCGGCTCACCTCTGAAAACTCGCAGCCCAAAACCAAAGAGTGGTAAGTCTATTCTCTTAGTGATCTCATGTACTGTAAGGCCAATATCTATTGTACACACGTTCTGTTTGGACATTTCATATCACTTTACATGCCTTTATTTTATTGTTTTATATATTTCTAAACTTCCAGGGTTTCTTATGTCTTCTCTGATTTTGTAGATCATGATTCAGATGGAGATACCACACCGAACAGCCGACTCTCAAAGACGAATGATTCCAGATCATCACCTGAAGACAGGAAACGGGGATATATGGATAAGAAGATGTTCAGGTACACATCATAGAATTATTTTGTACTGTCTGGAACAAGGTTCTGTTCATTTAGAAGTGCAGATTGTAGATTGTTCTGTTTCTGATTGTTTTGCAGGCCTTTTAATATGATGCAGGACAACCACAGACCTGGGAGGCCCTTCAGGAGACCTGGACCCGGACCCGGACCCGGACCCGGGCCGGGACACGGACCTGGACCCATGCAGGTGAGTGAAACATGTTCATGCATATGAAGACTGTGCAGAGCCTGTGGATCTGTATATGGTAATTAAAGCAGTTAATAAACTGTGGTAAAGAATGTGTGTGGGCCTCAAACACTGTAGCCGTATAATTACAGTTGAACTCTTTATTGTGATTAACAACAATGTACCGTACTCAGCCTTCACTGTTGTGTTTTACAGAGACCAAGGTTTATTGGTGGTCCAAGAAAGATGGGCCCTGAACTCTCTGGAAATGTTAGAAGACCACTCATGGTAAGCATTACCTCTTCCTGTACCATCACCTTGTTTCCCTGGAAAATGTTAATCGCTCATTACTAATATTTGAATTTCTTGTGTTTTTTAAGGAGAGCTTGGTGCCACGTCCCTTCCCAAATCAGAGGCCAGTGTTCAGAAAAAGTTTCAGTATCACGTCCAAATACCGCACCATGAGAGTGATGCGCCAGCGTCCACCGTACAACCGAGGACCCAATCAGCAGCGCTGGTGATAAGTTTTGGTAAGTTCCGTGAGTCATTTTTTCTTCAAATGGTTCAATGTTTAGCACAAGTAAGTATATTTGGTCTTTAGTATGTGTAGCTGAATTTGTCATGTAGTCAGATCTTTTTTACTTATCAAGATCTTCAAGAAATGTTGTATTCAGTGGAGTCTTTGTTTCTCGATCCCAGCACAGATCCCACATTCTGCAGACAAGAAACTGGACATAGTAGAAAAATCACTACTGGGTGGACTGCACCAAATCCTTCTCTGACTACAATCCCAACCTGCCTGTGTATTGTGGAAGTGTTGTTGATTACATTTGTTCTCTTGTACATGTGTTTATACACATCTTTGAAGTACTGCGGTACTTTTGTTTTAGAATATTTGTAACATATGCCATTGCAATATATTGACCTGCTTTTCTTTTTTTCTGTGTATAATTTGGGATTTGCTGCTCCTGGCGTTGGCAGTCTTTATTTTATAGGAATAGTTTTAGCTTTTTTTTTGTTTTTTTGTAAAGTCTAAAAAATGTTTACTTTAATATGATACCTTTTTATTTGTAAAGACTTATCACATGAGATATTTGATTAATCATGGGTGTTTTTGATTAGGAAACGCTGCTTGTCGAAAGACACTTAGCTACTACTTGTAAAACTTGTATAATCACATATTAAGTTTGTTGTTTGAGACTTGAAATAAAAATGAATTTAACAAGCTCTTGATACACTTTTTGTCCAAATCTACAATCAAAGCAAAGGACACTTCATTAATAATGCTATTTTTAAGAATCAAACCTATGATGCAGGGTTTCATAGGGCTTTATCTTGCCTGCTAACCAGTGTCTGTGTCCCCAAATTTAGTCTTAATATAATTAGACTGAGTCTTTCTTGATTTACTGTATTAATTACTCTTAAATAGTTAAATGAGAGGTGACGTCAGGTTGTTACATTAGTGTTGTACTCATCAATCCATTAAGTTGCAGGACTCAAGAGACATATTTTGAAAATTAATGGTCTTTATTAAAGCAGCAGTCTCCAAAAACACTGGATCCTACATTTCACATAATGCAACTTAGTAGCATATTTAATTAACCCCACCAGTTTCCTAAATACCAATTTCTTCAAAACCCACAACCCAATTGTTTTGAAACTCCCCCCAGAGCCACAGAAGACATTATACAACTGATTTCACAGACTAATAAAAATCAATGGAGTGGCCCTTTAAGTACTAAAACACTGTTTTAGTACTTAAGTACTTAAGAGTGCTTGAGGTGAAATAAAAATCACTCTTCTGCCCGGTTTAAACATCAGTTCTTGTATAACTGCACTCAAGTTTGTCCCTTTAAATGCAACTCTCGCCCTTCAGCCTGTGACGCCCTTCCCTCTGCCCCGGTGATATTTGTGAGCCCGGTGGAGCTCCACTCGGTCCTGTGCTAAACTTAGCCCTGACAGTACCACTCCTCATCACAACATACTCTGCAGACCACACTGGGTTACAATGGATGGTGTCGTGTTACCGCAGATGCTGCTGTATCTCACCAGTGCCGCCGGCCAAACAAGGTGAGTGTGAGCACCAGATCCTCGACCGTTACTGGCAATTATCTGGTAATCTGTTTACTGTGTTTACTAATGACTATAATCTGTCTCTGTCATCCTGTCTGTGCATTGGTTCCAGCATGTGTTGCACATTTGTTCACTGCTGTGGCATGAGAGACACAGCTGCCCCTACTGTACCACCCGAGTTTAGCTCCCCCCCCTACTTTGACAAAGAACTATCTGAGTTTAATGTACAAACTGAAGTTGCTTTATATATTGTGACAAACAGAGATAATAGTTGATGTGATGTGGTGTGAGACTGCACTGAGCTGACCGGTTTCTGTTGATTTCTTCTCCACTGACTTGCTCCAATCTGTCATTTGTAGATGTAGACTTAAAGACTGCAGGTTTTTCTGTCTTTCACTCTCTACACTTGTATCCCTCTCTGTCGTGATGGGCAGCTATAGCTCAGCCCTCGTTCCTGGTAAGCCTCGCCAACTATTGTTGTTACATCTGCTGCAACATCATTTGAAATACTACCACGGTTGAATGCTGCATGTTCAAAAGGCTGAATGTTAATGCAGGCTTTGGAATCACAAATATGCAGGCTTGTTACTGTGAAAATGTCCCACAATCTCTACAGTGATGGGGTTCAAGTGGTTCTGGGTTTTAACATTTATTCTGTTTCTCTTAAAGAGACTGAAGAGTTTGATTCAATTGTGTCAATCGCGGAGAAGCTGAATGAGCAGGTAGCTCATGTTGCAGATGAGAGGTTACAGTCAGAGCTTCAGAATCTGGGAAGTATACACTTTTAATAATAGTTATCTAGAATAAAATATAGCACTCACTGTTTGAACAAGAGTGTGTGTGGTCTGTTCTGCTTGTGTCCCATTTGTCCTTGGGATAAATTTAACTTTCCTAAGCTGTCTCATACACACACAGCCACGTACAGCAGTGAAAGATATCTCTTTTAACGCCTTACTTTAAAGGTTAAAAGGTACTTGACCTGTAATAAATATGAGCTATATTTTCTGAATTTTATTCACCTATAAGGCCATATTGAAGATTTTCTCTGGGGAAACCAAAAAACAGCTTCTTATATACTTGCACTGGGTGAAGTAAATGTATTTTACTTATCAGATGTCTCAAACTAGACTTAACTTACAGGTTACACTCATGATGGAGGAGGAAAGAAAAGAAAACCACAGGGAAGAGCTGGATTCTTCAACACTTCAAGAAAACTCTCAGGCAGCAAGTCAAGCACCCAAACGTCTGCCCGCACAGTCCTTCTCCTCTCTGTTACCGAAGGCCCTCTCTGCTGTGCTGCAGCCGGCGCTGAAGCAAGGTCCGAACTCCGGCCCTGGGCCAAGCACAGAATCAGGGAAACACGCTCCACCAAACCTGGAACAACTGCAGACAGAGCTGAGAGACCTGAGGGACCAGTTTGATCAGATGAAGAGTCAGCACAAGTATGGGCTTTGTTAATCTCTGTTCATATATTGTGTTCCTGGCTGACATTCCCATCTCTGCCTATGTTGTAGTATCAATCAGGAGGTATTTTGCTGCACTGATCTGACAATGCATTGTGTTCCAGCAAAGAAATTAAACTGCTGATGAATGAGCTCGATGAGGAGAAAAGGATTCGCCTGACTTTACAGGTGCGGCATGAAGAAAAATAAAAATATTAAAAGTATCTGCTAGAACATACCAAAGAATGTTATTTTGTTCTTCCTAATAGTACAATACATAATAGTAATAATAATTGTTATTTTTAAACTGGGCAGAATTACTTTAAGGTGAGAATATTAGACTCAATATCTTACAACTGCACTGCATGATTAGATTTTTTTGTTTTGTTTAAGATGGAGATTCAACGTATGAAGAAGCACATGTCTAAATGAGAGGACTTCATCATCTTCAAAGACGAGATATCCCGATTTGACCAGACGTAAAGGTCCTGTTGTACACTTACCAGATAAATGATATTTTTCTAAGTTTTAACAAAAAACATCCTTGCTTCTTTTTGATGAAAAGTTATTCTATTTTTGTTGTTGGACTGCCGACTGCGTCATTGCTGACAGTGTAAAAGTGAAGCACAGTGGGAGCAGACATGTAAAGACACTGTTGACGTGACAGAGGAGTATCTGTTAACCAGTTATACATCCAGTTTTGTTTTATTTATTTCTGTAGATGGACTCTGACATCTTTAGCATCCTCTGGTGGTGGAAATGTTTTATAAAGTGTCTTGAGATTTCCAAGAAGAGGAAAATTTGTTTTCTGTTTCCTGTGGGAACCCAGATTTATAAAGAATGTTAGAGAGTTCATCGTTGTTTAATTGAATTTTAATAATTGCTCCATTATCCAGTGGATCCATCTGACATATACACACACACACATATATAATAATGTGAATGTTGATGACACAAAAACTTGACAGACTAAGCTGTCAGTGAATTCATCGGTTGTTGATGTGTAGAAGCTTTGTGAACTCATTAAAGATGTCGTCCATTATTGACTTGAAATTTTATTCATAATAAAGATGAATTCATATACAAAAATAAATATAGTTATTAGTAATGTCATATACATATATATATATTTTAAAAAGAATCCATGTGTAATTGAGAAAGTGTCAAGAGAGTGCAGTACTTTATATGGAAACATATATATAAACAATTATCTAAATTCTAATTTTGTGCTGGAATATCTTTAAATCATTAGTGTTTCTCAGTCTTACTAAATCTGGACTAACAGAGTAGACAAGCAGAAAAAAATGTCCACTATTCTTTTGAAACCAACCTCAGTTTTGTTGTTGCAGTAAGTTTGTTACTGAGTTAACGTGTCCTCATAAGTCATTTGAGATTAATTCAAATGCATGAAATAATATGCATCTCCCTACCAGTGAAATGCATTTAGATTCCCTTTACAGGCAAAAGTTTTCATAAAAAAACACACATATTTTCTCTTAAAGGTCCAGTGTGTAACATTTAGGAGGATCTATTTGTAGAAATGGAATATAATATTCATAGCTATGTTCTCATTAGTGTATAATCACCTAAAAATAAGAATAGTTGTGTTTTTTTTTACCTTAGAATGAGACTCCTACACCCTTAGAAGGGGAGGGTGAGGCGAGTTGTTTGCTATCTGCAGTTAAACCACTAGATGCCAATAAATCCTACACACTGGTCCTATAAACACACACATACATAATAATATATCACATTAGATTTTCAAATCACAAATGATCTCATCGCTGCCAGGCTTATATCTTTGATATGCTATTGTCCTCATTGTTTTCCTGTTCACTCCTGGAACTGGACTGAAGAGTCAGCTGAATCTTTTCCAGCACGAGCAGTGGATTTTTCTTGTTTTTGACGTGGGGTCAGGTTTAGTCTCAGAAGTTGGATTCCTCACAGGGAAGGGGCCTGAAGGTGACCTCTTTGTTTACTTCAAGAAGGATATCATATCGACAGAGAGGCCTGTGAAGGACAAAGTCAAATATTACTATAAATCTAGAGCTGATAGATCAAATTTCAGAAAAATATCGCACATCAGTGTTTGTTGCATACCTCTTTGTGCCTTCCAGATGTGTAAGACGGATTCGTAGAACACGGAGCTTATATCTGGGCTTGAATACATTCTCGATGGAGTATTTGAGAGACACTTTTTCCACTGACTGTATGTCTTTATCAAACTGGGCCAACAACTTCGTCTCTGTGTACTTCTTGAACTCTACAGCTTTACTGATGTGAAACAACAACAACAACACGTTACTGAGAGAAAGCAGCAACAGACGAACAAAGAGAAGCCATGGTAGAATATTTGCTACAGAACTTATGATGAATAAAGTGGAGACTTACTGGTTGATGGTTGCCACTGCTTCTTCACCCTTACTATGAAGTTTAACAGTAATGTATCCCCAGCGCACATCCTTGTTCCATATCATTACATTCATCCTGTAGTTTGTCACTGAGAAAGGACATTAAAAATGTTTATTCAAAAGTAATACGTCCACCTTTTTTAAATTAAATCAAAGTCCCTCTTAGAACTGAACTCAAACTCAAATTATCCTCAACATTTAAATACTGTCACGTGAAGTTGGAATTAATTTTGAATTTTGGTCTCATTTTACGCTCTTCATTCACATGTAACTGCAGGTGGTCATTTTCACAGTCATCCATCCTTTTCTTCATACAGTTCAAGAATTTGCAGCTTTCCAAATAGAAGACAAATCTTGACAAACACTCCACAGTTCATCTAAATCTGACAGGATGATGACAAATACATCTATATGCCACATTGAGGTTAAAGTTTTTATGTTGTTATATTAAGATTAATGATTATTATTGTGATTATTCTGTTACTTACTGCAGAATGGAGAGACTGCATTTGTGGTGAAGTACGCTTTTGTTTGGCCAAGCTTCAGCAGGACGTCTCTCCAGGCTATGACGTCATAACCTGGATTTGAGTGAAACAGCTGCGTCAGATCTACAACAACGACCACCACACTGAGTTCTTCCATTAACTGTATTGTCATTCTTTATTTAAAGGACCAGTGTGTAGGATTTAGCGGCATCTTTTAAAAAACTTGCGAAATGTATGTTTATTCTGGGCTACAGCAGAAAAACATGGCGGTTCAACATGGCGGCCTCCATAGAAGGCGACCCGTGGTGTTGGTAGATAAAAAACGACTCTATGTTCAGATTATTATATACTTATGAAAACATACCTGTAAGTATTGTATTCAATTTCTGCCAATAGATTCTCCTAAATGTTACACACTGGACCTTTAAAGACTAACTGAACATCAGCTTGAGACTGAAACAATTACTGAGATATAAAGTGAAGTACCAACCAAAGACAGGACATCCAGCTGCACCAAACCGGTCACAGTTCAAGCAGTTACCATCCAGAAACTCTTTGTAGGAGGAGCAGGGGAAGGCCTTGCTGACACACGTCCGATTCACAGAGTCAAGGAAGAGCAACACTGATCTCTGATGGTCGCATTTAAAATAGGCTCCTCCTGTGAAGGGGTAAGAAATAAAGGAGTGTAATCATACAGTACTGTTCTATTTCTGATAATATAAATCACCACATGAGATTATAAAATCTGTCTTTTTTTCCGACAAAGATTAACAGGCACTGTGGTCTCTTACCAGAAAGGATGGTCTTTGGGCAGCCAGGCTGGTCAGTTCCACCGTTAGCATAGAAATCAATGTGACCTAAAGGTTCTCTGAAGCCCAGGGCTGTGAACACAGTTGACACAGTTACACGTAGAAATCATAAACAATTTAAAACAATTATAAATGACTCCATGAGTATATAATATTGTGTTTCAGTTTAACTGACCATCTATGTCTGTGTGCAGAACATCCACAAACTGGGCGTCTGAGGGGTCCAGTCGGTCCTCTGGAGGAGTGCCAGTGAACTGAGGCCCAGCAGGGTCCAGAGCTAGAGACATCACATCAGTTCAGCAGTTGCAGCACATCAACATTAGCTGAAAAAGGCTTGGGTATTATAAAGGTATCACTTATCTTACTGCTTGACCTTTCTATGCCTTTTGTGTTTCCAAATTATACTGTATCTTGATTACTGTCAAACATCTGACGACAAACCAGTATTACTGTTTTCCTTTTTTTTAAAATTATTTTTAGTATTGTGATACCATTATGTCTGGTTTCATGTGACTGAACTCTTTGCTGTCGCACAAGCAAGCTCTACATTTGCTTTTGCTTTCTCTGTGTTTTTATAATTGCCACTCCTTTGCAGCAGTGCTGACCTGGATATCTGTGGTTCTGTACGTCACTGACACTGCAGGCACTGTGGAGAGGATTTTCTGCCTTCATCTTACTATCTCTCTGCAACGATTTCAGGTGGAATCATCAAAACTGTGCAGATTTTCTCATAGTGATAGCCCTATCTAGAGCTTGTGTTTGGTTTGTCCATTCTGGGCTACTGTAGAAACATGGTGGTTCAACATAGTGGACTCCACTCCGTCTGTAGATAAAAATGGTTCATTCTAAAGTAACGAAAATAAAACGATTCTTATTTTCAGGTGATTATACACTAATTTGACACATTTGATTATTTTTATTATTATTATTATTATTATTATTATTATTATTATTATTTTCTATTTATGCCAATAGATCCTTCTAAATATTAAAAACTGGACCTTTAAATTGACGAAAACATAAAAATGAAGTTTAAATTATCTTTATTTCATTATTATGCTGTTTGGCAATGAACTATGACAATTTCCACACCCAAACAAACAATGGCTCTCCTCTAGCTGAAGGAATTTGAATTTTAGTTCTGAGAGAATCATTTTATGAATCTAGACAGCAATATTCAGAATTATTTTATAAACTGGGACTTTTAGTCCAGATGTCAGACTTCTACAAACATTAAGACATGAACGTGATCTGAATTTGAATGTGCCAGCATATGCACAGTCTTACCTGTAATTCTTCCAATTAACCCATTCAGGTTGGCCCCTACAAAGCCTGATATGTGAGCCCCGAGACTAACTCCGATCATGTGGATGGAGCTCAGAGAGGCACCATGTTCCTGAAAAGATCAGCCATTAGTCAGTAATGACATTCGTATCTAGACACAACAGAGATGGTCACAGAGAGCATCAGATACATCTCATACCTGCATCTTTATAATAAAAGCAGTGAGGTTGGCAGCTGCCCTGTGTGTGTTCTCCAGTGCCTTAAAATAATTCACATTAGCAGCTCCGTTGTTCCAGTCCACTAGTATGAGATTCACATCTTTCCTGGCCAGCAGCAGCTCTGTGATATTTTGCAACCAGTTTGGTGGAGATCCCGTGGGCCGATAGCCATGAATGACAAAGGTTGTTGGTCTGGATAAGTTAAACTGGGGATTGGCGGACATGTTGGTGTGGGACATGAGTGTACCACAGGAGACATTATCCCTGGTGTACAGCAACAACCTAGTTTTGAGGCTGGTTCCAATTATTGCATGACTGAGATTTAGATCTGTAAATTCATCACATCCCTGGGCTGGGAGGAAGGCAGAATTTGGGGGTTGGGGAGGATGACAAAAAACAGAATACATGAGACATGACCATTTTGATCTGAACAAGCATTGTTGAAGAAAGATTACAAAACCTTTAGATATTTATCATCCAAAGTTTCTGCCATATGACTCAGTGTGGGTGCATTTGATGCAATACTAACACTGAAACTGTTTTCAAACCCAGCTTCGCCCACCAGAAAGACACATCATAAACAAGTTTCACTGGGAAAGCAGATCATTTAGCAACACTGAGAGTGACACATTTTTAATACACTTGCGCTACATTCACACTGAAAGCCTTAGAGCTCAACTTTTTTGTTTGGCTGTTAACATTATTTGTTAGATTCCAGAAGTCCCGGCCCTGAAGTGACCTGCACGATGAGCGTAAATCTGGATGACAACAGACTTATATCTGATGTGGCTGTTCCTGCTTATGAAAGCAACTTCAGCTTCACATATGAGCTAAAAAATCTAATTTGGGTCACTTGTATTTACAGTGTGAACGTAGCTGAAGTGAGGGTTTGCACACATAGTACACACATAGTCATTGGGCCTTAGCAGAGCCATTCATAACAAACTGTAAGTGCAAAAATAATCCTTAAAAACAGTCTAACAATCCAACCAAGAAGGACTATGTTGCTACCAAATGAAGCAACAATCTGATTCAGCAAGAAAATTATTATATATACATATTTTGTCAATGTCACCTACCGAACAACATGAAATTGAGCCAAAACAACCAATAATCATTAAGACATTCAAAAACAAACATTTCTACTATCAGTCTGCTTTATCTGAACTAAAGTTCTGCGATGTAAAATGTATAGCTTTATATTTAGGAATCAGCAGTTCTTCTTAGTAACTGTTACACAATAGATGTGAATTATGTGACTGTAGCATGACTGCATATATATCAGCTGAGTGCCTTGTGTAGGTTCACATAGTGGCATTGGTTTTTGAAAACCACGGTGAAGGCCTTTTGCGTAAACATCTTGCTTTTCCCAAGAAATGTCAGTTCCTCAAATATTGTTTGACTATCCTTTTTCCAGTGTACAGTTGCTATAAACTTTATGACTTACTGGCACATACTGTGTGTGTGCGTGTGTGTTTGCGTACATACATTTTCATATCATTTTCATTTTAAGCTTTTACCTTTGCGTATTTGAACAGTTAACAGCAGGAGCAGTGTCAGATATTGCCACAGGAACATGTTTGTTTACACCAGCTCGAGCCAATAATCTGTAGACAGAGTTATTACAGTCAGACTAATAAATAAAAATACATCAGTCATTATTTGTCTCATAGCAAATCACACGTACACAAACACAACAGTACGGCAACAGAAGGAGAACACTGTCCCAACCATTCAGATGTTTCTCTGACAAGAAGAGCGAAGAAAAGAGGTCAGTTACTCATCTACTTACCTTCCAATGTAATGAAACTGCTCATCTTAATAATTAACATTGTTGGTGCCATTTAGGTAACTTGCAGACTGAAAATCTGTGTCTGGCTCCACCCACTGTTATTAATCTTAACCAATGACACTGTTTATAAGTGAAACTGAAATATGCAGAAACAGGTCTTTAAGTTTTTACAGTTAGACGCCAAAAGTCTGCTAGTTGTTCAATGTCTTACTTTTGTTTAACTTCACAAATCTGACAACATTGAGAGAGTATAACATGTCTTCATTAATATCAGAGTCTTACCGTTGCTGTCGGATATTATTTCCTGGTCCGGTCTGTCAAAGGTCCAGTATACTACAGGTTGTCCTGCGTTTGTAACTCCACATATTTGGGCAGTGTTCAGGAAGTGAGAGGAGGAACAGCAAAGCAATACTCCCGCCCTGCATGCTCTCACAAGGATAACCACACCCCTTGCTCCAGGTCATTGTGTTCACAGGTGAAACATTCCTGTATAGTCACTCCTGGTCCCTGAACCGGTTGTGTGGCTGTTTGTTGTGTTTCTATTGAACTTATATCTGCAAAAACAACTCTCTTAACACAAACAGTCTCTGTTTTGTTGAGTCCATTCTTATGTATGTGCAAGAAATAGGAGTGAAAGTGAAACATGGTATGGGAATTTCCAAAAGGTTTACAGAAATGAATACTACAACCCAAAATTAGAAATTAGTCAGGCTCTACTTCCCTGGATTTAGGAAAAACTCCACTGACAATTGTGAGAAGTTGCACAACAATCTTTAAAGACATTTTAAAGACAACATTTCCCTACATTACACTGCAAACTGATCTGCATATAGTATAATGTTTATAGCCTGTTTGGAGAACATTTCAAAGGTTTGGGAGAAGTCGTAGCATTCTTTCCACCTCTCATTATTTTTTATTTATGTTGAGTTTTTAAGTACTTTAAGAGAGGTCTATGTATGAGCTTTTAACTCGCTACCTCTCCTGCACAAGCTTTTGTTTACTTTAAATTCATGTATATCTGAGTATATGAAGGTGGCGTCTGTGTATCTTCTGTGTATTTTTGTATACACGTCATATGTTCTACAGTAATTGTATTTTTTATGTGCAAATAGATACATATAAATAGAATTAAGGTGGGAGTTGATGGTGTCATTTGTGGTCCTTTGAGTCATTCCTTTATTTTTCTCTCAATGACAACCAGCTGTCTCAAACCGGAAAGGGACTCAATGTGCCTTTCTTCTTGAAAATATAAAAAAGATAAGGATAACAGAAATAAACTTCAACCTTCACTGTTTATCTTTGCAAATGTGCATCGCTGATCACACATCCTATTGTATTTCTCTCAGGATATAGATAAAAAACATACAACGATGACATTTAGCAAAAGCTTGACCTTATATTACCATAAGCATTATAAAAATATGTATGATAGTGTATCCGTAATATTAACTTTGAACATACAAATACATCCACAATTATAACACGGCAAGTTTATAGCAATGCCACTGTTTCTAAGGGACTGTATACACAAATTATTACATGGGGCATTAAAGTGGGAGGATTGTGTACTGTTTCAGTAGTCAGGAGTGGTCTGGCTTTTATGTGCGAGCCGAGGAAGGTCTTTGAATGTTTTCTTATTCAGGATTGATATCTTATTTCAGCCTTACCTTGTGAGATTTTTTGTATAAAAATAGTATAAGTATGGTCAGGCAGCTAGTTCACTCATTTGGTGGCTCTAAAAAACGTTTCTGTAGGAGCTCAAAATAATCACATATATCAATGTTAGCACATTAATAGTAAATTCCTTTATTGCATACAGCATAAAGTGTATATCTTTTATTATAATTTTATATTCTCTATTATATTTTTATTTTATTATTATTTATTGTATTTTTCCACTGTTCCACTTACATAAACTTGAATTTCTCCCACAGGGATCAATAATGGAAATTCTTATCTTATCTTAAGTCATTGAATACAAATGTCAATAGGTGGCTGTTTTATTTCCAAATTTTCTGAAATGTCTTTTTTCTTTCAACTTAGGCCTATAATTTAGACTAAAATGTGGTCATAACAGATCATGAAATCATAGGCCTATGTGATGGTTGTTATTTGTAAAAAATAATTTAAACTTATGTGTTAAATTTGGTGTCAAGGCATTTTTTTAGGGACGGCAGCTGCCACCCACTCTAGATCAGTCCCTTTAACCTTTAGGCCACCACCTTTACTTTAATGTAAACAACCTGTATGGTAAAGAAGCAGCTGGTGTCAAAAACTAAATGTACCATAACAAGCAGACAGCATTGATTTCAAGATGTACCCAAACTAAATTACATAATATCCAGCATAGTAACACTGTGGGCGACTTGTAACAGCTTTGTGAAATGTTGGAACATGTCGTCCTTCTGTGTTTGGTTCCAAAGGCTGCCAATGTAAAGGCTCTGGGCACATTCTTACTTCATATGTTATTTAGCTTCCCTCAGCATAAAATGTGACACTATTAGCAGCCTCTATTCTCGTGAGAAGTGTTTCAAATACATGAGCATTTTTCACAATCACTGCAATCTGGACTGTTACACATAGTGTTAGAGTTTACTAATAGTGTTAAATTGCATACACCACTCTATTGCTACAGTCTACATGAAGAAAGAGAGATGACAAGTGCAATCTGAATACGTTTACCAGGCTGGCTTGAACTTTGCTCACTACATTCTTCCGTCATCAGGGTCAGGCAGGCCGATGGGATGTATACTTAAAAACACACGCAGGCTGAGAAATCCCCCCTGTTCAATAGTTAGTCAGGCTGAGAGGACCGGCAGGCGGGCGCAGCGGGGCAGTTAATAGAGAAGGAAGCAGAACATCCAGAATGGCTGGAAGGAGACGAGGCAGAGGCAGCAACGTTCAGCAACAACAGGCCTCACAGAGCCAAAGAGGAGGCCCTCGCAGGGTAAGTCCTGCTCTGTCAATATGAAACGTGGACACTGTGTTTATTCTTACACTTCAAATAATAGTCATGTGAGAACTCAGAGTCCCATGAAGTAGATTCTGATTGTCTTAAACATTTGTTTTTTGGACATTTGGTACAAGTGGTATTAGTCGGACTTATATTTTGTTTTCATGTGTCAGGCTTTGAATATTATATAATTATAATATACAGAAGTAAACCTTTCCTCTGTGGTTATTTGACTTGTGCCTGGGAGTGGAGAGTTTACTGATAAGCTGGGTGGGACAAGGAATACGCGATTATTCTCAAGTGATACACTTGTTTGGTATCATAGATTGAGTCAATATTTAACATGAAGTCATTCTGTTGTTATCAGTTTTTATTGCTGTAAATGTATCAAATAATTTAATAATAGGATTTAAGTGCATGGTGGTGGATATTTATTTCTAATATTTGTGTTGCGAATGTGGAGACATACGCAGGTCTGCATGTATGCTGACTTCATGGCTAACTATAGCTATAAGTATAACTATAGGACTAAACTATATACGTAGCATGGAAGCAGGCTAAAAGTATTAGCATTCGCAAAGTACTGATCATTTCAAAATAAAATTCAATCAGGTAAACTGAACAATTGTATAGTTTAATATAGCACACCAGACATTTGATCAGTATCAGAGTTCAAAGTATATCTTACAACACAGCAGATAAAGCTGTGTATATGCATCTACACACAACACAAAGTCCATGACATAACGAGACTCATTACCTCTGAGTGCTGAGATTATTTGCATCTGTCTTGAACATATCAAGCTTATCTGGCTTTGATAATATCTTTTTTTTAACCATGTCAGATCTATGGCGGAGTTCCAACCTACAAATTTACAACCCCTTATATATGATTAAAATAAACCTATAACAGCACTGTTAATATTGCAGTGTTTGAATTCTCAGCTCTGCAATACTGTTGCTGCATATAATTGTCTTCCTGCTCTGTTTGTTTTCCTTCCTGAACAGGATAAACAGTCAGATAAGATGAATTAACTGAGTTTATCAAACTGTTCTCTCTGTGTTGTCTCTGTATTCAGGCGCTGAGGGAGCCAGCTGCCTTTGCCAAGTCTACAGGTTATGAATCAGAGATCCCCCATGAAAAGCTGACCATTGCCCAGGCACGGAGGGGCACACCAGGTTACATTTTCTCAATAGTGTTTTGTTTCCATTGCTAATTGTCATGCAACTGAGAATGTCAGATCTTGTCAGTCCCTGCTTGTAGCAGCAATGAATAAGAGAAGACTACATACATTGGTATCAGCTGATATCAGCTATAAATCAGAACAATATTGTTTTACTGCTGGTTATTTGGATAATTAGGGGTGGTATTATTTATGATGTTTTTCTCCAGGAATGTGTCACGCCATTCTATTAAAGAAACAGACAGTATGAAGGTCTTTAAAAGCTGATTAGATGTTGCCATCAGCTTCACAACATAGTAAATCTCAAAACAAAGAAATTGATATTTTGAAATGTAATGTTGGTTTTTGAAGAAATACTTCTTATCTTGCAGCTCATCGTCCGGTGCGAGTCTACGCTGATGGGATCTTTGATCTTTTCCATTCGGGGCACGCTCGAGCTTTGATGCAGGCCAAAAATGTGTTCCCCAACACATACCTGATAGTAGGAGGTAAAGAATGGATCCTTGTATCAAAGAGAAATGACCTGCAGTAAAAACACACTGGAAAAGTGTGTAAATGAAATGGGGCTTCATTAGCTGAGCGTGAAGCCCAATCTCAGGGGGATAAATCTTTCAGTTTAGCAAGGCTTAGACATATAACGGTTCTTCTCTTTCTCTGTGTCCCCAGTCTGCAGTGACGAACTCACCCACAAGCTTAAGGGCTACACGGTGATGACAGAGGATGAACGCTACGACGCACTGACGCACTGCCGTTACGTCGACGAGGTGGTGCGGGACGCTCCCTGGACCCTTACCACAGAGTTCCTTAAGAAACATAAGGTCAAAGGTCACGCAGGCACTGGACACACAGCTTCTTACAATGTCATACAGTGACAACAGCAAAGATATCTGGTGTTCAACCAGTCTGAACACTGTAATGTTACACTCACAGATTGACTTTGTGGCCCATGATGATATCCCTTACACCTCTGCTGGATCAGAGGATGTTTATAAACACATCAAGGAAGCAGGTGAGGATATGAATGTTCATATAAGTTCTCATCATAACGAATTCTATGTATTTAATCACTTGAGTTAATCATTTATGTTTTAATGTCAGGTATGTTTGTGGCCACTCAGAGGACGGAGGGCATCTCCACATCTGATCTGATCACTCGTATCGTCCGAGACTATGACATCTATGTTCGACGCAACCTGCAGAGAGGCTACACAGCCCGAGAACTGAATGTCGGATTCATTAATGTTAGTGAAACTATAGTTTATTGATTTAAAAAACAGAATATTCGATGTTTTTGAAATAAACAATACAGAAATAAAAGGACAAATGTGCTGATGGTCACTTGCTTTGTCTTTTTCTGACAGGATAAGAAATACCGGCTCCAGAACCAGGTGGACAAGATGAAAGAGACGGTCCGTACGGTGGAGGAGAAGTCCAAACACTTTGTCTACAGAGTGGAAGAGAAGAGCCAAGACCTCATCCACAAGTGGGAGGAAAAGTCACGGGAATTTATTAGCAACTTCCTGGAGCTTTTTGGACCTGATGGAGCCTGGGCACGTTTACTTTTACATTAATCCAAAAACACATTAACTGAAGGAAAAAAACCTATAAGAGCTATAGAACCTTCTATTATAGGTTGAGTTTGTTATTTGGTTGTGTTCCTATGTTATTTTGATAGAAAAATATATAGAAGTGATGTAATTTGGTTTCCAGGCAACCAGTGGAGACTCCATTAAGTCACTGAACCTAGGCAAAAAAAAGTCTCACACATAACCTCCTTCTCATTTTTACACTTTGTACCCCTGATTACCCCGGATTAAAGAAACCAGATATAATGTGTTAATTTGTAAGCTTTAGAGGTGATGGTCGGATGATCTTGTTAACTCCTGATAGAGCAAGGTTAAGATCCTCACTCTGGCTTCAGATTGTATTGACAGATATGAAAATGGTATCAAAAGAAAGCGGAAGGAAAGCAAATTTCCATGCTTCAGTGGTAAACATCAGGTTTTATCATATCTTTATTAGAATCAAAGAGCAAGTGTAGACTTGCTAAGTTGCACATTTAACAAGTATAAAGAGCTGTTTCCACTGTAGAGGAGGCAGAGACACCTTAACTGTACATCCACCAACAGTAGCCTCAATGGAGCATGAGGACGTGGCTTTTTCAATCTAAGACACAACGCTTGTTTGCTAAAAAGTGTTTTTAAAAGTGTTTTATTTATTTTGCACTCATATAAAAGCATAAAAAGCCAGGAAGCTGCATTATGCTTACCAGTTGCAGTCCATGGTATAGCCACTGTGTGGGGCAAGAAGGATAGTGGTATCTATGAGGGTATCTCATAGTGGATACTTATCCATAAATATACTTAAAAATCATAAGAAAAAAGAAGCTTCTTATAAGATAAAAGCTCTTGCCTCATAATTAGCATGTTTAGATATTTTCTTCAATATCAAGTCTTTCTAAATCTGTAGATTTGGAAGAACAACAATTAATATGATCTTTAACTCACAACTAAACAACACAATTTTGAGTCATTCTGTGGGCAATGATAAAAGGCACTCTGGGTGATATGGGAAATAACTGATGAACAGAACACACACAGAACAATTCATCACAAAAAAATCCATTGAACCTTTGCCAAGCTCAACATTACAACACAGTAACACTCTGCTCTGTCTCTGTCCTTGTCCAGCATGCCATCCAGGAGCGCAGTGGCCGTATTCTCCAGGCCCTGTCACCTTACTCTTCACCCCGGGGCTCTCCCAGCAGCAGTCCCACCAGAAGACGCTCGGTTTCTCCTGACTCCTCCCCTGCCTCCGCCTCCCCATCCCCGTCCCCCTCCTCTCTCTCCCCTCCATCCTCCCCCTCCTCACCCAAAAAAGGGACACGCTCCTCTCTCAAATCCTCTTCCACATACAGCAGTCAATGAGCTCATCATGTTTTCTTTATTGGTCTTCTTACAGGGTATCAGTCATTAATCTGATACATAATAAGTACAAGGAGGCTATTAATTAAAACTAATAAATAAAAAGGGAGTAGGCTACTTTATTAGTAGTTTATTCAAGTGCAAGTGCAATATCTCATAATGTGCATAAGGTTTATCTGCTGAAAAGAAAAAGAAAAGATTATTAAAATTTTGCTTGGATGTGATTTGTCTCTTGTCATTTGTTACTCTTCCATATGTCTAGAAGTGAAATACATATAGTATGCCCATCCTAAAAGAGCCTTCATAGGAATTGGTGGTTGCACTGGCTGAGGCCTTGCTGCAGTGGCCAAGTCCGATCTGTGGTCCTTTTGCTGCATGTTGTCCTCTCGCTGTCCTATTAAATAAAGGCAAAGAGCCCCAAAAACAATATATATATTTAAAAAAAAGAGACTAAAACAGAGCTAAATTGAGTGTGTATTTAGCTTACACTAATTAGGTGGCTAGAAACATTTAGTTTATAATATATATAATATTTTTCTGAAATGTGTCTAGCATCTTAAAACAAACACTGTTTAACAAGATTCCACATTAATGCTAATGTTATTCGCTTTGTGATATTATGTCAGATGCTATGAGTTTTTACCTTGTTGTGAAGTTCCTCTGCCCCCAAGTGGCAAAAATAATAAACTTTAAACTGAACTGTTTGGCATTGGATACTTTAAATCCAGAGATAACAAAGGTACTCACATTCTTTACTCAAGTAGAAGTACAGATGCTTGTGTAAAAAAAAGACTCTTGTAATACTGATTCAACTTCAAGTAAAAGGGTAAAGTACAGGCTCTGAAATGTACTCAACATATAAAAGTAAAAAGTACTCTCTTGGTTTTCCATCAACTGTTTCTGTGCACTTTAGATAGGGTCGAGTCTCCCTCTGGTTTGTGGTCTTGTTAGGCTATGTTGTAATGTCTTTTACGTCATGTTAGGTCTGTCATGTGAGATCTGAAGATGTGCAATAATGCAAAAACAAGCCTCAACAAGTACAAGTAGAAAATATTTGTGTAAAAATGTGAAAAAGTTGTCAGAAAAATAAATACTCAAGTATAGGACAGACACCTGAAAAAGACTACTTAAGTACTGTAACAAAGTATTTGTACATTAGTCACATTTTAAAATGATTTGTAAGGGTTATGAATAAATAGCCTGTGATTTAAAGAGTTTCCACAGCCAAACAAAGACGGTGAGATGCCAGATGTCTGACTTGAGTATGATAACTTAGTTGATGTAGCAGCAGGGCCATTGATCTACCTGTCTGCCACAGTGTTATTGTCTGACCGCTCTGCAGTCACACAGCAGACTGTGATAAAATATAACACAACAATCACTTAACATTATATCCAAAAACACACGCGGGACCTCGACAACTACAGACATATCTGCGCATGTCCCCGTTAACTCTCCCGGTGTCTTGTCCTCTTTGGTCGCGTAATAAAAAAAAAACCGAGGCTATGACGTCACCTCAGCCAGCGTCCTACACGGATTAAAGATGGCGCCCTCTCATGCGCTGAGGTGCTGTAAGCGGGCTCTGAACTGGGTACCTGTCCTCTTTATAAACCTGGTTGTTGGTTGGTCTTACTACGCGTACGTGGTGGAGCTCTGTGTCTGTAAGTACACCCACTTTTACTGAGTATGAACCGGTTTGTGGGGGGTGGGCGGATAGCGGCTTGTGTTG
>NW_023339763.1:14663051-14677993 GCF_004916995.1 Morone saxatilis | reverse complement strand
GGGGGGGTTGCCAACTTTGACTCAGGCTAGTTGAAGTGAGATTTAAAATCGTCCCCTCGGCTGCAGATACACGCGTTTAAACATACAGCTGCTCCTTCAACCCCTGACACACAGGCAGTCCTGCATGGCAGCAATGTTATAACGTGAATAGGCGTAGTTTAGTTCATTAAAGTTAGTTTGGGAGAGGAAAGAGAGTGTCTGGGTGGATTGTGCAATCAATAATTAATAATGAATGACTTTATAATGACTGTTGTTGCAGCAGGTAACATCAGATATTGCATTAGATATTATAGGCAGTTAACTGGGGAAAAAAAACTAAAAGATAACACTTCGTAAAACTTTCTCTGAGGGTTTTTTTTCTAAACCTGCAGTGTGTTTTAAATGAATGGACATTAACTTTATAATTTAAAATCCCCTTTTAATTATACCCATTGTTTTCACTGTATTAAACATTTAGTTAAATGATGAATATTTATGGCCTGTTTACTAATGTCGGCCCCATAATCAACCTATAATAAGACCCCATTATAGCCTTAATTCTGACATATTAAATGCTTTTTAGTGTATCTATTCACCACACGTTGACATTTTACAAATGGCAATGATTGTATATTATTTTCTTAAATTGTTTGAGTGACAGTGGACAGTCCTTGGGAGGGGCAGCAGTTAAATCCCAATGATACAGTGGGAGATGGCTCTCTGATGCTTGACGCTATTCACTGAAGATGTAATGAGAGCTGCAGAGGACACATTAAAACTACCAATGTGCAGACAACACCTAAACATTGGTAATAAAAACACACGTTTGCTGTGGTCATTAAGCTGCAATTGAATTCATTTGACACAACACAAACATGTGCTCTTCCTAAGTAATTAGGACCAAATAGCAACATTTTAAACTCCATAAAAAAATGATTTATTCAGACAAAGAAGTTACAACATGATTCAGCCGAGGATATGACTTCCTACTTTTATCTCATAATCAATCGTGATCATCCGAACTAGAACAAGCAGGTCTGGAAGCAGTTCAGCTTACATGAGTGTTGATGATCTTCATGTATCTTTAATTTAATATTGATCAGTTATGTGTAACATGGCATGCACTCTCCACACTCAGCTCCACACTTTAGTAGTTTGTTTGAGCCCGGAGCTGATGATACCACCCTCAGCATGTAGTCGTACTGTAGTTATGTCTGTAACTCAGCGGCTGTGGACAGGACAGGGACATCCCTGCTGCTTAAACAAAGCTCTCTCTTATGGGTGGGTCACTGCTGGCCGTGCCAGGCTGCTGCCACATGGTGCGAGAAAGGGGTTGTGTGTGTGTGTGTGTGTGTGTGTGTGGGGTGGGGGATGTGTATTCATGCATTCTTAGGACTTTAATTACTGCCCACTAATATATTTTCTTCTTTGCCTAATGTAGATACAATCCCAAATAATGCAGAACGAAGTAAGTGTTATCCACACACACATTTTCTCCAGTCACATCCAGAGATGCCAGTGTAACTGCAAACCAAACTCTTTCTCTCAACAGTCAGCTATTTGGTCATCTTTCACATTTTCCTCGCCATGTTTATATGGTCCTACTGGAAAACTATTGGGTCCAGACCAGCCAGCCCCTCAAAAGCGGTAAGCCAAGAGTGTGTGTCTGTCAAATAAACACTTCCTGTTTTCATGTTTAGAAAAATAATGTCACAAAAAGACCCTTGCATGTCTGTCCGATACAAGTTTACAACATGTCTTAATATTGTGGGGCTTTTATTGACCAGTCTTTTCTCCTCCTGTCAGTTTTGTCTGCCCCGAGTAGAGAAGGACCTGTTTGAGCGAGAGGAGCGAGCTGAAGCACAGCAAGAGATTCTGAAGAAAGTGGCGAGGAATTTACCCGTGTATACACGCACGGCAGGAGGAGGTGAGGCTTTTACCACAGCGGAAAAATTAACCGTGGTGGGCTTACTATTTTAACGCACGGTAATACACCGGGGGACTGTTGCACACACAGTGCCACTTTCCTCATCGTTCAAAGGATTCAGCACATCAAACAAGCAACATAAAAGAAATTGCGTAAATGTGTTGCTACATTGCCTCTTCGCTTTTTGGATAAAAGTAAAACACTGTTCACACATCTTTGGAAAAAAAAAAAGAGCGTACTGTATGATATGAGACGATAAGCTCATCTGCCTTTTGTTTACTGAGCTGCGTGCATCCGGAGGGTTAATTGGCCTCAGGTGCACCTCATTATCTCTACAGGCTGCACCTGGCTCTGCTCCTCGTCAACAGTCCTGACGGGACACGCTGGCTTTCACAGGGACGTTGGGAGAGACGCAGACGTAGCTGTTCAGTTCACTATTTATTCATTTATTTGTTATTTTCAAAGTGTTAAAAATGCAGACCACCTCAAATAATTTGTTTTTGTTGAAATATCGGCTACCTCAGCGTGGACCGTGATGATGCAGGCTTTCATAAAGAGCAGTCTGTATGGGGGGAGGGGCAGAAGTTACACAGTAATACTTCTAATTCTGCTTTCTCTGAATAGCCGTCCGATACTGCGACCACTGCCAGATAATCAAACCTGACCGCTGCCATCACTGCTCAACCTGCGAGATGTGAGTGTACACACTGTAAAGTTTAAGAAAAACATTACCTGCAACTTCTGCAAACAGAAAGTAAACGAGAAAATGTTGCTGTTGAGAAATAAGACAAAATAAGACAAAATGTTTGTTTTTGGTTGCAAATGATGTTTTTTAAATCGCATCCCAAACTATGAGCAATATGTATTTTCTTATGCTGACACCTTCATCGGCTCTGGGACACTAGATCAGCAAAATGTCCAAATGTTAAAGTGGTACTAATAGGATTTTTCCATATTCTTCAAGGTGTGTGCTGAAAATGGACCACCACTGCCCCTGGTAGGCTTTTCTCATTTAACTGTGCATTTAAGCTGCTTTCTAGTTCATCATGATACAAGTTCTTATCCGTTTTCTTGTAAAGAAAATGTAGAGAATTAAACACATTTCGCTGTCTGTGTCATGTTTTCTTTCAGGGTGAATAACTGTGTTGGATTCTCAAACTACAAGTACTTTGTCTTGTTCTTGGCCTACGCCTCACTCTACTGTGCGGTCATTTGTGCCACAGTCATCCAGTATTTCATCAAATTCTGGACCGTAAGTACAGACACTTCCTCCTTTTTTTCTTTTTCCTTTTATAAAAAAAAAAAAATATCTGCGTGCTCTTGCATGTGAATGCTTGCTGTGGTGACAGTTTATGAAAGGCCGCAGGATCTTTTACTCATAAGATCAGCATTCGGCAGCCTTGGTTTTGAAAACCATTAACATGCTTTGCTTTAAACTTAGGATAACTTTCATCTTCTCGAATTAAATTGAAAAATGAAGAGCTGTCAGGCTGTGATGAGGCATGTGATCACCTTAATCTGCATCGTAAGATATCGACCAATTGGTTTACAAATGTGTCACTGTGGTGCACAAGTGTCATGTGATCGCTTATCAGATCTTCTTCAGCATGCTGCTTTGCACGAGACAATGGCTCCTGTCATGTAGTCCAACAGTGAACGAGTATATTGTACTATAGTAAGAAATACAAAGACAGTAATGGATGGTGTTTTCCTGTGACCTGACCTGTCCTCTGCAGAGGTGAATTGTCCGCTCCAGTCAGTTGTTGGGTAAAGATGACTTGACATGAGGACAAGAAATATTCTTGCAGACTGACAAGACTAACACTTTTCTTTTTTTTTTTTCTGTCTGAAGAAACAACTGCCTGACACGCATGCCAAATTCCACATCTTGTTTCTATTTTTTGTGGCGGCCCTGTTCTTTATCAGCATCGTGTCACTTCTCAGTTACCATCTGTGGCTTGTGGGAAAGAACAGGACCACTATAGGTAAATCTTTTTTAAATAAATGTTATTTAAATGTACCTTTTGATTATATGCTTTAAATGTTGCCATGACTAACTATATTTTTATATCAATTCTCAGAGGCCTTCAGGGCTCCTGTCTTCACAAACGGTCCAGACAAGAGCGGGTTTTCTCTAGGCTTTAGCCGAAATGTAGCTGAGGTGTTTGGAGACCAAGCAAAGTACTGGATATTTCCTGTTTTCTCAAGGTTAGTCTACTCTGACCTGATATAACAGCAGCTATTAGTCAATTATGCAAATAAATGGGCAGCACTACTGTTATATCTGCACTGTACTGATCAGCACTACACTAGCAGACTTCAAACTCCTTATCTATTACTAAAGCTGTTTTTATGGAGTAGAGAAACAAAGAGAAAATACTGAAATACAATTAACCCTGAATCCATCTAATGCTGACTTTATCTCTGTTCATCAGTCTGGGAGATGGACATTCCTATGTTACCAGATTGGTGCACATAGATCCTGAACAAGCAAACAGTGTCCTCCAGCAAAATGGCAAAGTGTGAGTAGTGTTTTTTTTTTTTTTTCAAATATTGAACCGGTTTCCTTTCAGGTTTGCTTACTAGGCCTTTTCTTTAATGTGACTTTAATCACAGCCCTGCTGATGGGGAGACCAACCCTTGTGTGCTTGGTAACAACATACAACACACAGTGGACGACAGCAAAGGGAAAATTGGTATGTTGTCACGTTTTCATTTTCTGCTTGTATGTAAAGTGTTTTTTTTTTGCTATGTAACATCTCTTGTGTCCTCACTGTCGCCTTTCAGACGGAGGCCAGACGGTCTCTGTGACAATGGAGAGCGAGCCGTAGCAGGTATGTGGACATGACTTTGAATACTGTAGAATTTCTTCTGGTTTGTCCTCTTCCTGTGTTTATTTATACGTTGATGGCCGTTTCTGCAGATCACAGGCACATGAGCAAAGGGCTCGTCAACTATGATGCCTTAAACCAGGAGCATCAGCACCTCTACAGGAGCCGTCCTCCACCCTCATCCTTCATCTAGCGTGCTTTTAAACCAGCACCCCAACAATACTGTTATCATGTCATTAGACTGTACAGCGACCTCGTAGATTGCACCAGTCTGAAGCACAGGAGATTCACAGCTTTTGTCTTTGTTTCGAGCCAAAGACGTTCAAATGTTATTGCATCTGTAAAAACTCTGGGACTGCTTTCCGCCCCACAATGAGCCAATGTATGTCTGCATGGTCTGTGTTTATCTACACTGGTTACTCACATTATACATTTCAAATAGAGAATCATCCTTTATCAGTATTAATCAAGCATTAATAACTAAGCCTGGTCATGTTTGACGTAGAGCAGTGGGAATCACTTAAGTGATCACTAAAATGGTGAGACATTTCAACACTGTCAACAGTGTGCACAATATCTCCAAGCACAGTGCAATTACTTGGTCTAATTTAGTTTACATGATGAAAATATTGAAAGGTCTTTCTGTTTACACTTTTAATATATTTATTTTTTACATTTCAGATTTTATACTATGGTCAAACATACCGTTGATATAAGCTTAAAATGTAAGGACCAAATCCAGTTTAACTACAGTTTAAAATGGTTTAATCTCATTTTAAATAATTATT
The DNA here is from genome assembly GCF_004916995.1 of Morone saxatilis. Taxonomy (NCBI): domain Eukaryota; kingdom Metazoa; phylum Chordata; class Actinopteri; family Moronidae; genus Morone; species Morone saxatilis. The sequence goes on along the minus strand of NW_023339763.1, from coordinate 14,672,468 downwards.
TAGAACACATAACCAGTTTCTCATATAATGCCGTTAGTATCAATGAGATTGCCAGTTATCATTGCACTATAAACATTTGTAATTTATTTGCTTTCAAGCTTTTATAAATTAATTGCATTGTTTTTCAGTATGTTGATTTTATCGTTATGGCTTATTTGTTTTATTTATTTAGTTATTTTTATAGACGTCATATTTGTCCTCTTCATTGAGTCCATGAACTGTTTTCACTTTCCTGCTCAATCCTTTGCTACCGTATGTGTTTGTTTTAAAATTAATCTTGAGTGTTAATGCCAAGGAATCAAATCTGTATTGTTTGATTTCTTTTTCTAGTTTGATGAGATTTATGTGAAAGTTGGAATGTAAGAGCACAAAATGAAACCACAATAAAACGATTAAAAATATATTGCCAGAGAGATCAGGGACATGTGATGTACTGTGACCTTGAGCCTGAACCAGAATAGATAAGAAGGGCTTCATATACCAATGAAGAGTAGGCTAGTGTCATCATAAATACTCCTCTCTGTGCTCCTGGCAGCTGTTTCATTATACTGCATCCATTTTAGACACACAGCACAGTGTGGGGTTTGCTGTGTGATCAGTAGATAATAATAAAAATAATGATGTGTAGATATTACTGACTGAATGGTGGCACATGTGAATGTACTTACAGAACCTCACAGTAGTTTAATAACCAACTTCACTGACTGAACCAAGCAGATAAAGGGTCGGCCTGTAACAAACTGTTTTAATGGGACAAAATGATTCAAGCAGGTTGATCTCCATTGTTCTGTAACAATAAATGTGAAGACACTATAAAGTGGAATTCTTCATCTTAAACCCTTGTGTGCTGTGATTTGTAGCAAATTAGTGGACTTAACTTTACAGTGAAACAAACATTACAGCCACAGTTCATATATATTTATCATAATCGGCTTAAACTGGATTTCTGCGGGTGCCTCACAATAATGAAAAGCAGTCGTCAAACTTGGGTTATATGTGCTTTTTGGTCTGTTCTGTCTTTTGGTCTGTGTCATATCTGCTGCAAATCTGTACAATATGTTGAAATTTCTAGTGCCGTCTTGGTTTTTCAAACCCTATTAGTGTGGCTGTAGGAATGACGATGTTGGTCTGTTGGTACACCACTTTAATCAAGCCTGAAATATATACCCATATGTGTACAGGGCAGCACAGTGACTCAGTGGTTAGCACTGTCGCCTCACAGCAACAAGGTCCTGGGTTAAATTCTCAGCTTGTCCTCTCTGTGCTTTGTTTGTTTTTTGTTCTTTGTTTGCATGCGCTCCCTGTGTCGGGTTTTCTCCAGGTTTTTCAGTTTCCCCAACCATCAAAACATGTATGTTAGGTTAATTCTCCAGTCAGTGCCCATGACCAAAAGCCACTGCCCCAGTTCTGGAGTTGCCCACTGCTCCCAGTAGGATGGGTTAAATGCAGAGGAGTTTCACTATACATTCTACTGTAAATTATAAATAAAGTTGTTTTTCTGTTCTATAAATATAACAACTTTTGGATGCATTTTCATGACATTTTGACCAGACATTCATGGTCCCTAGAGGATGAGTCTTACTGACATTTTCTCCAGCAGCTTGATATTTCTGGCTTTTAGTGAAATTTCTTAACAACTATTGGATGCATTGCCACACAATTTGGTACAGACAGTCATCTAATCAGAATCAGAATCAGAATCAGAAATACTTTAATAATCCCCGTGGGGAAATTACTTGAAAGGTGGGTACAAGAAACAGTGTCTAGTGCAATCATCAGGTCAAAATCAATCTATCCAATACTCAGGTTTATGACATTCCCATCTCACCTGTAGTCTGTCTTTAGTGCTAATGCTAGTGTTAGCTAACGTGCACTTAGGGAGGGCCGCTCTCCCATTTTCATGTGAATATGCGTCTGAGTATTGAGTACTGTATGCATAATATGCATCAATCTGATATTTAACATTACGTACTACTCATTTAGATCAATAATGTATATTTTTAATGTGTGTCTTTTTCTCTGCCTTCTCAAAAAGCCGCTAACATGGCTGAAGTGTAAAACTATGTCACTGTGATATTTCATATTGCAAATAATATTCAGCAGTGGATGTTCCACACTAGCATATTGTAGAAGAAATGTTAAAGGAGGAATATACACGTGGAACAGTACTTTCTCAGTTCTCAATTAAGAGATTATGACGTCTCAGCTCATTAAAATTAACCTTGTCTCTTGTAAATGTCGCAAGTATATAGCCCTCAAATCAGCAGTCATAAGAAAGTGCTGGTGATGTACAGATATGTAGTTCACAGAAATAGTTGTGACACGAGACTGCGCCCTTCACACTGTTGACATGCTCTGGCAGGCGTTAAGAACTTGCTGATCTTTGTCTGGCACAGGAACAATACGAGCAGGTTACAAGATTGGCCAGCTACAGTAGCTGCTGAAAGGTGAATGACCTCAGTGCCATTCACCTGTCTGAAACAATGCAACAGATAAAGTTGCAAGAGTCTCAATGCTCAGCTTTACACACAAAGAGTAAACCCTTTGATCACTTTTGAATGTGTTTCTTCTTTATTTATTCAGGTGTCCTAATTTTATGTAATATTCTTAAAAGAGATATCAATGCAAAAGGTTAACACCATTCATGCTTTAAGGGTAAGAAGGACAATCTGAATGCACTTAACCAGCCACCCACATTTAATTGAATTTAACTTCTGATTATAGGCTTTAAAAGCAATGTTTGAAGAACTATTCAGATCCTTTACTTAAATAAAAATGCTAATTCCACAATGTGCAAATACTGCACTACAAGTAAAAGTCCTGCATTAAAAACCATACGTAAATAAAAGTATGTAAGTATTATTAGTAACATGTAAGAATCAAAAAATAAAAGTGCTTATTGTGCAAATAATGGTCCCAGTCAGTGTTATACTATTATATATATCGATAAATTATACTGAGCTCATTCTAACTACTTTATATTCTGATAAGTAGTTTAATTTACAGCAATGCATCTTATACAATAGAATCATCATATGTTTGTAGCTGTCGCTGTCCTGTGAGAACCATGTGTCTGTAAAGAACTTCAACTTTTCAATAGTTTATTTAGCTTAAGAAGCAGGAGAATATTATCAACCCATAAAGGAACACAGAATCCTTCAGTTTGTCAGAAAAATTCCCATTAAAAATCAGCAAATTTGCAGAAACATGGTTTTTATTGGACAGTAAGGGTTTGGAAAAATGGGTGACTCGCACTTAATTTTAGGGTACACTTATAAGATTTAATAAGCCAGAATTTGTTTTAATTGAGACCAAAACTAGACATAATATGCTTTTTATTAAACCGTTTTTTTGTTTTGTTTGTTTAAATAATTAAATAAAACCAAAACAAATTCTTATTCTTTTTGGTTCCATTCTATTTGTTGTGTATCAAAGGCGATGGAACCCATTCTGGAATTCCTTAAGTTCTGATGACTTCACAATAGAATGACACAACAGTGAGAGTTTTCCTTATAAATTACTCTTACTCTTACTGAGATCATAACCAGATTAAACAATCTTCAGTGACATTTCCCACAAATTTTCCTCCAACTATTGCAAGTTATTAACTGCTGTGGAGATTTACAGACCAGATCCCTTGTACCGACACACAACTATTTGCTTGCCGTGTGAACTTCAAGATGAACGGACAAGGTGATTCACACATCGTGGCACATCTCATCTTCATATTCTTCCGACAACCAGTGTTCGGAGTCCCTGGACCAGTGGATGTGAACGCCGCTGTAAGGTGTCCAATCGCTGCTGGAGATGGGCTGGGTGAACTTGACCGTAATGACAACCACAACAACAACAATCACAATGTTGCAGATGTTCACCCAGATGCTCAGGCTGATGTGGCAATCGACCAGCACACTGCACAACAAGAACCAATGCCTGGTGGATCGAGGCGGCGTCCTCGGGAGGAGGAGGATGAGGAGGATGAGGAGGGTAAATGTAAAAGATTTTGGTGGTGGGATGAATTTGCCGACAGCGACTCGGACAGCTACTCTAAAGACAGTGATGAGGAAGATGAAGTCGCAGAAGAAGAGGGGGACCCACTTCCTGTGGCAACTAGGAAGAGGCAAAGAGATGAGGAAGAAGATGATGAAGAAGATGCTAGAAGCACCAAAAAATCAAATTCCACCTGTAAAGCCTCCTCGACACCATCATCCCTGGCACCAACATGACATGATCAGCTTCACCCTAGCCTGTTCTTGATACAGGTTTAAAGCACAGTAATGCAGACAGGCACCACTACCATCCCACCACCAGCCCACTCTTGGCATCCGTCTTTGAGCCCCCCCCCATACGCCCTGTACACCATCATCATCAAGTTTGAAAACCAACTGCCTCTTAAAAGGAAGTTTTTCCTTGCTGCTGTCGCCAAATGCTTTCTCATGGTGGCACTGTTGGGTCTCTGTAAATATTTTTATAAGGAGTACAGTCTAGACCTGCTCTATTTGAATGAATTGGCGCTATACAAATAAAAGTGAATTAAACTGTATTAAAAAGTTAACTGTAAGCTAATGTTATTTTACTCAGAGGTAGTTAGTTACCATCAGGGCCCCTCAGTTTTAGAACGATCTGCCTGAGGAGAAGTTTTGCAGAATCAGTGACCTGACCTTGACTTTTTTGTACTTTATTCTGTTTTATTTATATGTTTAGTTATTTATTTACATTTTATTTGATGGTCCATATTCTGCTCTTATTATTATATTTTAAAATTCATTATTTTATATTTAATTGTATTTTATGTATCATGGCCATTATTTTGCTTTGTCTGTCAAGGCACTTTGTAAACTCAGTTTTTAAAAAGTGCCATATAAATAAAGTTATTATTATGATTATGATTATGATTATTATTATTATTATTATTATTATTATTATTATTATAAGTACTGTATGTGAGCTAGAAGCACTGAAACTGAATTATGTTTCTCATAGCTTAAACTTGAAGGAAATTCCTTTATCTTTTTATACCCTTTTATATTTACTGGGAAGGAAACAACGCACCTTATCAAAGTTCATCTTACCTGACACACTCATTGGGTCGCACCCTTTCAACTAAAACTCTGACCTTGGTGTTATTGAAATTATTGTGACTTAAGCCTGTGAATGAATGAGCCACAGTTACATATTAAAGTGCTCTCATAAACGTGTGAGCTCTGAACTGAGCTCATCCCACATTCACTCCTTAAATGTCACCACAAGGGTAAAGTGCACAACAGATTCATTTTACAATGACAGCCCGCTGAACAGGTACTTTTTTACAGTCATTGCAGCTGGAAGAGAAAGCTGAATTCAATTTAAATTGTCTAGACCAGCTTCAGTGCATTGAATTTCTCAAGGGGAATATCTATACGCCATGGAGGAATCCCTCAACGCTACCATTGATCCAGCTTGTTTACAAGAGCCCCCGCTGGCTATCGACGTTATCAAGCGTAAGTGACCCACATTACCACATCCTGCTCACTGATAATGTTTTCTTATCAACCGGTCTGAGCTAATGACATTAACAGTTCATTCGTAAATGTCAGGTCTCTTAATGTGTGTCTTGAATGTACCAGATGATACTGGTTTCTTCTTTGATAATTTATTTGCCTCTGTTCCTAAATATAACAATGTTGTACCAAGTAAAAATAAATAATATACATGAACTTAATAGTACACAGTCATAGATGTACAGTAAGAGTCAAATGTGTTTGTGCTACAGTAGGTGTAACAAAATACTTTTACTTTGTTGAAATACTCACATTGCCTCTCATTAGAATTAACTGTAAAAAAAGCTGCATTCCTCACCTATTTTAAAGGTCCATTGTGTGACATTTAGGAGGATCTATTGACAGAAATTGAATATAATATAGCTATGTTTCATTTAATGTATAATCACCTGAAAATAAGAATTGCTGTGGTTTTGCTACCTTTAGAATGAGCCATTTTTACATACACCACGTGTTGCTGTCCGTAAAGACCGCCAAGTTGAACTGCCATGTTTCTACAGTAGCCCAGAATGGACAAAGAAAACATTGGCTGTAGATAGGGCCTTTTGGGTGTTTAGGGAGTTTTGTGGCCACTGTAGTTTCTCCTACTACTTTACAGCCCGTTCTCGTTGTCAAATTCAGACGCGCACAGTGTTCAGTTAGTTCTGCAAATTTACCACTAGATGCCACTAAATCCTACACACTGTATCCAAAGCAGAATCTGTTGTGTGCTGTTGTTTGAGATTTCTTTTACATAAGTGTCTAATTTATATATATGTTTTTTTACTGTATATGTATTGTAGTATGTAATAATCCTAACTTCTCTCTCTCTCCCTCTTACTTTTTTATATCAGAGCTAGATGTGTTAGATTTTTGCCTGTACTCCATGCTCACCTTCATGTCCTGCATCTCCCTGCTGCTGTACCTGGAGCAGTGCATCTTTATTTATAAAAAGCTGCCCTACCCCAAGAAGACGACCATCATTTGGATAAATGGTGCAGCACCTGTAAGCATTCAGGCCTAATTTTATGTTATAATATGCTGCTGATTCTAAAACCAATAGAAATATAATCATTATCAATCACTTTATTTATGTAATAAACAACTCAGCAACTCTGGTAAAAGGCTCTGAAATACAACATAAAATCTGATTGAAGCAGAGAAAACAACATAAAAAACAAACCATTATTAAGTTTTTTATGCACTGTATTGTATTTCTTTCTTTCAGGTCATTGCCACCATGTCTTGTTTTGGGATGTGGATCCCGAGGGCAGTCATGATCACAGACATGACATCTAACTGGTGCGTTTTCACTCAACTACTCTGAACTTTATTGTCAGACCAACATTGTCATCATAAAACACATTACAAAGAACGTTATTCATAATGTTAAAAGTAAAGTCGATACATGTCAGTCTGATAATGTAGTTGTTCTTTATCCTACAAGTGCAGCAGACAGACAGTAACAACTACCATCACAATGTTAGCCTGTTATCTAATAGCTGTGACCGGTAGCTATGTCTCAGTTTACAGTAAACTCACCACTACTGATATCATGTTTGACATATCAGCTTCCAGGTTATAATAAAAATCTATATCTTCCTTTATTATAGGTCCCTCCGTATAACTTTATTTATTTCCAGCGTATCTAATTAGTAATTAGCTCAGCAGACGTTCTGCCTTTGAAACAGCCAGGCTGTCACTGTAAATAAGGCTGAACAAAATGCAACTTGCTGAAAAGAACCCTACATACGTTTAGTTTTGGTTGGATAAATCATTACAAGCGTAAGTTACAAAATGACTACAGAGTAAACGTAATAAAAGCCATGACAGCTTAAAAGCTTACTTGTTGATTACTGTATAGTCAAACCACTTGTCATGAATCATTACATACACAAAGGTCATGCCATACACAACATGCCTTCAACTCCAATAAAATGCAAGGAATCTTTATGGGATTTTGCCACCTGCAGTGATAACTTTTATGCGCTTTCTGTGTACAGTACAGTTTGTTTAACAGCTGGGTCAAAATCCTATATCCTTGTTAGTGGTTTTTGGTTTGTCCTCACGTGTCAGAGTGTGTGTTTTTCCTGTAATAAATGAATAAATGAGATACTACATTTGTAATATAACATCACATTCTGTATAAATAAAGTTGAGTACTCTAAAGTGATTTTTGAGAATAATATGTACCTGCTCTCTATCAGGCCTAAATGACTTCTCTTTCTATGTGTAGTTATTTTGCAGTCGTGGTGTATAAGGTCTTGGTTCTGATAATCGAGGAGTTTGGGGGCAGCAGTGATTTTCTGAAGCGGTTTTCTGGTGAAACCTTTAGGATCAACACTGGACCCTGCTGCTGCTGCTGTGTCTGTTTACCCCGCGTGCCCATGTCACGGTACAAACCTCTTCTATATACAGTCTGGATACTAATGGTCTGGCTCTAAAAACTCAAGCCTGTGTTCTTTAATGCTCATAAATTTTGATTCAGATCAGATTTTTGGGGTCATTTAATCCTATATTCTTTATACTCCTTCTGTATTGACTGCACATTGTCTTATGGTGGTGTACATTTCTAATGTGGCTCTTTCTTTGGATGGGATCATTCAGACGATTGTTATTCTGGCTGAAGTTGGGCGCTCTTCAGTATGCAATCCTAAAGACAGTTCTCTCTGTCCTTGCCATAGTGTTGTGGACAAATGGCAACTTTGATCTCTCTGATGTAAGTATTTGAAAGGCTTCACTATACATATCTGACTGTGCTTAAAATTAAATGAACATGACAGGAAATTATTAAGATATTTCTTTGCTTCTCTTTCAGCTTGAGATCACTGGTACAGCCATTTGGATTAACCCATTCATTGGCATTCTCACAATCATCTCCCTTTGGCCTGTTGCTATTATCTTCATGAACACTAACAGCTTTCTGCGCAGTATCAAGATTGTACCCAAGTATGCCATGTATCAAGTGAGTCAGCATGGGAAAACCTCTTCGTACGCTTTGACATGAAAAATAGCAGCATTTGCTATTCTGTGTAGCATTTTTAAATCAGTAAGTTGTTTCACTGTAAATTTAGTCACAAATTGTGTCAAATTGTTTTACGGCTTGATTTATGTCTCTAAATGATAAAAAATGCTGATGTTTTTACTACACAATTAAGTATATCTTCCTTTTATGACATTTTGTACATTTGTTTTTTACAATTTTTGTAAGTTTCCTACCACAGCAAATAAAGGAGTAAAAGTATGGTGGAGAAATCTCTGCCAACATGTTCTTCTTATACAGCAAAGCAAGAAATAATGTGACAGGGTTTATGGGAATTATAGTTTAGAGAAACATAAGCACTACAAAGCACTACAGATTTTTTGAGATGTTACACAGTGCACCTTTAACTGTATGTATACCTGATCAGGCATTGCCTTTCTCCGTAGCTAGTACTTGTACTGAGTCAGCTGCAGACATCTATCATTAACATCCTGGCCTTGGATGGAACCATCGCCTGTTCCCCGCCCTTCTCTTCTCAAGCTCGTGGATCCAGTAAGAAACACCTCTGAATGTCTTTCTGCATGCACTGCTGACGTGTGCAGTGAAATAATCCATCTCTTTTTCTCTCTCTGTCCTGCAGTGATCAGTCAGCAAATGATGATCATAGAGATGTTCATCATCACTCTGGTCAACCGGTTTTTGTATCGTCGTATATATGACAAACTTCCCTCTGAGGCACATGACAACGACCAGAATGCCAAAGTTGCCGTGCAGGCAGCTCTCGTGGAGCATGACGTTTAAAAAACACACAGTGACAGAGTGGATGTCAACACTGCTCTTTAATGATGATCGTCAGACACACATATTTTGTACATGTATTACATTTTGTAATAATAATGTAATAATGTAACAGTT
>NW_023339763.1:14662066-14663032 GCF_004916995.1 Morone saxatilis | reverse complement strand
ACAGCATTCTGTAATGTAAGGAAAGAGAACTACTTGGGTGAATTTTAGCCTATTTTTTTGTACTTTTCACACAGCACTCACTGACATTTGTCAATATCTGTATTCTGTAGGTAACAGGTAACGTAAAGGGTTGGTTCACCCAACTTACTACTTTCGAACCAAGAAATAGGCCCTCTAAAGACTGCTCACAGTGAGGTGTATGGGTTATCCAGAGTAAACAGGACATTGATTCTGGAAAGAGATGCTGGCTGTTGATTTGTTTCCATGTTTTTCCATGTTTGGAGCAGCACAAATTAGAGACAGATATCTCAAAAACGTGCAAATGAATCAATCCTATCTGATAGATAGTATTTTTCCCGTTTTGATTTGGGTGAACAAACCCTTTAAAGGAACAGACAGCTTTTAACTAATATCTGGATCAGGGTAACAGAGCCTTCTTACAAAATACAGATTTTACAAACAAGTGTTACAGAATACTGTATATTTGCTGACTGGCAAAGTGGTCCTTTGGACTGGGAATGTGTAGGTTTATGAATATTTGTGTGTGGAAGAACAAGATTTTTACATTTTCTTAGAAAACAAAAATAATAACACCTATTTATTTGTGTTAATGCATGTTTGTGTGTGTGAGAAAAAGAGACTACGGTCATCATAGTAATGGTTATTTAGGCTAAGCTGTGGAGATGTTAAAATGAGTCCTGCAATGTCATCTGATGTATTTTTTTTTGTAGAAAAAGTGGACAGTAAATACTGCCCAGGTTTTATGTATTAACCTATACTGAGTATTTAAGTATGGAGGACTAAAAGTGCATCATTAAATAATTACATAAATGTGTCATTAATTCATTAAAATACCGATTCATTTTATGTAAAAAACATATATAATTATTTCACTATTTAATTAATTATTTCATGGTCCTGTGTTGCAGTGCTTCATGAATTTATTTTATCTGTCAAACTCGCCCA
>NW_023339763.1:14660438-14661966 GCF_004916995.1 Morone saxatilis | reverse complement strand
GTGTTGCATTGCTTCATGAATTTATTTTATCTGTCAAACTCGCCCACCAAAGTTGGTAGGCGGATCCTAACGCCTGATTGGTTACCCTAAATATCCTCCATATTTAAGCCCCAAAACATAAATGCATTTAATAAAAATGATTTATTTTCTCTTCTGTTCACTGAGCAGCAAAAAGGTATTTGTAGTGTTTTTTTGTGTTTAATTTAGTTTAAATTCAATTTTAGTGTGAATCTCATGTCAATCATCTCTCCTGCAATCATTTATGCCCCCCTGTAAAAACAGACCAGTACTATTATTTCTTCATCCTCTACAGCTGTGTACCAGTGCGACTGTACCCTTAAACCTAATACTGTGTCTTAACGCAGCCTGGAAAAGATTTGTTAAAAGATTGCCGACCTACTTACACTACTCAGACTTATTTGGGCCAAGGAATGCCTGTGGATGAGACAGCAGCTTTATTTTCAGACTCTGTGCACTTTTTACAGACGTATGTAGCCAAACTGTGCCACATGTTGTTCCTTCAGCAACCACAAGAGGCCATGCTTGTTCCACTCCATCCACCCCTCATTCATTAACCTGCTAATAAAAAACCAGTTGTCTCACATGACTAATTTATAACAAAAAAAAAAAGTTCAGTTCAACCCAAACAAAAGGTTTACATTTCAAAACAATATAGACAGCAAGTTTCTGGGTAAACTACTATTACACATGCTTATTTTAAAAGAAGTAAATAAATCCACTTATAAATGCTTGTGCCAAGCAAGCAGAATATCCATTAAACTGAACACTTATCTTTATCTACTAACGAGATGTTCAGATGATCAGGCCATTTATGTGGTATTTATCCCTATATACTGGCAAATAAGATTCCAAACAATGTTTTGTCAAATCAGTCACCTGAAGTGTAAAAGATCATTAATAGCTTGAGCACTGTGTCAATTAGAGGATTGCATGTAATGTGATTCATCTCAGCCTCTCCTGCACGTTAGAATTCTAAAAGAAAATGCTCAAATTAAAACAATAATGACAAAAGCAGATAATAGGATAGATCATATAAACACTACCAAATACAGTTAAATTTCTTCCCCTGTCCCATTTTCCTTTTTCCCTTTTAAATAAAATCTATTCATTCACTTCTGATTATGTAATCATTCTCAATGGCTCAATTCAGGACTGTTTTTGACTCTGTTAAGATGTTCAAAAGGTCACACACTTAATTGTTTTTAATTTGATTTTATGACAGTAATAGCTACATTCACACTTCACAGGAAGTATTAAATTTGTTTTAATACACTTTATTAATAGGTGCTCAAATTATGCTTTCCGAAGTCATATGTGGATAGAAGAGGAAAATATTATACAAATAGGCATATAGGTCAAAATGCTAATTATCTCCCAAACTTGAATTTAATAAATTGTTATACTAACTAGTTATAAAATTGCAATTTTATGAGGTTATTTAAAATCTTTAACAGACTGAGGTGAGTTACTGTAGGTTGCTGCGAAACAATAGCTGTGAATAAGACCA
>NW_023339763.1:14595180-14660412 GCF_004916995.1 Morone saxatilis | reverse complement strand
CCATTAAAAGATTATTAGGCTGCATATAGAGGCACATTGCATTAATCTGGATGAAATGTTTATATAAAGCCAGATCATTCGGAATTCAAAATTTGGCCCTATTAATGGAGTATTTGTCTTTGCTGTTTATGTAAACAGAGTCATCAGACAGAGAGGAAGAGAGAGCTGCGTTCAGGGTGGGTTGATGACAGCCCCTGGCTCTGCATTGCTGACGAAAGCTGCTTAGCTCCTCAGTTGCTATGACAACAAGGGAGTGCAGCCAGACAAAAACGAGGCAAAGGGGAGGGGCTTCCAAGGGAGAAATAGAGGAGAAAGGGCTGGATGGGAAAGATAGAAAGAGGGAGGGATACAGACAGCCGATAAAGAAACACACTGGAGCACCAGAGGTAAAGCAAGGCTACGGACAGAGATAAAGATAACGTCTGGATATAAATGCTCACACCACTGGCTGGGGAATAATAACTGCAGCAAGTGACAGGAGGATACAGAGAAAGGGGGAAACAGAGAGAAGATGGATGTACAAACGGATAACATGGACCCCCCGCCTTGTGAATCCCAGTCGAGTGGAAAAATCAGAAAAGGATTCAAGCTGTTTGGCAAACGCAAGCCAGGTAACATCTTTTCTATTCGAAGCAAAGGGGATGGAAACAACAAGTCACCTGTTAACAGGAGCAAAACCCTAGATGGATTATCGGAGACCACTGCAGCAGATTCAGAGCTGGAGCCAGACAAGGAAAAGGGACATGAGGTGAGTCAAGGAGAGAGGGAACAGGCAGAGGAGGAACAGCTTGGCGAAGATGGCGTTCTAGCTGCCGCCCATGCTCGCACCTCTATTTCTTCGGCAAGCTCAGCCAAGTCCCTCAGCTTCCTGTCATTACTGAGGGGTGGCCGGAGAGGAGTAGGGGACCGCAGAGTCCACACCGTGTCCCAGCCAGTGGGTCGGCAACGTCGTGGGCTGAAGGGTCTCTTTGGCAATGTTATGTTCCGATCAAAGGATAAAGAGGAGAAGGAGGAAGCTCCTCCGAGCCCACTTCTCATGTCGTCCCGTGCCAACAGTGTGGAAATCATCAAAGAGGACCTTACTCTCACCCCCAAATCCCAGCCTCGCTCTCTGGACAGCCCAGAGACTGAGAGTTGTGAGCCCATCAGGAGCTTAACAACACAGGACAGTGCAGCCACGACCCCATCAGAGACTATAACACCCCAGGTGACAGCAGGCAATGTGAGTAGAACTAATGAGCATGTGCCGCCTTTACCCACCTCTGAACCACCCATGGTACCAGGTGATAGTAGCCTGAGCTGCTTGCTGGCAGACATCTCCTCTCTCCTGACCTTTGACTCAATCTCAGGGGGTGGAGACATCATGGCTGATGTGGAGGCAGAGTGGGGAAAAGCCAGCAGTGCCATCAGTGCTGCTGTGACTGAAGTCTCGCCATCATCCACATCTCTTTTCTCCAAACCCACCCCCTCCTTTCCATTGACTTCTACCTTTGTCAGCACGGCTGTTACAGCAAAACCCTCTCCTGTAGCCGTCCCTGCAACAGCCTCGACCAAATCCTTTACCCCTCTGACAAAGACAACGCCATCCTCTTCTCCCATTGCCAAGCCGAGTGCCATCATCACAACGTTGACCAAAACTTCCACTTTGACTACTAACTCAGTCAAACTGATTTCAGACTCTTCTAAAGCCGCTGAGACTTTCACCAGCGTTAAAATTAAATCCTCTCCTACACCTATTGCAGGAAAACCTTCAACTACCCCTGTAACAACAACAAGCCTTTCATCTCCAATAACGTCTTCCTTTTCAGCGACAATTAAATCCACACCAAGTTCCACCTCTGCTACTACCATAGCCCCTCCAAACACCCCGGCCACTGTAGTCAAGGCTCCCTCAGTTAGTCCAACTCTTACCTCTACGGTCAGCAAGTTGGCTTCAGAGACTGCAGCGCCTACTCCAGTGATTCCTCCAGTAAATAAATCTAGCCTTGTAGCTACTGCATCTCCTGTGCCAGCTAAACCTTCACCTGTCACCCATAGCCCTCCCGCCCCAGTAGCTTCTACCCAACCTCCACCTGCCAAATTAGATTCAGCTAGCAATTTGAACCTGCAAACTTTCACTTCCTTCAAACCTTCCCTAAGTTCAGCTGCAGGAGAATCTAAAGCCCCAGTGACAGTATCACCGGCCTGTACCATTACAACCAAACCCTCCTCTTCGCCGGTTATCCTCTCCAAGATGACAACGTTTCCCATATCAACTACAACCTTAAACTCGGCATCTGTGGCAGTTTCGAAGCCTGTACTCACCTCTAGCCCACTGGACTTAAGTAAGACCCCTCCCTTCCTTGTAAATGTTCCACATCTTGGTTCTTCCTCTACCCCAATTGCCACAACTAAAACCCAATCTGTCCCAACTCCATCTTTAACTTCTTCAGATAAGATTCCTCCCACAACTAAACCCTCTCCTGCACCAGTCTCTTTAGACAAGATGCCCCCTACTCCCACGCCAACTTCAGCCTCTACCACTCATGCTGTTGTCTCTACAGCATCCCCAACACCTCCTGCTCTGGGTCAGATCCCAGTGTCTCAAGCTAAAGCCCCTTGTGCTCCTGCGCAAATCAAAATTTCTGTATCTAAAGAGCCCCCTGCCCCTGCTCAGATACCAGTTTCTGCATCTAAATCCCCTCCTGCCCCTGCTCAAATCCCAATTTCTGTGTCTGAAGATCCCCCCACTCCTGCTCAAATTCAAGTTTCTCAATCTAAAACCCCTCCTGCCCCTGCTAAGATCCCAGTTTCTCTAACTAAAGATCCTCCTGCCCCTGTTTGTACCCCAATTTCTGTATCTAAAGAACCTCCCGTTCCAGCTCAGATCCCAGTTTCTGTATCTAAAGATCCTTCTGCTCCTGCTCAGATCCCAGTTTCTGTATCTAAAGATCCTCCTGCTCCTGCTCAGATCCCAGTTTCTATATCTAAAGATCCTCCTGCTCCTGCTCAGATCCCAGTTTCTGTATCTAAAGATCCTCCTGCTCCTGCTCAGATCCCAGTTTCCGTATCTAAAGATCCTCCTGCTCCTGCTCAGATCCCAGTTTCTGTATCTAAAGAACCTCCTACTACTGCTCCGATCCCACTTTCTCAATCTAAAGCCCCTCTTGCACTTACCTCTGCCCCTGCCCATTACCCTATCACTTCTCTTTCTTCTACCCCTGCACTATGCCCAAGTGAAGCCCCAGCCTCTGCTAGGATGAGAGGAAATGGACAGGCATCAGTGGATGGGCAACTGGCAAGTTCAAGTAGCACAGGTTTCCAGGGGGCCCAGACAGTCCCGTCCAAAACAGATGAACTACACAACGAGTCACGAACAAGCCTCCAGGGCCCCTCAAGAGAAAAGAGGACAACACAAATAAAGGCATCAGGACTTAGCAAAATACCTGTAGTTGGAGGGGGGAGAGTAGGTAAGCTACCTGTCCGGGAGAGTCAACATGTTGATGATGAAGCAAGCAGGGACCCACCTACCCCTGTGCTAGAAGAAGAGAGGCCCCATTTCAACTCACATGATGCAGGGAGCAAAGATAAAATCAGTGATGTTGGAGCAATTGTGCCCATCTCAAAACACACCCAGGAGGAGAGTCAGCAGCCTCCCCAGCCGAAAGTTCTCACCAGTTTACCGCGTGACTCTAAGATCCCTGTGAAGCATGGCGCACAGTCTCACACTGCCTCTCAAATCCCTCAAGCAAAAGAACCCCCTCGCACCAAGATACCCGTGTCCAAGGTTCCTGTCCGCAGGGTTGGTAATAAACCTGCAGCTATGGGTGGCAGCACACAGATAAGAAAATGAAACAATAGACTGATCAATCAACAATACAGATTATGGCTTTGACTGCATTTTTTTTCCAATATAACTACATGGCCACTCTTTTTTAATTCATATTTCTATACTGTAACTGTCTTGGCGTGTCTCTCTGTCATCTCTTGGCTTCACTACATCATAAGTAACAGTAACAGAGTCAAGGAGGCTGACAACACTCAAGCACAAAACATCTCCACGGGGAGCCAAAGCAAAAAGCCTGGCTCTTTGGTGCTGAGCCAACTGGACATGCACTCAGGAAAGGTTCAGGGTCACACCTGAACACACAGCAGCATCGGTAACTAAGGATAAGCAAGATTAAAGGTCTTCTGGGAACACAGTCACACACACTATATGGGCGAGTGCCTTTTTAAGGGTGCTTTTCCTACAGACTCTCAGAATTTGTTCAGTCTTTTCTACAGTACTTTTAACTTTTGTTACTCCCACTTTTTGTAGAAATTGTCAAATCTTTTTTGTCTTTCTTTCCAGCAAGTCTCTTTGATAATAACCAGTCCCTTTACGTTTTTATTTATGTCAGGAGAAGAACTGCAGGAGCTCTATAAATTAATGCAAAACAACCAAATTTACATTCCACACCTATTTCTGGATGTATGTAGCAGAAAACGTGCCATTCATTTTTGCACAAGATGTTGAACTGTACAGCGCCTGTGTGTCCGCCTGCTCATATGTAACATGATCTGATCTCACTGTGAACTATGGGAGAGACTGGTTTTAAGGGAGGAATGGAAATAACTCCTTCCAATGAAATGGACAGTGGGCAGCAGCCATTATGAATGGCACTGTGGACATTTGAACGAGACAGAGGATGCTGAGATGAGATCTCCAGCTCGTACACTGGCATATCTTTATCCTTACCCCACCAGATGAGAACAATATCCATGTATAGTCTCATCTATGTTGTTATGTTTCCTATTTAATCAATAAAACAATATAAGTAATTAGCAAGATGAGATCTGTTTAAGTTGTCAAATGTATTATCGTATTATGTATTATTATTATTATAAATGTTTATCTACTTTTCCAGATAAGAAATGTAAGCACATACAGTATAAAGGGATTTACTGGCTCTGTATTAGGAATACATCATCTTTTGAGTTAATCTTATGTAGAAGGAAAATTACATAACTCTGTCATCTAGCTAAAGCTACAGATCATAGTAAAGAGAAATGTCAAACATTTTATATTTTTACTGACAAATCCTCACAGTGGCTCACCATCTTACTACAGCCGGTGCTCAGAGTGTCCTCATAGGAACACGATTCCAACATTATCCACACTCAAAGCTCACTGACCTGAATAGCGAGCACATGAATGTCAGCAGAGCCTGGCCAATCAGCTGCAAGGGAAAATGCTTAACATGCATACCTTATTATCAGGAAAAGGGTTTGGAAATGTGTGTCATTGCTATTCTTAGTGTGAAATGCACTAATGCATCTGCTGAATAACAACCCCCAGACTGAGTGGATCACTTGATTTGGACGTTTAGTATCAGTTTGATATCATTGCGGAAAAGAACAAAATGCAGATCATTATTTGAACACAAAAGGTTGAGTGAACTATAAAAACTACTTACAATGCTACACAAAGGCAGTAAATGCAAGAAAAAAAACACTGAAAAGCAACTCTAACAACTATTAGTGGTGTGACTAAAAGCTCAGGTTAAGGATGGGAAGTTGATCTGAGTCATGGGGCAATGTTTAGAGGAGTCTGGTGTTAGGAATAAGGAGTAAAGGACAAAGGGTGAATTTTTTTTTACAAAAAAAGCATCGTGGATGTGACACAAAAAGACCTCTGTTTACTTTACGCAAGCCAGAGGCTGCAAGCTGAGAAGAGAGAACCATCATTTGCCTGAGAAAAACACGAGGATTTCACCACATCAGGTGCCGATGCAGACTACAGAGGGTAAAAGTATCTCCCCGAGAAAAAGAACAGTTTCCCCCTGAGGCTTAGACATAACACAGGTTTGCTTCTTGCTAACACCTGCAATTTAGGATTAAAATGTTTAAAAAATGGCTTAAACAGCATGTAGATTTATAACCACGGATGTTAGAGCAGAGATCAGACTGCTTATGAGGACTCATATTGTGCCACAGTGTGAAAAATTACATTATGCTCTCCATTAGAGGAAACCGCTGGTGTGAATATGATTCCCACAGTTTCAGAGAGGAAACTGAAACAGGCATATTCACTGAATGCTGCCTTTTGTCAGCATTCATTCACATGATTTCCCAGCAGTGTGGCTTTCATGCTTATACTGTAAGTAATAATGACAACAGCCTTAAGTGAAGTACAACCAGGGAACATGCAGGAATAAACTTTTGAGCTATTGCATAAGCTGTCTGAGTACCTTTGTTTATAGGTTGTTTGTGTACCTTTAAGACTAGCCCCTTCCCCTAAATATGTTATACAAATTAACAGCACCCATAATGCACTGAGGCCACCCTGGCTTTCTATGATCTGTATGTTTGTGTCTGCTTCTGCCTCTGGAGAGACGATGTGCCTCTTTAGAACCTAATTTAGCATGCTTCATTCTGTGTTTCCATGCCAACCCCACTAGGTCAACCAATGAAAGGCAGAAGGAGGAGTTTAAAAACACAAGTGCCTTAATGAGCACACGCACAGTATACATGCTAATTAGATCAGTTATTACTTCTGACACCATTTTAAATGGAATTATTGCGTTATAACAGTGTAGTGTATCATAACAATGCTTCACTGTACTTTTTGCATTGACCTGAGCTAAGCCAGTCAAGCAGAAAAACAAATAAACAATGCTGAATTGTATGTCTGTTGATGAAGTGAAACCCAGCAGAAGACACCCATCCTACACACCTACACAATGTGATTTATTAAATATACTGTCAAAAAGCTAAAAAATGTGGTGAGTTGTGGCTGCACCACACTAAGCAGTACTGTAGATAGTGTTACATTCCCAGAAAATCTTGTTTTTGAGTTTCTGAGACATTTCAGACATGTGTCAAATATACTGGGAACTGGTGAATTGGCACAAAATGCCATAGTAATGGTAGCATAGACTCTCATAAAGGCTATTATAGGATATACAAAAGGAAGACTCCTTTAAGAGGTTTGAGTCTAGTTACACTGCACTACAGGGGCATTATGCAGCCATATATAATAAGGCCATAGACTCCCAAGGTGATACATTACATAACAGTGTCAAAACAATGCTATGGTACTCAATATCCACGGGAAAACACATCATCTTGACATGTTGGGATTCATAAAGCTTCTTTTCAGTGCTTCAACATACAAAGCAAAACACAAGAGTCCATTTATCCCACAGTATTTAACATGAGCAGGTTTTTACAGCCTGTGAAACATAATGTTCAACAGACAAAGTTACTATAACATTTCACAAATAAGCGTCACCATCCAAATTATTTATTCTTATTCATACTGAAACATGACAAATGTCAATTATAAAAACATGTAGCATAGTTTTGACTAAAATTACCATCAGTCGTACATAAAATATAAAATACTAAATTTTTTTGAAATATATATAAAAGCAGCCATTTGTTTGGTTTCAAGGCTTGTGTCTCATACAGATGACAGGCTGTGGATGAGATGTTAACATGACAGATATCTCTGTTCACTGAGAAGCATCCAGCAAAGGCAACAGCTCATCTGCAACACTGTCAGCCCTGCAGGCTGATCTGCAGTCTGTAAACCAACAGCTGGTCACTTGGTATTAAAGTGATCATTCATTATCAAATACAGTCAGACTGCAAATAGTCAAAGAATATACATATCAAATATATTGATTTTATAAAATGATAAAAATCACTGTGTTCAAGATCATAATAATGATTTATGTTTTGCCTCCAAAAAAAAGCTAATCTTAAGCTTATGCTTATTAATGCACATATTTATAGATATATATATATATAGCATTGGAAAATATGGATCATTGACGCTCCAATGTCCAAGTGATGCTTCAGGAACTGCTCATTTAGTTAAGTGAGTATGGGCCAGCCAGCCAGAGAATTACGTCATTACAGTGCAATAACTCTGCACTGAGGACCTCTGCTGGTGAAAAAACAAAACGAAATGCCAAGGAAAATGTGGGTGACGCAGTACATATAGCATCACTACTGCACAACATGGCCTTATCATATCAGGCCTCCAGCTACTACTATAGATAGAGGGAGATAGCTGCACAGTGCCATGAAACACACTACCAATGTGATTTGGGCAAATGTTACTACTTTTATGAGTAGCATATTTGCTAAAAATACACAACAATAAAATGTAAAAAGTGCCTCTAATCATCTCTCTTTCATGAATGAAGTAAACCCCAAATTAGAACTCACAGGAATGAAAGCTGATGCAAGGAGAGAGATATGTATCTGATTTGAAGAAATACTGATGGTGGACATTCAGCCTTGCTTTAAATAAAACCAGGTTAGGCTGATGGTCTGGCAGCAGCAATCAAAATGCTCGAGTTAACTATGTAAAATAATACTTACACTAATTAAATTTGATTATTAGTGTCAATATAGAAATAATAAATCTGAGTTAAAATAAAAATGTGCATTCTTGCAACCACAGATACGGAGCAGATGATCTGTGAAAAGATCAGCAAGAAGTTGTGACCCTCTGATTCAGGCATTCAGACATACAAAGGAAAATACATTTGAGTTTGACTAAGATATACTGTAGAATAAAAACACTGAAAAGGTGGAGTCCAACCACAAGTAAAGAGGAGGGAAGACAAAGAAGAAGGCAAAGAAACAGAGGTGGACCTACAACTTAAATATTGGATACGTACATTACAAAATGCTGCAGTTTATAGAAAGCTGTTAGACAGATCTGTTATAGTGAAGCACAATCAGTGTGTACCACGGTTTAGAAATGTAGCAGATGTTGGGTTTCTGATCATTTAGAAGCTTCCCTGATCCCTGAAGTTTTGTCTGAACAAAAGCCAAACATAACAGGGAGAATATGAGACAAGCAGAGATTTTATAAAAGGAGGGAGAAAGTTGGAAAAAGTGAAAAGTAACATTTAGTGATGCTTCAGCCAATCACGGTACATAAACAAAATAAAAAAAAACCTAAATAGCTTAATTATTAAACTGGTATATCAATTAATTTGATCTGTTACACATAATTGCATAATAAAGTGTGCTTTTAAGCATGAGTAGTAGGCTACAAATACTACAAGTGTAAACAGAATTTCATTTTTTGTTGACCTGATGAACATCCAATCTCAGTTCTACACAACGCTGTTGTTTGCTGCTGACACAAGCAGAGTGCAGAGGGACTGTCTCATGTGTCACAATGTTTACCAAAGAAATCTAGTGGCGTGTACCCTGATCTGTTGGGATCAGTTACACCATGAAATGCATGTGTCCTTCAGCGCCCGTAACCATAACATCCATCCAGATACGCATGGCCTCAGGCGACGGAGCCACCATGTAGTACACCCGATCGTGGGTCTTCACACTGAAGGTCAGCGAGGGGTTGGGGCTCTCGGGTGTGGAAGGGAATGTAATTTTGAGAAACAAAATTGAAATAATGGAGAGTAGAAGGGAGAGGGGAGAGGTTGTGCATATGTGTGGGAGGGAGAAATGAAGGGAGAAAAGCAGAGAAAAAACAGATGTCAACAATATTCAGAGAAAATGATGTGTAGATGTTGCCACATGCTAAAAATCACAGACACGTGCACATGAACTGACTTACTTTGTGTGCATTCTTTAAATGGTCATAGTACACCTCCTCTATGGCTTGAAAGTAAATGACTCCTTTCATCTTGGTCTCATGTTTGTCTGCAGCAGATAATATAAACAGAACAGTTTATGGACCACTAACACTTTGATCAAAGCTCGTTCTCAGCATCCAAACTATTCTGATATGGTTGCAGTAACTTCGTCTCACATTTTCAACAGAGAATTGAGAGGAAGAGTTACTAACCTGCATAGTAGGTGAGCGTCCTGCGATTCTGGTCGAAGACAAACCAGCGTTTCTTCCAGGTCTTGATCTTTCCGCCCATTTTGACCAGAAAGCCTCGACAGGTTTTATCAGTGATGGCCAGATGGAAGCAGGCATCTGGGTTGTGTCCAGCTGCCTCAATATGGCCGTGAAGATCAAAGTCGTCTTTCCTTACAGGGAGGTAGCGAGTCAACAGCCGGGACTATGGAAAAAGCATTGAAATTACATGACAGATGTGAATATTGGGCACTACTTTGTTCAAGAAGTATTTACATGAAGCAAAAAAACCCCATCAGATTTGAACCTCTTGTTATTCTAAATACCTGTGATCTTTGTTTCTCCCTGAGTTTCACTTCTCTCTCCACAAGTCTCTGTCTCCTGCTCGTCTCCTCCTGCAGTCGTTTTTCCAGTTCCTCCCGTCTTCTTCGCTCCTCCTCCAGAGCCTGCCTGCGCATCTCCATCTCGCGCTCCTGCACATGCCACATAGAGTAAATTGCATTCATCATCAAACACACACATCCACATGTACGGTGAGTATGGGTTAGGTTTGACATGTTACCCGATGCTCCAGGAGCCTCTGCTTCTCAACCTGGGCCTCTCGGAGTAACCGCTCCATCTCCTCAATCTTTGCCATATTGGACGTACTGGCACTGATGAAAAATGGAAAACACAAGTTGTCAAACACAAGAAGAACCAGATTTCTCTGATAAAGGAGGAAGACACTCATATAGTGTAAGCTAAAACAAAAAAAAACAATCTAGGTGATGAAAAACAATTGGGCCATGCAAACGATCTCAACTCATTTGTATATATACCTACCTAAAATGATTGGAGATAAGTTATTTTTTTATTATTATTTTTACTAATTTATCTTATTGTATTTTCTTTTGTAAATTTCATTAAATTATTTTCAATATACTTTTTTATTGTTATCATAGTAAGTATAGTTATTTCTGCCTGTTTTCTTAAATTATTTTATTTGTTTTTAGTATAACTTGTATTAAATACTATCGTTGTATTTTATTGTCATTTTTATCAATACATTTTATTTTTAAATCTACCTTATTTAATGTTTACTCCATTCTGTCTGATTGTAGTCTTGTCAATCGTCTGTAAAGCACTTTTAACTGCGCTAAAATGTACGCTATACAAATAAAGTTTCAGTAGTTGATTGATTGATTGATGGATTGATTGATTGATATAGGTGAATTTAGTTTTCAGTTTTTTGTTTAAATTTGCAAAAGAGGGTGACTATAATGACACCATGCGGTGGGACCTCCCTGATAACAAACCACCCTCTATAAACATGACAAACTGCCAGCGCTGCCATCGCCATGAACACCATTACAAAGGCTGTGACTGAATTTGCTAATGTGTATGAGCGTGTAAGAACAGCTAGATATCATGTGGATATTACTGTCTCTGATCTAACACAGAACATCACAGCCTCTTCAAAAGCACTTCCTCTTTCTGCTTGATGTTCAAAATATCTCTCCTCAACATATTATAAAGCCTTTTGGCTCCAACTTCTTTTCTAAAAATACAACATATTCACACATATTCTCTTTTCAAAGTAACCTTTCATCTGTACATCTCTAACCTGGAGATGTTGTCTGGGGAGCAGGCAGAGAAGCTGGTCTCCAGGCTGTCAGAGCTGTCCACGCTGACGGTATCTGAGGCCTGACTGTTGTCCGGGTAGGTGAAGGAGTCCAAGTACACATTGGGGTCAGAGACCATCCTGCTGCAGAAATCACTTCTTCTCTGTCTGTCTTCATTCATGTGTGCATGGCTGTTGCTTGCTGACAGAAGAGAATATCACGGTAACAAAGTGGAAATTCTCTCAGCATGCATGATCTAATGATAAAGTTGGTCAAACATTAGATCAGGCAGATAACAGCAACAGAGTTGCACTTCATTAACTAGTTGGCCAAGTGGGACATCTTGTGATCATAATTTTATGAAAACTGTTTACAGCAACCAGGCCAAGTTAAAACAGAAGTGAGCATTGTACTATTGAGCTTAAATTTTGCAGTTGCATTCTCAATCTTCAAAACAATCAATCATCACCGTTTGCATAAAATGTGATTTTCTTTGTTTGTTCCCTTGTTTGTAAACTCAGCTATTAGCTAGCTATCAGCTAGCTCTATTACATGTCTGTCCATTCTGGGAGAAGGATCCTTCCTCTGTGGCTCCTCTGTAAGCTCCTAATATTTTTTCCTTGTTAAACAGTTTTTGGGGGGAGTTTTACCCAAATCAGGGATTGAATGTTGTACAAATTGTAAATCCCCATGAGGCAAATTGTGATTTGTGATTTTGGGCTATATATATAAAATTTGACCTGACTTGACAAAATACTTTATGAATACATATAAAAAACGATATGGCTGTTATAAACATTGTTCCATTCAAATGCTGCAGTATTTAACACCATGCTTTTCTTGAGTGATACATTCTGGCAAGATTTAATCTTCAAACTGGTTTCTCAAAACCTCCTTACACATATCTACTGAATTATACATTGTTTACATTCCAAAGGATTACATGTAGTGCCATTACTTTGTATGTGGTATTAGTTTTTAGCAAGCTGCCCAAACAACTTTTGCCTCAAAATCACAAATTCCTATCTAGTATAATGTAGAGTACTCCTGTTAAAGGTCCAGTGTATAACATTTAGGAGGATCTATTGGCAGAAATTGAATTTAATAGTCATAGGCATATTTAGTAGTTAGTTAGTTAGTTAGTTAGTTAGTATAATGACATGAATATAGGAGTCGCTGTGTTTCTGTTACCTTAGAATTAGACATTTTTGCCATGTTAAACCGCCATGTTTCTACAGTAGTCCAGGACGGACAAACCAAACACTGGCTCTAGATACTAGGTTTCTAGGTCTCCTACACACTTCACAGCCCATTCTTATTCCCAGTTCGTCAAATACAGGCGCAAGCGGTGTTCAGGTAGTTGCAATCTGAAACTTCACCACTAGATGCCACTAAATTCCACACACTGGTCCTTTAAGACTAACATTTAGTCTTTGATATCAGATTTGGACTCAATGTGGTTTCCTCTGTGCATCACAACAGCATTTCCTGTCCTAACACATGCACATGTGTAACGCCTGAGGTTTAAAGCCAGTCACGCACAGAAAAGACACACAAGATGCACACAATCTGTTACTCACTCTTGGGAAGTCGGCGGGTGTTCAGGTCCCGGGGAGAGAAGCTGAAGCCTTGTGGGATGACGCTGCCACAGCTGGAGCTTTGGGACAGAGGCAGGTGGGCCTTGAGGAGGAAGCAGAAGCACACATGCTGTTCAGGACTGGGCTCTACAATCTTCACACAGCTACAAGATTTAGCTCATTTGCAAAGTACTTCATGGACTGGATGGGTGTTCCTGTTTGGGTGGATCATTCACTGGGGACAAAAAGTTCTGGATACATGTAATCAGGGCAATGAAATCCCCTTTTCTGCAGTCCAGAATCAGAATATTATTTTGAAACTGTTCTTCCAAACCAATTTTATTAAAATATCTCAAGATCTAGCTTTCAGAATCTGGGTTATTCTTGCTGTTAAGGCTCTACTGTAGTATTATAGTGTGTTTTAAATAAGATAAATAGTTCTTTTTATCAGATTTGAAACATCCAGTTTGATCTCACTGTGTCCAACCTTTAATGTCTGCTGTGATCAAAAAACAAACAGTAATGACCTTTGGAGGAAGCGTGCGTCCCAAGGATCTGCCGTAAGAGTTGAGGAGCTGCTGGCTCCTCTTATGAGGTAGGCTGTCACTCGGGTGGGAAGAGTTTTCTTTGCTACTTCTTCTCCTTTCCTTCAGAGAGTGCAAGTGCTGCAGTGATCACAGAAATCAGAGGAATCACAAAGGATAGAAATAACAGGACTTCACAGCAGAGACATTGAAACTTTGGTTTTTAACTGTGTGAGATACTTTGTTAAAATCCAGAGGAGCACTCTGCTGGTGGAAATATTAAGTATTATTGTAACTGTAACCGACACTCACCTCTGTGACAGCTACAGGGTTGTTAGTGAAGGTCTGCCCCTCAGACAACTCTGCATACTTTCCTTCTAAAGATGCCAGTTTCTCTCTCTCCTGCAGACATTGATAGGATGTTCAAGTAAATACAATACAATACAATTATTTACAATATCAGTATGTAGTAAGATTGTTCTTACCTTCTGGAGCATGATGAGCAAGTTGTTTTTCTCTCTCTGGAAATTCTCTCTTTCTTGCTGAGCCTGTAAGGTAATCTGCGTGGACTGTTTTTTGAGCGTCATGAGTCTTTCCTATGACAAGAAAACAGCACAAACTCACTAGACAATATCCTGCAATTTTAATATGAAGCAAAGTAATGCTGTCACGTTAGCAGAGGTGTTTCATTATGAAGCAGTAGCAGAGTGAACAGGAGCTAATTCTCATTTTGAGATGGGAAAATGTAATTTGGTTTGCCTACAACTAAATCTTCTTTACACATTAATCTAATATCCTCACCCTGTTTCTGTCTCTCTCTCTGTGACTTTGCCCTCGAATGAAAAAATCAATTAATCTCTCCATCTTTCTATTTCTATCTTTCCATTACTATGCAAGTAGTATTTAATGCTTACCATTGCTGGTATTGTTGTTTCTTCTAATTAGATCATGCTCTGAGCTGCAAATCTCACAATTTTGCAGCTTTATTTTCATGCACAACCTGTAGTAAGATTAATGACAAACCACAATGTAGTAACTGAAAAAGCCCCCAAAAAACAAAAAAAAAAGTAACATAGAAGTAAGTACTGACAAGAAGTCTACCTCTTAAATGAGAATAGTAATATTTCTGTGGGACTGTTACTGAAACCTGAAAGTGAGAGAATGAGCCTGAGCTTCTGGGACGTCCGTTGGTATGAACATGCACTGAAAACTCCAGACTAATACCAAAGATCTACTTTATATAAATCATTAAAAAGAACACATCTTGTTCAGATCAGGTCAAAAGGTGTGTTATGTTATTATGCTCCAAAAATACATACAGTAGTAACTATACTGTACATATTTCTGGCTAAACAATTAAAAGTTATGCGGTGGCAGCACTACCTGCGGTGTTAAACATGCACTATATGCTACATGCACACTCACAAAACCTCACTTGCTGTACCTTGCGTGTAACAGTAAGACGCTGACACTCTGCGATCTCCCGCAGCAGCTCTTGACTCTGATTCTCCTTTTCCTCGCCCTGATTAATTTCTCTCTCCAGCTTCTGAAACTCCAAATCCTCTAAACTTTTTGTCTGCTCGTCAGCCTCCTGAGAAACAGGACACACACACACACACAATACCCCTAAATGTAAGGTACAATTACACACACAAAGACACTGTTGCAGAATTGGCTCTACTTTAGCAGTAATAATTTTATGCCTTTCCATGTGATGTCAGGTTTCAGGTCATTTTAGTTTTCCACCAAATTAGAACCAGATGCACTAACAATGTTTTTTGCACATGGTAACTATTTGGTCCCCCTTCCCAAATGTGGGCCTAAGGTGTACCATGTCCGAAACAGAAGTTGTGAATGACAAGAAGTAAAAGAAGGGAACCAGGATTACAGAGAACAAGGTCAAGATTCGCAAAAAGATACAAATTGGGGAGAAAAGAAAAAATAGTTTGCACAGGTGAAACATGAGAACTGAGGTCTTTGGTTTCCTGTGAGTCTTGGCACTCACTGCTAACATGAACTAATTCTGAAGAATAGATAGAGCTAACAGAGACTCAACATTGTTGTATTACTTTGTTTGGAGAAGTCTTTCAGCTCATTTAAATAGCTTTAGGTGAGAATCTTTTAAAAGGCCTTTCAGGGCCTCTTGGTCTAGTGAAAGAATTTCTTCTTGTAAACATAATTTCTTTGTTTGGTTTTAAAGGAAATATAAATGAACCCCTTTTAGAGAAAGCTGTGGTTGAACTAAACTGGTCCCTGTGATTTACCTGTGACTTCTCAGTGTGGCTCTTCTTCTCACTACTGTGAATCTTTTCCTTAAGTTGGTCCAGAAGTTCCTTGTCCCTCTGCAGCTGAGCCATCTCCGACTCCTGTTCCCCGTCCAGCAGAGCACACTCCACCTCCATCTGGAAACAGAAGCAAAGTAAAAAAAAAAACATCTTTAGAAACGTACTGTCAACTAAAAACAAACTGAATTAAGTAGATAATGAGACAGAGGAGACAAAAGAGCACAGTGGCACTACAGCTGAAAAATAAAAAGTAATGCACAACTATAATGCACGATTTGTGATGGCTGCCTCGATCTGTAACACCACTGAACGTTAAGCAGCTCATTTTATCAGCTTTGCTGGGAGGATAAACTACTGCACTTTGACACTAGATAAGAACAAACACTATCAGCTGCTCAGGTGTCAGTTGTGTTTATATACTGCATTGTGCTGTCTACCTCTCTGACAGACTCCTCCATCTGGTTGTCCAGGTCTTTGATCTTCTGTTCCAGCTCTTCTATGTTGTTCAGGACTTGAATTCTCTCTTCCTCTATATGCGTTACTTCCTGTTTCAGCTGCACACCCTCCAAAGCCTGTAGTGACATCAGGAATGCATATAAATGTTTGGCTCCATAGGAGAGAAATCTTGTGAATACACACATACAATTAAACACTCATGCATACCGTAATAAATTAAGAAATGCACAAATGCTGCACAAAAATCCCCATTATAAAGTTTATTGGTAGTAACTTCTCTTGGTGATTGCATATTCAAAGTTTCAGAGGTTTTATAACACATACAGTATGTTCTTAAACTAATTTGCCAACCAGTAGAATCAGTTTTTCTGAATTAGACGACAGCTGCTGTTTTAACTCTTCCAAAGCTGGATCACTGACAACAGGATTCTTTTCCAGTTGGTGTAATGGAAATCTCTATCAGTGCGTTCCACTGCCAGTCATGCCAAAGTACTCCCACATCTTTAAACATCTACCAACATCCTACAAACATTCACGCATACTCCTGTGTGGGTGCATTTAAGAGATCCTGCATTAACAGGTAGGTAGGTATTCTTCCATTTTGGAGTCAGGAGGATTGTTTTTGTGGCCAAAGCCTCATGTGGCCAGCAGCTCTAGGATTTATAGTTTCCCAGGCGGGCAGTGAACGCTCTTTCTTCCTGTACAGACTGCTCTGAGGAATGCAAGAGATGGAAGAGTGTATTTGAAGTCCGTAAAAAATGTCACAAGTGACACATTGCAGACATGATGGTCCCAACTTGGAAATCTAATTTTTCTAAACTCTAGGTGTGTTTTAAAAGTGCCTGTTTCACATAAAAAACATTGCTTGATTACCTGTGTCCATGTGTTAACTACTTTTTTATTTTCACAATGTCTTTCCATCCATTTAGCCTTCGTATGAAGTTCTAAACATCTGGAAAAACACATGCCTTTGCCATGCATATACACTAGAATTCTTCCACTCACACACACCCACAGTTGTGCATGCGTGCATACACACACACACACACGCACACTAATTCTCCGTGGGATAAAGTCATTTCCTGCCCACCCTACCCCCCCTCCTTGAACAGTTTGAATGGCTGAGTGCTGAAACAAAACTAGGGCTTCTTCATTAAAACCAGACACACCACTAGGTTGTTACTGGAAAACTGGGAAAAAAGCGACACTTTTACAGAGACAGTAAATCAGTGACACTAGGACGAAGACGGTGAAGGGGGTAGCCTGCCTTGGAGCTAAAATCACAGTATTTGATGAATTTATATTTGCAAATTGAACTTGATCATTCATTTTTTAGCATGTCTTCCCATTTTGACCCATTCAGTTGTCTCTCATCATAAAGTTGATGAGAGAAAAGATGAGGTCAAATCAGTAACATCAAAGCTGTGAGGAGAGCTTGTGTAACTGTGATTTCCCTGTTTATGAGTCTGAACAACTCGCATAAACAGGAAATGTACAAACTGCCAACTGCACGCACATACAGCACTTCTGACTAAAAGCTCAATGATGTTGAGGAATCTACCTACCATCAAACACACACAAACTATAAGCAACTGCGATGGATGTCAGCATATGACTCATTCTGCACAAGAGCTTCAGGACACACATGTTTGCACTTTTCATCCAAATCCAGTTTGAACCAAATAAAAGGCAAGATTTGTCATAGTGTGTATGATGATCACATTTTTTATGCCCTTCAGCCCTGCTGGTTGTTTCTAAAGCCTAGCAGATATCTTCAACATCATTTTATTTGCATTTCCCACATAATTCAGTTGTTCTGTGGAAATGTGGAAAGGGAAATGGAAAGCATTTACGCTGATATTATAGTAAAAAACAAACAAACAAAGATCAACAAGCTATCAGGAGTCTGATAAACTGCATTCCACATGAGGGGTGTGTCCCATTAGTCTTGACTACAGCTTGGTCCTCTCTTGCTCACTTTATAGCTGAAAGAATAAAGGATGGGAGGAAAGCAGACAGGAGAAGAAGATGTGGTTCAACAGCAGAGATATACATTTCATTTTTTACACCTGTGCTATTCCCTACTACCAGCAATATTAAAACGGTGCTTTTTAAGAGAGATACTTTAGATATGTTTCATATTAACAGTAATTCATATAATACCACTAATGTAAAATATGCCGCTTGCAGTGATCAGCCAGTGTGCATTGTGTTAATGTAACTAAATCTCTATTTTGGTTTACTCTCGGCAAGCAGTAATAACACAGAGTAGAAATACTCAGTTACATTTCAGAATAATATTATATAATTTAATTTTAATTACCGAAACATTATGTGTTCATCATTTCATTGTTTCAGCTGGTAAATGTGGAGATGGTTTTAACTACTTTATATACTGCTGGGTATTTTATTTTTCATGTAACATCCCGTAAGTGTTTTTGGTCATCTATATTTAGTTAGGGTTGAAATTCTAACTACGGTAATGAAATCAACTTACATAATACCAGAGGATAAAACATGCAGACCACCTAAAAAAAACATCCTTTCTGTCGTTTTTATGTGTGATTGTGATTGTGTGATTTAGGATTTTCAGTTGTATAAATAATATTGAGCCCACTTGACACAATGACCCATTTATAACAAAATCCTTCCCATAATTGAATTTTAAACATTTATTTTGAATTACTCAATACTCCATTATTGTAAGCCAAACTTACTTTGGGTCTGTGGTGGGAGGAGGGTGAGGGAGCACTGCTGTTGAGGCTAATAGCAGGTGAGTGGGACCTGGCCTCCCTGTAGCTGCTCTGCTGGCGCTGGCCGACCTGCTGCTCCTCAGCCAGCTGGAAGTCTCTGACTTTGCCCCCGAAGCAGCTTTCTGGAGCAGTGCTGCCGGGGGAGTCAGAGAACACCGACTCATCGTCTGACACCTGCAGCTTCTCCAGCTCCTTATTGATCTTCTGCAGGTCAGACACAGCTGAGCCCGCTGGCTCTCTCTCCACATGGCCCAGCTCAGTGCACATGTTTAAGATGGTCTCTAGACGCTGGCACTCCTGTAGACAGATGATCCATACATTATTTTACCGTGTTTGAGTTATTTTCATGTTTTTTAACCAAGTAGTATAAAAGTGGACGAATCAGGTTCAAAGAGAAACTCACCAATCTCTGCACTTTCTGCTCCCTGAGTCGTTCATCTCTCTGGTGTTGGTGATAGTCTCTCAGCTCCTCTTTGCCATTTAAAGAGCTGATGCTGCCCACCCTCTGTCCCGGACCCAGTCCACCCTTCCCAAATGATAACCTCCTCTCTCCAAAGCCCAGATCTAAGCCAGTCCCATCCATTTCTATCCCCAGAGAGCTCAGAGAGGCCAGGCTGGCCCTCCTGGGAGTGCTGGGCATGCTGGCTGGTACTGTCACATCTGGGGGCTGCTCTAGGGAGGACAGACTGCGCCGCGGCCCTGCTGAACCCACTCCTCTGTGGGAACCCACTGAGTGACGGGATGGTAGCGACAGAGCAGGGGGGTCTGTTGCGTTGTGAAGCCGTGGCAGAGAGCGGCTGTGCATGCCCAGGCTGTTGAGGGAGCCAGTGGAGTATTTCCTTTGCCGGGAGTCTCCTCCAGCTTTGCCCTGAGAGTAGAGCCTGCGGCCCATGCGAGGGCTGGATGGCACACTAGCTGCTCCACTTTTGACCCTGGGAGAACGAGGTAGGGGCTGCCCGTAGGAGGAGAGCAGAGAGCTTCCATCTGCTGCATTAGAAAGGAGCAGACTGTCTTGTGACTGGTGGCGAGAGTGGGAATGGCGAAGCAAGCCGTTTGTGCTCAGCTGGCGTTCACCTTGACGTGGTGATGGAGGCACGCTGCTGCTGGTCATGTAGGAGAACGTTCTGGAGGCAGATGGAGGCCTTTCGGTATTGCTGAGGACTGACAGTGGCCTGGTGGACTGGGATCCAACAGGAGAAGGCACGCTGAGGTACTTGCGGCTGCACTCAGCTGCCCTCAAGCTGGCCTCCAGAGCACTCTTCCTGCGCTGCAGCGTCTCCATCAGTTCCTGTAGCTCTGCCTTGGAGCGGGAGCCCCTCAGCAACGTCCCACCCACTGAGCCACTGCTGTGCTCAATCTTCACACAGTCTGAAAGAAAGAGAAAGTTGTCAGAGCATTAAATCCTGCCTCTTTTTGGACTATAAGTAAGAGAGTCAGGTTTAATGTGACCTCTTTAGTAAGCACCAGCTCAGCTAAGAGTCGTGCTATCACACTTGTGCTGAGTGAGGGGAGGGGAGGGGAGGGGAGGGGGGGCAGTGAAGAATGTACACTCATACAGTTCTGTGCCCAATATAAACATTGGCTCAATCAGTGGTTAAGCTTCTTCTAAAAATGGAAGAATGCTGGTGGACCAAGACAAGCCAGAATGCATCATAGTCTCGACTGCAAGAGAAATCCTAAGGACACCTTCCACTACGGCCCAGATATCTCAGCCAGCAGTGTGAGGACGGTGCCCTGAGTCATGAGTAGCTGGACACTGGATAAACATATAATTACAGAGATTATGTGATATTAAAGAATGCCTTCCTCCTGTGTTATACATTAACTCTGGGCCTTCAAAATGGATGTAATGTACGTAAAAGTTTCCTCAAAACTTGGATTATTAAGATCTTTTAAATTTGTGACAATGATTTAAACTTTTTGTCGAAGATCATAAGGGAATAAAGCTGGCATCTTCCTCTGTCTGTAAATAAATAGCTCTGGCATGCTCTTCAGTTTGAGCTAAAATCAGCATTTTGTGTTTTTTCAGCTGATCATGGTTGAAAATATAAGCCAGCAAGAGATATGTTTGACTAAAACCCAGAAGCCCTTAATGTCTTGAACACAGACTGATGCAAAAGGAGCTGTTCCAGGTTTGGGGTTAGGAAAAGTTATCCAGATAACTGGAGCACTTAACTAATACAGACGACTAAAATAAACTGCAGATTACTGAGATTTGACCCAATTAAAGTGATCAGTATCAAGGATTCATCTCAACATCACTCACAAAAACATATCTTGAATGTTGTCTTACCAGAGTTGTAGCCCAGAGTGGCGACAGCACTCCTTTGAGGAAGCATGCTGTTCATTACACTGACCTCCTTTCTCTGATTCAGTCTGAGGATGTAGGATTCAGCTGGGCCCTATGTGCTGTGTTCCCTGAGAAGAAGAAATCAATATGAAACCCACAAACAGGAAAAAGACAGTAAAAAAAAATACTGATATGAAACAGATTCATCCTAATATATAAAAATCTGTTCAACTTTCCTTCCCTACACCCTGCTCTAGTATTCTTGTAGCCTCATACAGTAGCATCTTTCAATATAGAAACAAACGATTTAAAGAACATCACAGGAAGTTGAATCCAAGCCTTGTGGTCCCCCCCAACTTATTCTCTAAAAACTCTACAACAATACCTCAATTCAAGCAGATATTTCAGATGTGCATATTTAAACGGAAAGAAAAAAAAAGAAAGAACTTTCCTCAAGACTAAGTAGGAAAACAGATCTGGAGGAAACTTTTTATGCCTGGCTCAGTGTTACCAATAAAAACCGAGTCTGAAAATCAGCACTCTGCAACCCACTCTGCGCCTTAATTGATCTTTTAGCCCCAAACCCATGACCAGTCCTCAAAAGTATTCCCTCAAGGCTCCAGACTCACTGAGACAGCAGCCAAAGGTAGAGGTTCAGGCTGCATTAATGTGGACTGCTTGAGGACCTTAGGGTTCCTGCAGCCCATGCTGAAATCATTAGTCCATTGACTGAAAATCTAATACAATTTGAAACAATTCCGCTAAACATTTTTCACATTTATTGAGTAAAAATACCAAATATTTGAGATTATGGCTTCCTTTTCACAATTTCACATCATTATGAATAAAATACTATTTATATATTATGGGCCATGGTGACTTTAGAATGACATTATAGCCTAATTGTTGATGACTATTACTACTAATCAAACCCCAAATTGAGTGACCAAGAGCACAAAAATAAAATTGTTCTGAATGAAAATAAAAGAAATAAATACATCAAATTAAATTAAGAAATACATCTTCAGGCCTCCACAACCCAGGTCATAACTCAGAAAGATCAAACTGAGCAAGGATATTCTTGGTTCCAGTGATACAATGGAGGGATTTTGAAAGTCAGACGGTACAGTTTCATGAATCCACAGACAGCACACACACACACACACACACACACACCGCAGAGAAAGACAGAGATGGCCGATCCAAGGTTTTCTGGTCCTGCTGTCTGGAGAGAAGGCCTACAGGAAGTAGGGTATCCTTTTACACAGTCACACAATCAATCAGCATGAGTTCATTCTCCGGACCTCCTGAAAAAATGGGGAAAAAAACCCAGCCTCTTGTCAGGAGCAAGAGTTTTTACTGCATCAGCCTACAGGCAAGCAGGGTAGTGAAGAGCATAAACACAAAGATATGTAAACAGTTTGAGGAATGGCGTCTGATAAGATGTTTTTCATAAACGCTTTCACATTGCATTCTATCGATCAACTGATCAGTTTACCGACTAATCATTTCAGCTCTAAACTCAATGCACTGCTATTACAATTTTCTGATTCAACATCAGGTATTAAAAACTCATATGCATTCACACACATACTGTATTCACACAAACACACACATTGGGATGCAGTCAACAGTTTGAAAACTTCCTGATAACCGCCGCTGGCTGTCATCCACTTTTCTTTTAGATGGTTGTGTCATTTTCCAGCAATGTTATGTCAGTGGAGACAATCGTTGTGTGTTAACAAACACCATTTAACCTCTTAAGCCAGATAAAAGCTCAAAAGTCATTACTCTGACTTTTTGGACATTTCTTATGCAACATAGACACATTCACATCTGCCTGAGTCAAGTCATTTTTCCTGCATTTTTGTAATTACATGCATATGTTAACAGCTCTACATTTGGCAACAGCTGGACATGCAGTAGGATGTGATAAACAACTTTAAAAAAATGGGAAGTCTAACATAGTCATGTAAAATAGACATGTGATTTTCCCAGACCATCATTGGTCGTATCATCCACATTGATGAGCTGACTGAAAAGAAAAACTAACCTTTGTTTTCTGTCCCATTCACATAGTTGCACTGGGTTTTTTGGTGTGTCTGTTGTTGCTGAAGCTGAAGTCCTCTCCCTCCTCTCTGAGGGTATGAAACAGCAGAGTAAAGTCTTCCCATGACAAAGGATCAGACAGGAGACCCTCTCCCCTCCTCTCCGTCAGCTCTCTGCTCAGACTCTCCTCCCCAAGAGAGAGAGAGAGAGAGAGAGAGGTGGGGTGGTGGGGTGGGGGGGAGAGTGTGTGTTTACTTTTCATCCTCAGGCTCTGTTGCTGCCCCTCTCTGGTTAGATAGAGAATTTTTCTTCTGTAGAGAAGCAAAGGAGCAAAACGGACAAAAGGGGTGAGCGAAGGCAGCATTATTACTCTAATTAGTTTTAATTGAGTACTTTAAAGGAATTAGTATAATCCTTGTGTCTCTAGCTGATTTTGACCTCTGACCTCACTCACAATGATCAATAGGCTCCAGTATCATGTTATCATTATGTTATATTCCAACATGGAGACACTGGGTCTAAGTCTAAAGTCTAATCTCCTTCTTTAAACCTTTATAGACTGTGCTGTCTGCACTACACATTTTATTTAAAATGGCAACAGTTTTCTTGCTGTCTGGCCAGTTTGATCACAAAAAAACAAACAACTAAAGTCTTCCCAGTTTTCACACAAAGAAGTCCCACCATGTGTGTTTTTAGTGGTAGAAAAGGCAAGAGTAGGTAAATACTTGACTCTTAGACTGTTGTTTCAGCAGTATGTGGAGGCGGGAGGAGGCCCCATCGCTGTGTTTGAAACACAGCCAACCTCACTCCCCCTCTTAACTGTGCAGGCAAAGAGTAAAAAACCCCTTACAGTCAGAGACATTACACATACTTTATCATGGAGCTAATGCTCTGATCATTCTTTGATCTAATAGATTTATTTTTAAAAACTGATAGTATGTGGATATAAAACAAGTGAATAAAACATAGAGGCTAAAGCAGCAAGATCAGAGAAGAATGAATGAAACATTACTTTGGAAAAACCCCCTGAATCCCACCGAAAATCTTAAACCATCCCGCAAAAAAAACTCCAATTACATCATAGGGAGGGGGCTGCGGAGTGCAGGCTGGACGGGATGATTGCTTCCAGACACGGAGCCGGGGTCTTTGTCATAAAAACACACACATGCAATAACACACAAGTCTGTCTGCCTTGCTCTCTCTTTCGTTCTTTACAATTTCAGGAAAATAAAATGACACATATAAATCTCAAGAGGGTCTCATTTGAAAACTGGGACCCTTTAAATTTATTGCCAACACAGAAAGTTAATTGTCACTGAGCTGTGGAATGTTATTCCACTTCCTGTCCAAATTAGGTTTTAAAAAAAATAGGTAAGATTTTAAAGAAACCACACACAACATTTGCTGCAAACTACTGCGTGTGTATATGTACTTTCTAAACTATACTGAAACCATGTGTGGAGTGATTCTGAGTGGAGGCTATGGAAAAAGTAGGGAAAAGGGGAGAGCGATGGAAGAAAAATTAGTGTCAGATTGTGGGAGTCGGTGCATGATCAACTCTGGTAATTGTCGGGAGGTCTGAGTCACAGCGTGAGAAGTCTCAAGTGTCTCAACCAATCAAAACAGGCCATAGTCATTAGGTGATTTTTTGGTGTTAAATGTGGATCTGTTAAGTTTGTTTTCTTTGGCTTTTTTGACTCATCTTTAATTTTGTTAACTGACTTTCCTTTAAAGAAAAGAAAAACTTTCTCACCTACACTGTAATGCTTCGGCCCAGTGGCACAAAGTTTAACCCCCTAAAAGAAAGAATTGTACACTTCCTGTGTCCACTAATGACAAAATGAGCAATTTAATGGATCACCCCACAGTTTATTTCTATAAAGAAAACTTAATTAGCAGGATGTTGGCTTCAATATGTATTTACACATCACATCTGTTTGCAGGCTATTTTTTAGATTACCTAGATTAGATTATCTAGATGACCAAATTCAGTTTAATTTGAAAATTGCCTTAAAGTCCACTCGAATACCACAAAACAAGATGATTGAGTCTTGGTTATGTCACTGAGCCTGTAATTGTATGGCTGTGGTGTAATGTAGGCTGACATCTTTGAGCCGTGTCATGTTTGTACAGACATCATGTCCCTATCTGTAGTGACAATTTGTCCATCGTCCGCAGACCTTTTGTGGTTGTCTTGTGGGTTATTTAACCTTGGCAAGTAATCAAACAATAGACAAAAAAATCATGTTGTCTCTGTCACTCTGGCAAATAACCCCCCCCCCTCCCCCAGGTCCATTCTGGTCTTATACCTGACTGCCTATATAAAAACTTCAGTTCTTACAAAACAAAACAAAATAAACTGAACAAAACAACATAAATAATTTAAATCAAATACTCAAAACAAATTATAAATTGCTTCTACAATATCATCAGATGGTCAAAAATATTATAAACTGAGTTTCCCAGCACACATTGTGATACCATTATTGCTGCAATTTGTGACACACCTAACACAGGTGTAACTAATAAGATGATTCTGAAGATACAGAAAAGGTTGCAATAAGTTTCTGTTTATTTTAAAGGCAGGACAGCAAGCTCACACTCTAATAGACTAATAGTGTTTTATGGTATACAATACAGCTACTGTATACTGACGATGATGTTCTTTGTTGAAAGTAGTTCGATGTTTCCAAATCCACTGGATTGAAGTCCATCATTTCCGTCCACAGGTAGTCCTACTGCTTTTTCTTGTTCTATTTTAGTACCTGCGGGTAAGGCCACAGTACAGTCCTCTGCTGTGTTTGACGTACTGCCTGTCAGTTCATCCTGCGCTTCAAACTGCAGTTCTAGTCTGTTGCATTCAACTCCATGTTGTCCGATTATGTATGAAGCTGTGGTGTTCAGATCTTTGCGAAGTCCACCCTCAACAAAACCTGCTCCATTGTATCTGTGTGAGGCAGTTCTGGTCTCCTTTGCTGTACCAGTAAGAGAAAATCAAAATGAGTTATTCAACAGTAGAAAGACACAGATATGCATGAATGTATCAATATTGAAACACAAGTTGGCGCTGTTGATTTATTGTCATTGCTTCCACTAATATGGCTCATTTATTAGTTAATTAGGATCATATCTCAATACTGCTTCAATAAATGCTACTTTTACTATTTTTTCATCACAAACGCTACCTTACTGATTTAATATCACATACCTCTTTGCCTTACACACTGAGGAAGAGCTACGATGATGGTGAACAAGAAAAAAGCTGCAGAAGCTGCAGTGCTCCACCATGACCTCTTCACACTCTGCTCATCCACACCTGCAGAGCAAACATTTCATAAACATTACTTTTAGTGAATGGTTTCTATTTTACTTCCTGAGTTAAGAGCGTTGACAGTAGAGTTCACATCGCCCCAGAAACAGGATAATTTAATACTCACTTATTGGTGAAACAGTGATGTTTACTTTGGTCTGAACAATGTGTTTGCTCTGCAGGCCTGAGAAGGTGCAAGTATATGTCCCAGAGTGTTCCTCGGTGTCTGGCTTGTGAAGCAGAAGAGATCCGTCTCCCAGGAAAAGCATGTCCTGGTCCAGTTCAGCTTGGCCCTC
This sequence comes from Morone saxatilis, assembly GCF_004916995.1. Classification (NCBI taxonomy): domain Eukaryota; kingdom Metazoa; phylum Chordata; class Actinopteri; family Moronidae; genus Morone; species Morone saxatilis. Next base: position 14,633,460 of record NW_023339763.1, on the reverse strand, counting down.
CCACAGGTTAAAGGTGTGTTTGGTTTTGGTGTCATATCTCAAGATGACCGTGGGCTCACTGGATGAGGTGAAGGTCCAGGTGAGGGAGAAATTCTGAAGACTGTGCAGGGTGATGCATGGGATGGACAGTGCGTCACCCTCTCCATGTGTTATACCCTCTGAAAGATATTACACATAAACCTGTTTGCTTTTATTTGTCAGAAATCATTAACTTTATGAATCATATGTAACCAAAACTCACCGTGTTTTTTCCAAGATGCAGTCCACACCTGGGTCTTGTCAGCTGATATAAAAGAGCAGAAGTAGGTATAGTTGGACAGACTATCCAGAATCCTCAGCGTGCTCGCCACAGTGAACAGACCCTTGTGGTCTGTGGTTTTGATGGTTGAATTTTCTAGAGCTTCTTGGGCAGAGGGGGGGTCTGTGGCCCATGTCACCTGAGGAACTGGGTAGATGTTGTGAGAGGAGCATGTGACCATCTCATCAGACATCTCAATGATCACTGACTGGATGAGAGCTAGAATGAAAACGTACAAAACAATAACATGTAAGCATCTAAAGGTCCAGTGTGTAGGATTTGCATCTAGCAGTGTGGTTGTGGATTGCAACTCCCTCGCTTCACTCTCCCCTTCCAAGCACGAAGGAGAAACGACCATGGCAGAGAAATGTGCACAAAGCGTGAATAGCACCTAACTAGAGTCTGTGTGTCCCTTCTGGGCTACTGTAGAAACATGGCAGTTCTACAGGCGGCCTGCGACGTCTGTAGATATAAAAAGCTCATTCTAAGGTAACGAAAACACAACAATTCTTAATTTCAAGTGATTATACATGAATGAAAACATATTATATATATATATATTATATCTGCATATTATATTGCATTTGTAGGAATAGATCCACCTAAATGTTACACACTGAACTTTTAATGGAAATAAACAACTGACACTTATTCTCATGAATGCTTCTCCCACTACCACACAGTGATATGAACCTTATCTCAGTGCATTTACTGTAAACTACAGTGTGCTGCTTCTCTCTTTCAAAAAAATCTCTGGTGTTTTTCTGCTGCTCTTCAAAGCCTCACAAAGGCAAAATGCACGTAAAAACATACATATTAAGTCAAAACTGAGTTAACCCTGAGTAACCCATGTCTGACTTTCTTTTTTACTATTTGTTTCACTATGTTTATTTATTGATTTTCCCCAAATTATTATCTGCAATAAAATAAATCTCCATATCCATTTTGATGAACTGACATTTTGGTTATTCATTTTGTTATTCCACATTATTAATTAAGGCAGAAGCTATAATTAATGATATAGAAGACAAAAACAATAAATTAAACTAAATTAAACTAAAGTAGCTTGCATAACAGATCTCAGCTACCAATTTATTGTATTAAATTGTAAATAATGTATTATATTGATTTCAATATAAATATCAATAGTACTTGAACAGATAGAAGCCAAAAATATAACAATTGCTTCCTATAAGCTATTAACTATAAATGACAATCTCTTATCTTAAACTTAAACAAACTAGATAAAATGGATAAAGAGTGTTGGTAGATACTGCAGTTTCTCTGAGGGTCCTGTGAAGATTATCCAAAGGCAGAGAGCAGCAGGCCTATCTGCATTTTTTAGGTATTGTGTGGGTTATCTGGCAATTGAACTGAATCTGGTGTATTGCAATGTTGTTGTTGTTGTATAAGACTGAATTTAATCTAGGTATACCTAATAAACTAGAAACTGAGTGTATAACATATACTTCCTCATATGATAACATGACAATGAACACTAACAGTTAAGCTCTGCTGGGCAGTAGTGGAAAAAACTGTTCAAAATGTTCCACCTTGTTGTCACGTCCTCTGGGGTAATTTATGAATGGAGACGCTTCACCACTCAAAGCTACCGGCTGAATTCAGACCAAAGAAGAAAGCCAAAAACAACATAGTGAAATGGGCATGTGTTTCTGATAAGACTGTAATACTGTCAAATTGTACTGACCTTTCACCTCCAGGTTGACAAACATCTCCTGGTTGCCCTTTCGTGTGCTTGTGTAACACTTGTACCTGCCCTTATCTTGAACTTTGACCCTCCTGAGGAGCAGGGAGGCATTGCCATGAGGGATGTGGGAGTTGAACAAACAAGTCCTTCCACTGAAGTGCTTGTTCTGCAGTCCAAACTGGTCTTTGTTGTAGTAGTAGCTGTGAACAGGGATCTGCTGCTTGTACCAGTGGATCACCACAGTGCCGGTGGGTCTGAAGCTACAGGGCAGGATGCAGTCGTCAGGGATGATACAGGTAACGTTGGCATCTGCTAATAAGACTTTGAGATGGTAAAGCTACAGTCAAGATTCACAAGCACTGCATTGTTTGTATATTGGTTATAACATAACAATTTACAGTTGTAAAGATCAAAATTACAGTTTTGCTATGTCTGCATTGTGGTTTTCTTGTAAAACACTTAATAATAATATTAGCATTGTTTTAAATGTTAAATCAAATAATGGACTACTAGATTAATAGTCAAAAATCAATATTCTCTTTATAGCCTAAAATTAGTGAGTCAATCTGTATTACATGTTTTAGTTCTGTGTTTCAGAATTTCCTTCTACAGTATGACAATTACAAGAAACGTAACCACAATTTCCCAGATTTTCCATCATGATTACATATTCTTCCAGGCATTTTTGTAACCTTTTCCTGCCACATCTGTGGTGTTTGGGGTTTGTAGTTTTCAAAAGCCTGTAGTCAACAGACTTCACAAACAGTTTGAACATGCTGAACAACTGTAGAAAAAAAAAAACATGATTTTGTTTTTGATTAGATCACTGCTGCTGCTTTGCTCATGCCTTCAGTATTTTTTCATTTGACCTTAAAGACACATCTGCTGCTGCAGCAACAACAGAGTGCATCAGAATAGGAATTTTGCACCATTTTTATTCATGTCGCTATTTCGGATATTTCACAACAGCATGATACAAATACGCACAACTGATTTCTGTCCTCTGTGTTTAATTGTCTAATAAACATCTGAGCTGTTTGTTTAACCAGAGTAAAGATTGTTCTTTTATGAGTCTCTTTCCCCCTAATGGGTGTTCAGCTCTTGCCCCCAGATGTGCACAGCTGTCACAGCTGGGTAACACTCTTTGGACGCAGAGCAGCTGAGTTTACTGCTGCTCCGTAACAGCTGTAATTTGAAGCTCTGTGTCATTCTTCAACACATACGTGATACACAATAATAAACCAAGATTTTGCTGTTTTTGGGGAGATTGCTGCAGCCTAAAATGCCTGGTTTCAAGGCAGCTATTTTTAAAAAATTGCAATGTATATTGATGTTTTTAGGCATTTTTTGAGTTTTCAAGTGACAATTTTAAAAATTTTGTTTTTAGTATACCAAAGATTAATTAATAAAATTAAAGGTTTAATTCACGGGACTGGTTGAGTTTGCATTAATTGTTGCGATTGCAACATTGCAACTTCCTAGAGGGACTGGTAAATATATTAATTTATATGATCAGTGTTTGGTTGGTATCATAGGTCATAACAACAATAGGTCTGCAACAGTAAGCAACTCTATTTACCAAAAAGGATTATATCTTCCTCAACATTTCACTTTATTCTTTTGCCATTAAAATACTTTTTAAGCAAATCTAAAATCATCTTACCAATGATAATGATATCAAAATAAATCACAATAACGGTTGGTTGGTTTATATGCAGCAGAACTCTTTAAAGCATCTCATCCACTGGCGTCCTTTGGCTCAGAATAAATTACTCATGTGTGAATAGTAGCAACAGATTTTGAGTATTACAATACCTTTTGAGTTTGTCAGTAACAGTTTCTCCAAGATAATAAGCAGCATAATCATAAGTCCATGTGCCTCCGCCATGTCAGATAATCTGCTCTGAGTTGTCGATCTTGTAACAGTTTTGGCAAGCTGGTGTGAAAACAAGCTGATGTGCAATGAACTGTTTCTGTGTGATTCCACTTTACATCCTTCCTAACACTAATGAAACACTGACTAATTAACCCGGTGGGTAAAAGTTTAACCTGCCTCCTTGTCAATGCTTCACTACACAACACCTCTACAGAAACAGTTCACAAAAACACATGTAACACCTAGTATTCTTTTCTATTCTCGAAATATCATCTCTACAAAAGGATGTTCAGCAGTTGTATCTTGAAAGAAGCTCCTACAAATGACATATCCTCATAATGACAGAAATTGCAGTAATTTGAATAAATTCAACAAGAGAACACATCAGTTAAGGAAGCCTGTCGGTTTCTCCTGTGTGACAATCCTGTCACTATCCTGAAAAAAGTTACAATTAGTATGTTATCTGCACTTTTTGTGGATACCAGGACTCAAAACCTACAGATATTTCTAACATAAATTATATCCCAATATTAAAACATCTAATGGTAAAAATGTAACTTCCATTCATTTTATTAACCTAATGCAAAATGTTACATCTTTTTACAATTGGCAACCCACAATTCTCTAAACTGAGTTTTCCTCTCACATCCAAATCACTATTTTCTAAGTATGTTTTATCTATTTATCTATTTAGCATAAGCCGAGATTCTAAGGTAAAGGGACAGCTTTACTGCATGACATAGCACTATATGTCCTCTCTTGCAATCCACCTGAGAAATAATCTTTTTGCATGATTGATCCGTCCCTGTGTTAGTTCATTAATTTCATCCAAGAGGGACATCTGGTCATATGGCTGGTGGTCATAAACTTTTCACCTCAAATTTCAGTTTAATTTACACAAATTTTGTGTTTTATAAGTTTTTACAATAGTATGTAAATAATGAGGGTAAATACAAAATTAAGTGTAAATACAGAGATTTGGTGGCGGTTTAGTTTGAGTAAGAAAACTCTTTATGAGTTCTGAAAGATGATGACTGAATGCATTTTGTGTTCAATCAATGAATGAAAAAGTTATACACAGTTTAGTCCACATTTACTTGAGGCTGTTCTCTTACGGACTCTTCTTTTATTTGTGATATGATTGATTACAACTGCAGTACATTTCCTGGATTAAAGTGATAAATTAACAAAAAATAATATCTCAGAAATTGCTGTCTTGTTTCATATATGGATGGTTCCTTTTTGTTCAACAACATGGAATACATTGTATAGAAAATAAATCAGTGTGATGGTACATTATTAGAAAGTTTCAAAAAGTTTGGAATGTATCTATTTTCATATCTTGGCATTAACAGGAGGTTTGTGGCATAAATGTGGTTGTTCATTAATGAAAATGCACAATACAGTTCTTCACATACTATGACAGATGATGACCTCTAGAGGGCACAGATGAGATGCCACTTCCACAATGGCTGCCTGCTGTCCAGCAGCTGTGTGGTCACATGCACAAGAGAGCCAAGGTCCACGTGCGTGATTCTTTAAGATGGCACTGCTCATGTCTGCCCTCAATCAACTTTAATCCCAGATTAAAGAGACCATGCCAATCGAGTGGAGTCATGCTGTCCATGTTTTGGTTTCGTCATTGATTTTTTTATTAAGTTTCTCTTTCTCTGTTCCAGGTTTTCATTTCTTCCTTGATTTAATACAGTATCATTAGACGTGCTTGTTTCTATAAGCCTGTTGTATTTCCTTGTCATTTCGTATTGAATTATTAAGAATTTCCATTGCCTCAGTAGTTACTTTCCTTCACTATAATTGACTATTGGCACATTAAATCATATCATGCTGAATGTATTTCACGCTGCAGATCTATTATGAGTGGACAGCTTGCTGGTGATGTCATGGCATTAGTTTCTAAGCATTTAGAAAAATATCAAGAAACAAAATGAATCTCACATTAAGTTTGAGTTAGTTTTTTTTTTTTTGTCTGTATGGCTTTAAACTGTAAAAACCGTTTTGAAACTGACCTAAAAGTGCAGTTGGAAAAAATCAATGAAACAATGATGAAAAATCTAAATCAGTGTTGACAGACTAGAAATCAAGTTTATCAGAGGGAACAATGTTTGCCTGCCTTCAATATCTGAAGTCGTGTATCCTTTGATATGATATATGTATAGGCCTATCTAGGTCGAGGGACTGTTTTGTGGTGGCAGCCTGAACTTGGGGACATTTAGAGTCCCCAACCTACTAAAGTCAGGATGGGGAAAGTGGACAAACAGCTTTCCCCTCTCTTATTAACCACTGCAATGCGGCCACAGCCTTGTCAGTGTGTCCCAGCTGCTTCTGGAGCTGCCTAGCATCCAGTAGAGGATAGCCAGCTATATTTGACTGAATATGACCTCAAGGTGATGAAGTGACAATTAACAGTAAATGGCTACAGTTTGGTACATAATAACAGAACTGTTATACATTAAAATACATCTGCAACCAACGTTACTTTTGAGATGTCATTAAGCTTTCTATTTTTTAGATTTCAGTGTATGTTGTTGTTGAACTGGATTGAATTTTATTATAAAGAATTGCTTTTATTGTCCATAATGCAGCGGATCCTGTGGTCTAAACCACAATGCTAGATCACAAAGGAGGGTGCAGTCTAAGTGCATGAGCTGTTTCCATGTTGTGAATTATGTTGCATGCAGTTGCATTTGTACAAACACGAACTAATTGTATTCGTTCGGGAAAAACAGTTCAAAGCCTCAGTGTAGGAATCACATCCTCTGCCGTGAATAATATCTGCTCACTCAGGAGCTGCAAATGCAATGTTTTCATACGTTGCTCAGGCATATGCTTGCATTCTGCCCCCTCTCGATGGGATCATTTGCGTCCTCCCACCACAACTCGAGGGAAAATCCTGCAATGCATAAAAGTAGGCTACAGGCTTTTTATTTTTATCTGGTCAGAATGATGATGAAACTGCTGGTTGTATTATCCCCCTCCCCGCCCTGTGCTGCCTCCAGTTTGTAGGTTACTGAAAGATTTTACCAACCACAGATAAGAAGATTAGAGAGGAATTAATGGTAGGCTATTCCTTTGTCACTGTAGGAATAAATTGATATTTGGTTTTAAATCAGAGGGTGGGGACAGTGGGGAGCAACATGTTGTGTCAGGAGACGTAAGCAGAGGGATGGCACAGTGACAAGCAAACTCAACCAGGGGGGATGTCTGTGCACTGGAGTTAAGCACTGGATATCTCGACTGATGTTCACCATGTTAAAGGAGATGAAAGAGCCGGATAACGCAGAAGTAGCCGGGTGTGTGCGTGGTGGGGCAGAATGAGTGCTGCTGGGACATGGACGTGCCAGTAGAGGACGGGGACAGCTGTGGCATTCCCTGGGCGAGACACTAACGCAGTGGGAGGGACATTTGGGTTCCTCTCGCCTTTCCAGCCCCAGCTTAACCATGAGAGTGGTCCTCCTGGCCTTAAGACTGATGTGCTTGGCCTGGTTGTGGCCTGTCACCCAGCTCAACAGCAGCACAAACAAGAGGAGACACAAGGAGCTGTACATCGGAGAGAACACCAAACAAAAACATGGAGGGTGAGCCAAAGTGGGATTTCTTGTATGACATGTAATTGTGGACCTGCTTCTCCAGTTAAAATGTACATTTTGACACCTGACAGCAATATTTTGTGGCTTTCCTGTATGCTACTTTAGAATGTCATCAGAAATAAGCTTGTACAGGTAGGAGCAGGCGATAGGATCATGTGAGGTGAAAGATAAGCTGTGCATTTGACTTTCTCATTTCTAATAAAATTATATTCAGACTTCTCAAGTACATATCAATAATGTGCATATTACTTAGTGATTGGAAAAAGCTGTTATTTTCATTATTAAAATAGTATATTGCTGGTTCAAGACAATGAGGACAGATGGGCCTCTTAGAGCAAACAAACATTTCAGGTGCAAGAGAGGCCTCACAATATGTCCGACCCAGTTAAACCGTGTTAGATCAGTGTCAGTACCCTGAAAGTAAAAGGACTTTCATTTCCTTTAGACCAAGTCCTCTGGTTGTAATCAAGAGTGCTGAAGTCCAATTAACCATCACTAACTCCCTCGACCAGATGTCACTTCTGCTTTAAGTGTGTGTGTGTTAGAAAGAGGAAGATGGAGTTTCTACTCAAGCTTTCATTTGTTCTCTTTGGTTCTCAGACGGGTGGATCTTAAGTTGAAAAAGATGGACAGCACCAAGTCTATGCTAATTAAATCTGAGCAGCTGCTTCGGATTGAAGATCATGACTTTGCAATGAGGCCGGGCTTTGGAGGTAAGGCACACACTTAATCTATGTATTTTTACTTCACCTCTTCTAGTTTGTTTTTATTTTTCTTTATTATTTCTGATAACCATGTGCTTCTCTGGCAACTCAATAAGGTTAATGTAGGTTACTGTGCTGTCTTTGGTATTACGCTTTCCAAAAAAAACCCTTAGTGACCTAGATAGTCTACTGTGTGAGACAATGACTGCAGCCGGTAGTACAGATGAAATAATCTGAACTGCGTACCTAATTCTGTGTGGGGGGAAAGGGAAAAGAAGAGCCTGATGTTAGAGGATATTCAGAAACCTGTATTGTATAAGTCTGGAGTTCATTTTAATTTCTTGTTTTGGCTAGTAATTCCAGTAAATGGTGTACAGGAATAATTCAATTATCACTTTACATTCAAATAATCTTTTTTTGTGCTTCAGACTCTTCATGTTCACCGTGTTTGCAAACCTTTCCAATTTAACCTTGAATTCCACTTGAAGGCCCATTTCCTGCAGTCAGAAAGGGTTATGTAGGCTCAGTAAATTGAGTGGATGTCTCAATCCTGTCAGTGGGTTTCTCAGTTTTTAATTCTATCTCAGAAGTTATAATATATGAAATATTGTAACTTGTGAATGTGGCTGAGACTCAAAAGTAACAGTCCTTCCTGAGTACAAACCTGGCTCCCACCTGCCATTTAGTTACTGTAAGAGCAGTTGCGCCATATGACACAGCAAATATGCATTCTTGCACATAAAACATACATTGTGGGGGTGTTGTGCTGTGAGCAGTTGACTGTAACAGACTTCTTGTATGGCTGTGTCAACTCCATCATCGCCATTTTTTTTTTTTTGCAAACAATAAGTTCTTACAATATTAACAAAGTGTTGATAGCTGGACTGAATGTTTTGGAAAATGCTTTATGTCTTGTGTCGTGTGTTCTTTTTTATTCAATGCATCTGATTCTTTCCACTGCAGGTGTTCTTTGTTGGCACTGGAGAGTTTCATGTCCTGTCAAAGAGTTCAAAGAGCCTCAGTGACCTTGCAAAAAAATGAACAGGACTTGCGGGACCCTAGCTGCCTGATATAATCCCTCCCACTTCACTACTCTATTGTTATTGTAGACTGAACGGTTTTGAGTGCTTGCCTTCATTAGATAATGGCACAGAGAGAACGAGATGTTTACAGTACACATCATACGTTTACAGTATTCTGCCACTGGATGATGACATAAGGACCATTTCACTTGAATATTTATGCAAAAGTACAATGTGGTGGTATTTAACGTAGCATTGTAACAGTTCCATTTCTTGAGCAAACGTTTGGGTCCATCCACTCAGACTGCTGCACTCGCATTTGTGATTGCAGTCCAAGTTGAACCTCTTTGTTGTAATATTCAGTGATGAGCTGGTTCTTCTTTTGTTTTGTCATTGATCTGAAACAGGCAACTTACAGCCAGAAAAGCCTTTGTTGCCTGGCTCTGACCCCTTCTGTACATTTTGTTCCAGTATTTGTGTGGGTTTGTTCCAGGACACGTGGACTAAAATGCCCCATTGATAGGATTGTTAGTATCAGTGATTGTTGGTCTTAGTCCATGCTGGGATAGGCTTTGGACTTTTATTGAAATAGGCAGTATAATGACATAGGTTTTTCGACTGCAAAACACAAGGGATATTTATATCCATGTAGGTTGTCAGTGAGCGAGTATTATTCCCAGCATTATTCACACAGGCTGGATTTCACAGAAATGATAAAATCAGCTTTGGATCTATAGCATTTCTAAAGCTGTAATTTTCGCAATTACACAACTGTTACAAATAACATTATGTAAATTCAATCTATACGGTCTCTTAAGGTGATTTAGTCGCAGATTTTGACAGCAGAACAGTTAGTTATCTTCTGAAAAACATACAATTGTTGGAGTTTCTCGGAAAATAGTCTTAGTAGTTCCCAGACATGTATTTCATAATACGGTTTGGTTACTTATAGCTCATCCAGAAAATGAAAAGCTGATTACAAGCTATAAACCTTCAAGTATTTTCGTGGCATTTTATCCGTGCTTCCTGAGTGAGCAGCAGACCTGTAGAGATGAGAATGGGCATCACTGCTTCACCCAAGGCTGTGTATCTGATGTTGTAGATATACAATATTTATCAAAAGATATCAATGCAACTTTAAGCTGACTCATGCTTAAGAACCAGCATTATGTCAGGGTCATCACTTTCATTCAACCTTTTGTCTCTGTTGTCTTTACAATGTGGCTTATGTCTTATAGCTCAGCAGTGGGATTTACACATATATAATCTCTGGCAGATGTGCAGACAGATGATTCATGGAGGATGTGATCCAACTGTTGCTTAAAGCTGATGTATTATAGCGTTTGACCTTTTGCAGGTTCAGCTATTCCTGTTGGCATCGACGTCCAGGTGGAGAGCATTGACAGCATATCTGAAGTAAACATGGTGCGTGCCGCTAGGATTGTACAGCTATACAGTCTCTCCTTTCCTCTGTTGGGCTTTAACACCAGTGTTTTTTTCCAGGACTTCACCATGACTTTGTACCTGAGGCATTACTGGCAGGACGATCGCCTGGCCTTCCCCTCCAGCAGCAACAAGAGTCGTACCTTTGATGCACGTCTTGTGAAGAAGATTTGGGTTCCTGACGTGTTCTTTGTCCACTCTAAGCGTTCTTTTATTCATGACACAACCATGGAGAACATCATGCTGAGGGTTTATCCTGACGGCAATATCCTCTATAGTGTCAGGTAAAGAAAATATATTTTATGTTAGTCATGAAAAGATTAACAGCATTAAAGTAGAAATAATTAAAGTGAGAATGACTACTATGGCTACAAGTGGTAATTACAGGATAATTTCCCAGAATTTTTTTCAGCCAGTTGCTTTAAAGACATTGGCTAACACAGCATATCAGGCCAAGTATATCTGTAGCAGCAAAAAAACAACATTGATTGAAATAAATAAGGGTATTTTTTATTGCATATGAATTCAACAATATGTAAGAGGAAAAGTGGATCAGTTCTAATTTCAGTGGTCACATAGTCTTGCTTTAATGACAAATGTGCGCATAAATAATTGAAGACGTTATGATTTGAATATTATTAAAATGTTTTGAAGAGTCAACCAAGATATAAAACAATTCACTACCACTGCAAGGTTTAATGGGCAAAGCCTGAAAGGAATATGAGAGGGTGGCCAGTAAGCTTTCAGACTGAGATCATCATATCCATTTCAGCTACAGATGTCGACAATATGGCGTCTTTCCTAACAGCTTGCTGCAGCCACAGAGCCAGTCAGACAGAAAAAGACTGAACAGATCAGTCCAGTAGTTTTGTTTTATACTCTTGTTAAAATCTTATTACAGTAGCTGGTTGACTGAGGTTAATCAGTTCACTTGAAATATGACATTTTCTGTGAACTGCTGATGCTGAATGATTGCTTGATTTATGTGGGTGTTTCTTTAACTGTGAGTTGTGTTTTAGGATCACTGTGACTGCACTTTGTTCAATGGACTTCAGTAGTTTCCCTCTGGACACACAGAATTGCTCTCTGGAGCTAGAGAGCTGTGAGTATCAAACTACAGTTGGGATATTGCTATTTCAAATGCCTAATGTCCAAAGCAGTTTTAAGAGGACTTAGGTTCATTTTGTTACATTAAACATGTACAACAAATCCACTTTACATAATGTTGACATGTTTTGCTGGAAAACATATTACACAACCTTTGCAGTGATTTGTAGTCTAAAGGCACAAGCTAGTGATGCTTCTGAGCTCACTAGATCAAACAGCACCCATGTTAGTAAAGCACCATTTATAAATATACTACCTTTAAGCATTGTATTGATGGGACAGAAACACACTGTGCAGCTCACAGTGCGTTAAAGTACTTCATAAACACACAGTAACCATCACCATCTTCTTTTAGCATGGAGTAAATAAAATCATAATCCTCTACCAGGTCAATCTCTGTCTATTATACATGTCAGTCTTTCTGATGCAGGATTTATTTTTTTTCATTCTGCTCTGCTCTGAAATTGAAGTTGGTCAAAAATGACGACAGAGTCAGGATTACTTTCTGCGTAGAGTTTAGGGATTTTATTTTTTCTTTCTGTCCTGCTTTTTTCTCTTTATCGCTATTTGTCTGCCTGAAATTATTACATGGGTAAAGCATGGATCCTGATCTCAGAGGAGAGTCGGAGTCCCATTTCTGTGCGCTCTTTCCTCTCCTCTGAGAAAAACATCCATGATTCTTCTAAGAGAGGCAAAATTTGAAGGTGTCATCTCCCTCTCCTTCTCCCTCCTCCCCTTCTCTCCTCTCTTGAAGATGCTTACAATGAGAACGATCTAATGCTCTACTGGAAGAACGGGAACGATTCATTAAGGACTGACGAGATCGTGCTCTCTCAGTTTTTTATTGAAGACTTCCAGCCTTCCTTTGGGCTTGCCTTCTACAGCAGTACTGGTATGTGAGGTTGGAGGCTTGGGTCCCTCTGAGGTGTACCCGGTTTGGGAACAACCAGAGAGCTCCTCATTTCATTAAAATCCTCATCAAAAAAAAAAAAAAAAAAAAAATAGGAATGTTCCAGATGTTTAAATACAGTATTATATTTCTAAACCCTCAGACTAGTTAGATAATAAGATTGGTACAACTCTCGTATTTCTTAATATGAAGCTACAGCCAGCCCCTTGTTAGCTTAGCTTAGCATGACAAGCCTAAGCAGGGGAAAAGAGCTAACCTGGATCTGTCCAAAGGTAATAAAACCGGCATGAGCATCTTTAAAGGTCACTAATTAACAGGTTATTTTGTTCAGACAGAGCCAGTCTAGTTCGTTTCCAGTCTACTAAGCTAAGCTAAGCAAAGTGGCTTCAGCTTAAAGGTTCCATATGTAACTTTTAGAAAACCGTTGTTAATAGGGACACCAGTGGCCGTTAAGTGAACTGCAGTCAGACAGCTTTACTATCTGCAATCTTCCTATATTTTATTGACTTCATGATAGTGAGTAGCTTGCTGTTCACAAATCACCCCTTCAGCCAACAGCCCAAAGTAACCAATGCAATTGTTTGCTTTGTACCTTTACCATACCTTTGTTATGTTGCATCATTTATTGTTGGCTTAAACCATAATACATAAGATCATGTTAGCTGGGGAAGTAGTTTTGTGAGCCAACTAACATATCTACTTGGAAAGTAGAGCTAAGGTTAGCGAGTCGGCTGCAACCCAGCCGACAGACTAACCTGCAGACGGCAATCCAGCCAGATCAGCACCAAGAGTCTGCATGATGTCAGCGGGCTCTATTTATTATTTTATTAAGTTAACGTTAGCTGTTGAACACTGTTGACACTGTAATGAAGCGGAGAGAGAAGGCACACAAAGGCGCACATAATCGTCACATCCTTTGGATTTTAGAGGAAAATCCGTTGCGCATTCCTACATAGAAATGTATATAAATCGCTCCACAGGCAACCAAGTTTTTAAATGACGTTACTTTGCATTCATTTATTAATAAATAAAAATAATATGTAAAATGCTTCAGAATCTTACATATGGGACCTTTAAATACATTATGTAATATGATAACAGATGGTGAGGAGGGTGTGTGTGTTGTGTACACAACAATTTATAGTAAAATGGGGACAGACTGTGTTTGTACTAAAATCATTACAGTAACATTGTAGGACCAATATTAGCCTACATTTTATTCTTTGTTAAAATATTGAAATAGTATCTCTAATAGATCAATTAAAGACCATTACTAAATAGAAATTAAAGGATTTAAGGCTCCCCATCTCTTCATAGGCATATGGCAAATAAAATAAATTATAATATTATATGTAAGATATTGCTGTGTGCCTTTGTATTTACAGCATTAAATGTAATGTAATACAGCTTCTTTGAGATCCTGCTACTGCTGACTGCTAAGCCCACTTTTTGAAACCCTGCCTGCTTCTTCTCTCACATTTTCAGTGTGAAAAAGAAAGATAGAAAGGGGGCCAGGGAGATTTTCTTCTCAGTGTAAAATAATCTTGTGGGGACCTATCCGCTCTAAGAGGTTGTTATATAACTTCAGCTCTAGACAGATCTACCCCAGAAAATACTTACCTTTCTTCTAAGTTCTTTCTGTCCATCTTGTACTTTCTTAGATTGACAACTAGCACAATCCTGTGCATGTGTAACATTTCCCAAAGTGATTGTCTTGTTTTCTCCTGTCATCCACTGTTATTATTCCCCTGCTCCACACCCTGCCTGCCTCCCCTTTCTGTCCATTTATCTCTGTTTCAGGTTGGTACAATCGGCTCTACATAAACTTCATTCTCAGGAGGCATATCTTCTTCTTCATGCTTCAGACTTACTTTCCCACCATGCTGATGGTGATGCTGTCCTGGGTGTCTTTTTGGATAGACCGGAGGGCTGTACCTGCCCGTGTCTCTCTGGGTACTGAGACCACATTCACACATGTTGTAAACACACGTTTTACATTATGCACAACTGAAAATGATGGACAGATTATTGTAAACAATGAATTGTACTGTAGGCTATGTATCTTCATCCAAATTGGTACAAATATATCACTACGACTAGTTTTTTTGATTTGTTTAAAGAAATAATTACATTTTGGAAAATATGCTTATTTGCTTTCTTACTGAGAGTTTGATTTATACGTTAAATATGAAGAAGCAGTCAGCTGGTTAGCTTAACTTAGTGACTGAACACATGGGGAACACATACCCTACCATCTCACCTCTAATTAATGTGTTATAACTGTTTAATCCTTGTTCTCCTTTAGCTTCACATTTATCGAAGAGACTTGAAAGTTATCAGGAAGAAAGCGAATAGGCATGTTTTACAATGTTGAGCTATTCCTGTAAGCTCTTTGGTGGTTAAAGTTAGGTAAAGTTATTTCAGTTAAAAGTAAAATGGCATTTTTGTTAATTTTTCTTACTTTATGGTAGAAAAACACAGGTTCAAGTCTAAATGGTCTGCTGCTTTTTTGTGCGCATTAGAGATAAAATATTAAATGTATTTTCCTACAAATAAATATTAAAATGCTAAACAAACTGCGACACCAATACACAACTGAGATAAAAGACTGGGAAATTATTGTTAAAGTACAACCAGATATAATATTCATACAGATATTTTTTACCATTTAATTTGGGTATCTTATTGTTGCTTTGTCTATTGGTTATCAATCCACTATAGTATGGTGGTGTGTGATCTGGTGATTTCTATTCACCAGTGTAGTATGATGCATCCAAACAATGGATATTTAATACTCATGATGTGTTGTGCTGGTGCTTTCTGTATCCAGGCATCACCACCGTTCTGACAATGTCCACCATCATCACCGGTGTCTCAGCCTCTATGCCACAGGTGTCTTACGTCAAAGCCGTAGACATCTACTTGTGGGCAAGCTTCCTGTTTGTCTTCCTGTCTGTCATCGAGTACGCTGCTGTCAACTATTTCACCACAGTGGAGGAGATGAAGAAGCTCAAGAGTGCAAAGGTCATTCATATTTAGTTGTTTTTGTGGCCTCAAATGTCTCCTTAAACCTCATGTGACATGTTTGACCCGCAGAAAATCATTTTCTGACATCTGGAGCTCGCTGACCTCACATTCTAACTCTCCTCTCCTCCCCCTGTCGCTGCAGATCCCCAACTACAACGCCAGCCAGGCTATGGCGTTCGACGGTTGTTTCCATGACAACGAAATTGACCTGACTTCTTTTCCAGAGGTCTCCAGCACCCCAAACACAGAGAGGAACACCCAGTCTCGAAACTCTAATGCCTCTGCACCCACGGAAGGCACCAGGCTACGCCGCAAGCACCCTTTAAGACAAAACCTCAGCTTCATAATGAGCAACAGCTACATGATCGACTCCTACTCCAGAGTCATATTTCCCCTGGCTTACCTGCTCTTCAACATAATTTACTGGAGTATGTATGCATAGTACATTAACTGCGCAGCAGAATAAACAGGATTCACCATTATACAGTGTAACACCAACAGGCTGCAAATACGCTCAAGTTTGCACAGCGTCTGCCAGATATCTTGCATGATGTCTTCTACTCAAGAGGTCTTCAGTTGTAACTTGGAATCAAAAAATCTGAGATCAGCTGTTGCGTTGAATGGCTGCAATTTTTGCGGATGTTTATGTGTTTTTAGCATGCCTGTTTTATAAGAAAAAGTTTTGAACAAACAAATATATTTACATTTTTAGGATTTTATTTTATTGCTTGATTAGAGACAAAACATTAAATTGTATAATTACTGTACAACGTCTTGAAAAAATAAATGTATGCTCTTAAAAGATGTGTGTTTTATTTAACTCGGGCAGCATACATCAATTTACATTAATGTGATATAAATGTGCTAGGTTTAGCCACAAGGCCTAGGCACACAAAAGAAAATCTGAAGGAGAAGATCAAGTTTATTCTTGACCTGGAAACAGGAGTTCAGAAATTAATTTCACCACAAGGTTAATTTAGAAGTGGTTCCAGAGCTTTTGATCATATCACATCATCAGCAGATGAAGATAATGAAATCATTGATGTTCACTTCATCCACTTTCACTGCCATTTTCTCTGAGCAGTAATTGATTGTTTGGGGGCACAACACTGATATATGATCACTTTTTAAGTTGTTAAAGGGAAGGTGTTCAGAAAAAGTTGTCTATGTACTCATACAATAGATACCGAGCAACATTATCATTCATTTGGCAAATGTAAGTTCAATAGTAAAGTTAAGCTCTGTTTTTGGACTCCACAAACTCTAACTGCTAAATGCTCACCAGTTACTCACTAACTGTGCCTGTCTACCATTTGTTTCTGGGTAAGTAGTGTAGGTAGAGACTTTTTAGAGCTTTTTCACTGCTGCTGCAGCCACGAGTGAACTAACACAGCAAAGTTGCAGCCTTGAAACCAAAACAATGGTTATATTAACATCTACTAAATGGACCTCGTGGTGAGAATGTTTTCTTATCTAATTAATACTGTGGATAGAAAACAAACATACAAGCCCCTAATAATGTTTGGTATTGCCTAAGTGGGACAACAGTGACTATATTTTAATATCTCTTGGTGAAGATTTATACATGTAAATATATATGTACAATATACTCAAAACTTTGTCCACACAATTACATGCTATACTGTTTACAATAATACACAATACGATACAATACAAACAATATTTTAAACTAATTTCTATAAAATAGCAATTAGTAAATGAGGACTGGAGAGTAGGAGAAAATATGGAGAGAGGGGATTAAATGCCATAAAGTCAGTTATATTCAGTTGCATAACATTGTGCTGTGTACATGAAGCCAGCAGGACGTCAGATTCATCAGAGGTGATTGATGGATAATGTGATGAATAACAATAATGAAAAAGTGATGGAACACCAGAACCAGCTGTTCAAAAGGTTCAGCAGGGGACATAAATTCAAAATAATAGCTAAAAGTGACCATTAGGTATTTAAGCTTTTTCTTAAACTTTTAAGGCAATTTAAAAATATATATACATATATTATATATATATATTTATTTTGATAAAAATATTTAACTGGTTTCCTGGCATCTTCATGCTGTCGATAGGATTGTTGTTTTTACGCTTTTGTGCAGATTTAACAATGTGTTAATGAGTGACCTTTAGAGGTGCTGGTATGCAGTTTTTTTTTTTTTAAATCTTTGAACAAAGCAAGGCTTGCAGTTTCCATATGTTTCAAGTATTTATGCTAAGCTAAGCTACATGTAACTGACAGACATGAGAGTGGTATCAAACTTCTTATCTAACTCTTGGCAAGAAAGCAAATAAGCACATATGCCAAAAAGTCAAACTATTAATTAAAAAGGGTATTTACACCTTCAAATGTTATATATACTAAATTTACTTGCTATAAAGCATCAGCATCTCAGACCAAAACAATGGCTGACCAGACTCAACAGACAAGACCAGTAATTTAAAATAAAAGCAGAAAAAAAAAACTCACCAATAACATCTTTGTTAGTCTTACTACAGTCTTTAATCACCTATTATGGTTTGGTCAAAATAAATCCTTCATTCACTGAAGTAGATGAGAAAAACAGCAGTTTCAGTCAACCTCAGTTGTACATGGAGGGTCTCACATGCACTAACATGCAGGTCTGACAAAACACAGAGAGGCTGGGACAGCAACACGGGCAAAGGGAGAGTGACGTCATTTTCATGGACGCCATTACTCATCAATAGTTTTACATAGCAGATAATTGTTTGCTGCTATATTAATGTTCTACAACTCATATATAAAACCTTTAAGGTAAGGTATGGGAAGAAGTATAATTCCGCTTGCGCAACTTGTCAGATCTCTAGGCGTCTGTCTCCCAAACTGCTTAAAGAGAGGCAGAGAAACAACCTGTCATAGGTTACAAACATCCTCCACAGTGACGTGCCAGAGCTTCAGTAATACAAATCTTGTTGACTCCTCTAGCACCCTGTTTATTTGATGCCACAGTAGTCTGTCATACGAGTAATGACGTATGGGTGTGACTGCACTTAGTGATCTCGGAAGATGTTGTGAATGCTGCAGTATCTGACAAAAACATCATGCACAACGACCAGCAGCTTAATCTTAAACTGTTAAAGACATTCACCCTTATCTAATTTCAAACAGAATAAATGAGCCCTACAAAGATTAAGGTTTTTGAAGTTGAAAGAAACTATTTGGATCTGCTCTGCCATCACTGTGTCCTCCAGACTCCCCCTGGTGTACAGATAGAGAACTACAACTTGTATTACTCAGTTTAATTTTTTTTTTATTTACAGGAAACTCAAACTGGTTCAGCAAAACTTTTTATTAGTTGATGACACAAAAAGTAGTATCAAGAAAGTAAAAAAGGCATTAAAAGTAAGGCACTAAAAAGAAAAATAATCTTATAAAGCATGTTTTGCGTTAGAAAATGAATCTGTTTTTTTTTTTAAAAATCTAACTTTGTCTTAATAAGATATTACAGCTAACAAACAAGTAACAATGAACAATCATTTCACTTTTTTGTTATTTATAATTAATCTTAGATTAAGGTACAACTTCTTAAATTTAGCTCAATAAAGTGACCAAAAAAAATAAAACAATAAATAAAATATTTTTTTTATTGTAGTTTTAGTCTTTTAATGGCTTCTTATGTTAGTTTTAAGAATTATAGCCAAGCAAAACTGACTTACCCCACTGGCAAATTTGCTCAATACAAGAAAATGTGATTATATTTAAAAATATTTAGTTTGTTTCTGCAGTGCAGTTTGACCCCTGAGCTTCCGGAGGAAGCCTGCAGGTCCTGTTTTCTTTCCATTTATGACGCAAAACTATTTTGTTTTTATCCCATAACAGGTTTGGTTGCTTTTTATATCTATTATTAAAACATTTACTTATTAATTTTTCTTTTTGGATCATCCTTTTCTTGTATACTCAAGTCAAGTCATTGTATGTGACTTTTAAAGATAATCTCAATATTAAGTCATCTGCACACACGCCCAGGTGAGCGTAATCTTCAGGGTGTAACTGTATTAAATATGGTGTTTGCTTAGCTAAATACAGGTTATAGAGTCACAATAATGGAGGAAATCATTTGTTTGTGTGTGTGTGTGTGTGTCTGTGTGTTATGTTAATGAGTGCCGATGTGGCGGTGCGTGACAGACAAGTCTCTCCCATTCAGGGTCCTGAAAAGCAGGTGCATAACATTACAGACTGCTGCAGGTGCGTAAGTTCTTCTGACGCAACAGTAAAATGTCTCAACACCAGGACTCTCAGCTCTGTAGTGTTACCCTGGAAACACTTGTTCATAACCACGTCTGTCACTCAGCACAGTCACAGGCTGACTTAGGCCACACCCTGAGGCGCACCCTTACTGCCAAACAAAAATAGAAAAACCTCAATCTCTTCCCTTTCAGAAAACATACATGGAAATTAGTGGTGTACAGGAATTGTCCTGCGTGATAGTACAGCACAGTGCGCGTGTTCTGATCTTGTATAAAATCCACTAATTTCCAGTTCATTAGAAGGACAATTGTTGAGTGAGACTTACTTGAGGTAAAGTGAATGCGTGCAATGTTCACCTGTTCAGGTTGGCGTATTAGGGGCGTGCCACATGTGACAGCTATTGATCCTGTGTGAGAAACACACTCTCACAGTGAACTCACACAGCAGCCTGCTAACAGCAATAGCAGCAGTGTCGATTAAGAGGAGGAATATCTAACGTGTTGGGGTTTGGCTTTTCTTTCAAGTGCTGGATTTAGCCCAAGGATAATTATGTTCCATAAAAATGAAAATAAAGTTCCCAGCGGGAGTTCTGACGGACCTTCAGGTTGGCAGGCTGTCAGGTAAAGTTGTGGTGGTGGTGTGTCTCCTTTTCCTTAATTCCAATCACAGATCATCCCACAAATCAGGCAGATCTTAATTTAGGATTACTTATCAGGCTCATCTATTTAGATACACAGACATAACTTCAGTGCCTTTATACTTGAACTTCCTTATTTCTTGATTCAAACCACCAACCTAATCACTTTTTTGTTTGTTTCTTTTCCTTTTTGTCAAATTATCTTTGTTTTTTTTTATTCTTTTGCTTTGTGAATATACTGTTTAATATTACTTTTCTATACTTAAGTATTATGTGCAGTTACTGATAATCTGTCTAAGAATATATGAAAGCATGTATCAGCAACAGTGTGGTGGAACAGTGATGCTCAGATCACATTAAGGGGCTGAAGAAAACTTTCTAAGGAAAGATGGGTCCACAGATTCTACAAACTTACACAAAACTTCTGGATTTGTGAGGCAAGACAACATTGTTCCTCTCTTCAGTCGCTCTTAGTTTTGAATATCACACATTAACATGGCTTCAACTTGACAATCTGTCTGCTCCATCCAGGAAACTTTTTGAAGATGTTTGTGAAACTCGCCGTGAGAGGGAGTGAATGTTTTTACTGATACTAAAATAACCACAAATCTTTATAGTCACTCATGTAGTCTATCAACCTGTACTTTACTGTTGCTACATCTCATTATATGAAGTTTAATTTTATTTCTGTTGATATGTCTGGACCACCTGTTTTGGTTTTTAAGTAAAACATCTGTAGAATCAGTCCACATATTGTGTTGCTTTATTTAATTTTACTTTGTGATTTTTAAATACATCAACACAAATGTTTAAAATAGAAAAGAAGGCAGTTAAAGTTAACTGAAACTTCTATTCCCACAGCACTGTTTCATTCACTGCATGGTAACAGCACTGCGTCACTAAAGATGTAAACACCTCTGAAACATTCTGGCCCAAGCAAACATTCACCATGTGTGTCTATACAGTACAGTATGTGCTACTCTCTATATATTAGTGTTTCCCAAAGCTGTGATAAAGGTAATGTGTTTGTACACCGATTATACTCAGAGGTGTGTCTGAACAGGAATGCATTCAAGCATTAATTTCACATGATTCATTATTATTTTTTTCAGGACATTGCAAGATATGGTTAATTGTCCGAATGTTCAGAAGCAAACATAAAACCTTTCAGACATATTTACAGGGAAGGCTAATGAAAGCAGACATTAGCAGGGGTGTGATGGGAAGAGTTGTTCATGATTATGCCTGAGAAGTTTTTTGTATGACTCACTCTTTCACTCCTTTGAACTGATGTGTACAATCAAAAAATGTCACTATAGTTGAGCTTTTTCAGACAGTTTCATTTCATCTAAGTCAATAACCCTTTTTTGTTGTATTACAGAATGAAGAAGCCCAGCTCATATATCAGACATCCACACTGGTTGTACGTACAGCTGCTGGTCGTCCTACTGGCAGGTATGCTCTGACATCAGCTATGACAAGTTAGAGTAAAACAAAAAAAGGCTGTTTTTGTACACAATGGAGCAGCAGCTTCTGTTATCTTATCTGGACGGACAACTCTGCACCTCTATTTATAAACTGTAATGTCTGACATGCCAGTCATTCAACGTTTGTCATGTAACACATGCACGCACACACACAATGAATGTACTTTCTTTCACAATTTATTCCATAACCTGTTGTTCTTGTCTGATTGTTGTCTGCTTCCCAATCACACAAAACTTCACAGTACTGTAACTTCTTTAAATAGGAAGGCGGAACAATTCTGTTTCATTTTATTTATTTATTTACCCATTATCAAATACCACTGTAAGTATCTGTCTTTAAAATCTGCAACAAACCTTTATACATTCATTAATTAAATGTAGTATTGTAAATTAGAGCCAGGGTCTGTCTGAGGTTTTATCCTCCTAAAAGGAAGTTTCTCCATAATTTTATAGACCTGCTCTATTTAAAAAGAGATAACTTTTGTTATGAATTGGGGCTATACAAATAAAACTGAACTGAATTGAATTAAGACATTCTCATGTGTAAATGTCCAGTGTCAGTGCTATACAGTGTTATGGCTGTAGGTCATAATCATTAAACTGAAGTTATATAAATGAAGTTTGAATTTCCTCTTTGTTGTCCCCCCCATCAGGTCAGGCTTCCTGTAATCACACATCTGCTGCTCCTTCCCTTTTTTCTGCTACAACAAATGCACCGACTTCAGGTAAACAACAACCCATCCTACTCACTGCCATATCAGTAGAAATGTCTGTAATCAGAGAGGGCCAAAAATATTCATTTAACTGCAACGGTCACTCACAACCTGTCCTCCAGTCTTTTCTCATCATACTGCTGCTGCAACCATCTATTATAATGAGTCACTGGTTGAAAATGAAAACCAACCTGTTCAATCCAAACCTCTCTCATCCATGCAGGTCTTAGTAACAGATGAAGACTAATGACAGGACACAAGACATGTCACACAGTAGAGATAAATGATCATTACTCTGTGATGTTGAATCCAGGAGCAGTGGAGGAATTTTTTTTTTTTTGTGGTAGATGACAAGATTGATACCAATCTCTCAACTGAGCAGCCGATTAGCTTAGCTTAGCACAAAGACTGGAAGAACTAGCCAGGCTCTTTCTAAAGGCAGCAAAATGAACTTACTAGCACCTCTAAAGCTCGCTAATAAACATTATCTTGTTTGTTTAATCTGTAAAAAATCCAGTCAGGCTATTTCTCTCTGCTTTCAGTGATTACGCTAAACTAAGCTAAGCTAACCTGTTGTTAGCTGTAGCATCATATTTACACTCCCTCTCCCCCCTTTCCTGTCTATCTTCACCAGTCCTTTCAAAATCAAGGCATAAGTAGCAGTTGGGGGAAATTAGCTTTAGAGAAGTCTTTAAAGTCACGTGTGACCCAAATTCCCAAGTATTTTAACTTTAGTAAGGGGTATTTTCTCTGTATTGCCTTAATGCTGGCTTCACCACACAATATGATGGCTGAAAATGTTTAACAGTGTCACTTTAAAGCGTAAGTCCACCAGACAGGTTCACATATTTTCTGTCTTAAAACAGTACTGACAGTGCTGACAGTCCCATAATTACCTGCCCGTACTGACGGTGAGGAGTCCTCATTCTGTGTAAAAATCAGGGACGGCTGGTATATATGGGCTAACAGGGCTAAGCCCCCCCTATCTTTTACAGTACTATTATTAAAAACCTTAAACATATTGTTTGAATTTTAGGTAGCAATCCTAGACAGCAACGCACCAAACAGTGACCAGAAAAAACCCAGGATAATCGAAATATCTTCCATGTGAAATGGGCTAAATTCATTCAGGCCCAAGTCAGTAGTGTAAGCTTCCACTGACTTTTGTATTGACAGGTGTCCTGACACGCTCCCCTTTATTACGCTGCCTAAATTCATTCAGCCAAAGGCTGAACCTTCGACCATACAGCGCCAGTAGCTACAGTACAGTGATCTTCAACCAATCACAGCGCAGTAGTACAGTACAGCGATTTCGACCCAATCACAGCGCAGTAGCTACAGTACAATGAGGCTAAGTTTTTACTACAAAATGTAATATGAAAATCACTTTACTAATCATGAAACCTGTGAAAACTAGCTGTATAATTCCTCTGTGGTTCTGGGATGTGGATAATCTAGGTTATCAGCTTGGGTTTTAAGAATACCAAGTTTAAGACAGAAGCCTGTGTTACTAACTGCTGACACAAGCTTTTAAAATTGGTTGCTATTGGTTACAATTTATGGCTAATACAGGACCAGGGTAGTACTTGGTATCTGCTTCACTTATTTATGAATATTTTAAAACTGTCTCCTTACTTCTTCTGTTGTCCTTCCTTATGGAGTATACTACTTTGTTCATGTCACTCGTGGATGTCACATGGAAAGGAGAAGAACGGCATCAGAAATTTAGGCCTGAGGTATGGAAAAACTGGTTATGGAACTTAGTTGTTTAATTAAATAATAGCTATATATGTTTATATCTTATGATTAAATATGATTGAGTTCGTTTCTTTTTCTCAGCTAGCGTCCAGGTGTTCCCAAAAAACCTGGAGAGGCTGCTGTCTCCAAAACCATGAAAGAAACAACTGCCCTATCCTTACCTCCCACAAACATACATCTGCAAGGCATCATATGAGACGACCACTCAACACGACAGCAGCAACAATTACAAAGCAACAACACAACTACAGCTTGCAACGTCAACAACGTTACTTAAGCAACAACACAAACTACACTGCAACGTCAACTGCGTTACTAAGCAACCAACACACTACAGCTGCAACGTCACTGTGTTACTAAAGTAACAAACACAACTACAGCTGCAACAAACAACTGCGTTTACTAAACAACCAAACACTACAGCCTGCACAACAACCAGTGTTACTAACAAACACAACACAACTACAGCTGCCAACGTCACTGCGATTACTAAGTAACAACGCAACTACAGCTGGCAACACAACAGGTTACTAAACAACAACACCATACAGCTGCAATCAACAACAGTGTTACTAAGCAACAACACAACTACAGCTGCAACATCAACCTGTTGTTACTAAGTTAACACACAACTACAGTTGCAACAACAACCGCGTTACTAAACCAAACAACACCACTACAGCTGCAAAAACATGTTACTAAGCAACAACACAACTACAGCTGCAACATCACAGCAGTGTTTACTAAGCAACAACACAATCTACAGCTGCAAACAACAACAGCGTTACTAACCAACAACACCACTACAGCTGCAACAACAGCAGTGGTTACTAGCAACAACACAACACGCTGCAACATCAACAGCGTGTACTAAGCCAACAACACAAACTACAGCTGCAACAACAACAATTTTTTCACAAACCGTCAGCACAACTGCGGCGCAACCTTAAACAACGTTACAAACCCGTCAGCACAACTGCTGCTGCAACCTTAACAACGTTACAAACCCGTCAGCACAACTGCCTGCTGCAACCTTAACAACGTTAACCGTCAGCACAACTGCTGGCTGCAAACCTTAACAACGTTACACCCGTCAGAACAACTGCGGCTGCAACCCTTAAAAACATTACAACCCGTAAGCACACCCGTCAGCACAACTGCTGCTGCAGCAAATCAGTTAACCGCAGTGATCTCTTTGCTCAATTCCAGTGTGATCATACAGGTGCCCGGAATTGGAGAAAATTCCATTTCAGTCAAACGAGTAGCTCGTGAGATTCTTGCTGCTGTGCCACAAACCAGGTATCACTACAATGATTTCTCATAAAATTAATAAATAAATGAATTAAAGGGTGACTACCACTCACTCTTTTGTTTGTGTTGTTTGTGATTTAGTACAAAAATGCTTCTTTTTCTACACTGAATAGGAAAAATAACAGGCATTAAGTCAAGGCCAGATGACCACCACTAGAGCCGAAAGGGTCTGTCCTAGGTTTCCTGCCTGTTAAAAGGCAGTTTTTGGCGCTATACAAATAAAATTGAATTGAATTGAATTGAAAAACTAACGGTTGTAATTATGCTGTGCTAAACTTCAAACTTCATATTTTTTTGTGAAAGGTTCTAGGAACAACTACCTTGTATGTGATTTGTTGTATTTATGATTTAAGGTGAGAGTATTTATTTAGCTGAACAGTGATTACAAGATGATGACACAATGAATATTACTTCACTTCCTATTACCCTCTTGAGTCACTCAATTTGCTTCTGCCATAAAGCCGCTGAAATATCCATTGTATAGTATAGTGGTCATACCAGACACTGTAGTAACAAAACCACAGGGGGTATTAAATTACGCAAGCATGTGTTTGTAAGAGAAAAAAAAAAACTTTTTTAAAGTTATATAGACTTGCTTTAAAGCAATTTTGTTTCTCATTAATGTTGTCTCACTTTATTTTTCAGTGGGGTTACCAGTGACAACACAACTGGCTTATTTCAAGTAAGTTAACTTTTACATGTATCTGTGTGTGACAGTACGTGGATAGAAGGATTTTTTATATCAAGATTTATTTATGTTTTAACAGGGAATTGAGGTGACCTGCGCCATGGAGACCGCAATAAGGTAAGTGACAAAACAAACTGTTTTCAAATGACTTAAACAAGTGTAAAGAACGTTAACATTATTAACACTGACCTTATACTTCAGAAACACCAACTGTACTCTGATGCTGAAGCTAAAGCAGAGCGTACCTCCATGCTGTATCCTCCGCACACTCTGTGCGGCCAGCAAAACATCCTCTAACATCACTGTGCTGGGGAAAAAAGCAGACAGGACGAGTGAGTATTGCATACTCTGAAATACAGAATTAACCTACCTAATAACTTTGCATAATGTAATTAACCCTCTGTGAACAGGTGAGCTGCAAAATGAGTGCAACAGCAATCCACTGGAGGAAAACAGTTGCATTTATACTGGTCAAACTGGTGCAGCATGGTAAGATGTTTGGTATTTCTTCCCATTTCTAACCACAGCAGTATTTTCTAAAGCATTATCTGCATGTAATGTATTGCCTTTGCATTTTTGTAACATTTTATGAGGTTACTGGGTGCTACACACTTATTGTGTTTATCAAATGTGGTTATCTTTCGACAGTGATGAGTCTGGGCCTGTATATACGGTTGTTCAACACAACTCAACCCAATGTGAAGGTGAGTTCTGATTTCCTTTAACATCAAACAAAGTAAAGGAAGTATTCCTTCCCTTAAATTATGAGACCAGTTGGAAGCTGTAAAGCTATTTCAAGGCTTTTAAGGAATTAAGTTAATTATTTTGGGAAATACACTTTATTGCTTTATGGCTGAGAGATAACACTCTCATATCTGTACAGTAAGTATAAAGTACCAAGAGCTTGAAGATCTGATAACTGCCCATTTTCAATTTAGTCTCTTTTCTCCTCAGTCAACTTTTAAATTATGGCACAGTGCCACAAACTGTATAGTAAAGTAAGATAAGTTAAATACTGTATGAAGCATTTGAAGGGCTGTGGTTCTGTTCACACTGACATTTGAATACATTAAACCAACATGCTTGTTGCATGTTTCAGATAAGGAGAACGACAGCTGCAGCTGCTCTGCTTACTGCAAAAGAACTGGTGAGTGCCACATCACAAAACCACCAGATTGTTATCTAATTAGATATCGTCTGAAAACTAATGTAAAAGTTAATTTATTTTTTGTTTGTTTGTTTTTAGATGCATACTATACTTTCAATGTAATATTAAATGATCCCACAATGAAGGATTTAAATATCTCGACCCTGGTAAGTTTACATGCACACATAGAACATGTATACATGTGTATGTGTATGTGTGTGTTTTATTTGTCTTTAATTGTCCACTTTTGTCATAATCTCTTAAATATTTACAGATTAATAAATTAACACATCCACCAGCATGCGCTCCAAAGTGAGTTTTGCCATTCTTTAAGCATATCCAAATTAAATGTCATATGTTCTTTACGTACCCTTTCATCACATTTAAAATAAATCACAATCTTTGTAATGTTGCGTTGCAGTGTTTCATGTCCATTGTCCATCATTGCATCTGAATACAAGGTAATCATTCTTTACTTAAACCTTCCCCCTTTTCTACTATGACTGTTTGCAAAACCAGTTCAGATGTACTCAAACTGTTCTGTCCATATTAAGTAAAATTAGTAAGAGGTGAACTAATATGCCTTTTTGATTTGTTTTAAAGGAAATGTATCTTTTACTGTAGCATAGACTTTACTTAATCTATTGGTAACACTGTACAATAAGGGACACAACATGTTAAACAATGAACAATTAGTTAATGAGTAACTCCTAATCAAAAGTAGTTAATGATTTGTTAATTAAGAGTGACGAATGAATCTGGAACAACTTGATAATTGATGAATCATACTTGAACTGATACTACATACCCTTATAATTCCTAATGGAAGACTATATAGTAGGTAATGATTACAACAGACTCAACAGACTCTTATATGAATGGATTATTTATTATTATTAGGTAATAATTAGTTCATGAATATCTGTGAATTGATCACACTGGCCACTTTCTCCAGGAGTCATTCCCCATTAACTCTGATTAACTCAGCCAGCGAACGTCACAAAAATAGTAACGACTCATTAATTACTAATTACTTAAACATTAGTTAATGTTTTTGTGCCCGCTAAAGTAATGTGATACATAATACTGAGAAGATGCTAAGTGGTCCCTCATTTACTTCATCATTTTTTATTTATTTATGCCTCATACTGAGCGGTTACTGAGTACAGAGTCATTACTTTATCATTAACTTATAATTAATTATCCTTAAAATAGTAGTCAGTAGCCATCTTTAACACAGTTATCTGCTTATTCTACATGAACTATGACATGAATATGAATATTTTGATTGTACTTTTGTCACATGCAGATATGCAATAATGATTGCTGGGTATTATGTATGTTGACGTCTCCATTTCATCATGTGATGAGACAATACAATACACAGTAACTAGTTGAGGAGCAAAATCTATCAAGACCATCGACAAGCTGAGCACATCTGCACATCTACTCAGTAACCACTCAGTATCTTTTTCCTATATATTTAGTTCTGTTATTTAACAGTTTAATTAAAATGTACATTTCTACTCAGGATGCCATTGTGATCTGTGGAAGCCTACCAATAAAGTGAGTCTAATAATATTACTAGCTTTGAAGGAACAACCTTTCTATGCACTGATAGATTTAAAGTGACTGAAACCTTTTGCTCTTCTGATTTTTTTGTGTTAAAAGTTGCAAAGTTATTTTAGGCTTTGCCAACAAGGTTCCTATATGCCTTCTGGCGGAGGCTGTGATGAATGTGATTCAGTTGGAGAAACAAATCAGTTACAACGGACTGGTGACTCGAGCAGGTTTGTATAATAATTATGGGAAGTCAGCGGGTCCATTCAACATCAATTCATACAGTCAAGAAAATAACCACCTGTGTCCTGTAAAACTTCTAATTTGTGTTTTTGTCTTGTATGTCACACAGCAATTTGTGGAAATTACAGCGACAATCCACTAAATTCCCCACTAACATATGTTGAAGTCAACATAAAGCCTGCTAACTTTTGTATGACTATGGAAGAGTCTGACATCCTTAATTGGTTTGTATTATCCTCTTTCCACCTCTGCACATTGTTGTTGATAAAAATGTAACACAAATACCTCTGCTCTTATCTTAATTTGTCCTTTTTCTTTATAGCCAAAATGGACAAAATGTGCTTGTGCTGCTGGAAGAGGAGTGTGTTCCACGGCCGTTTACCACACCCAGCCCAAATGTGACAACTGCACAACCTAACACCACCACCTCGTCTGTAAATGTAACATCATCCCCACTGAACACAACAACTATAGCCCCGAATGCCACCACCACTGCTCCTAATGTCACAGCAACACTCAACACACAATATAGGCCCCGAATGCCCACCACCACTGCTCCATAATGTCACAGGCAACACTCAACACAGCGTACAAGCCACCGATGAATGTCTCTGGTGACCCTATCAGAGAGCCCAACAACACAGATCAGGCTTTGTATATCACCTCAGACTGCCTACAACTCTGTTGTGCAACATTTGAGCCATCATTATGCAGTCCCTTTAAATGCTCTTGATTACGCTGAAGCCAAGCAATGCAGCTTTCTTGAGATGACCAGGGATGCTGTCCAATCTGAACTTCCAGCAGGTGGATCAGCGTTGGTGTCTCGCCAGCTGGAAGAATCTTTTATCAGGCCCGAACGTCAGCCTGGCACTTGGGGGAAAACCTCTGTCCACATCGTCAGCAATCTAGCTGGGTGCTTCTGCTGAGGACACTCTGCGGACTCCTCCAACAGGTTACAGATGATTTTATTTGACGTCATCTTCTCGAATATGTGTATAAATTAGGGGAATCAGTTGATATTACTCACTCTTTTTGGCCCTCGAGCCATTTTTATATTGACCGTTCTTGTTGCAGACCCTCCCGGGGAGCGCATAATAGCTGAGCTAATTTGTTCTCCACACCCTGTTACTACACAGAGGTGGAAAATAAAGTTAGACAGGGGGTCTCTCATTAGTCTGTTTGTGGAGTTCACCATGAATGTGGACCAGTGGCCTCACAGATTCAAATGCTGGAACGTTGTAATTATGGATTAAGTATTTACCACAAAAGTAACATATAATAGCCTATAAAGCTACATTTCATATAATTATTAATTTAATCATATCACTTCCTAATAGCAAATGTTCAAGAGCCTGCTACTGTCAGCCCAGGGCCTGGGAACCATTAATATAACTGTATTGGCTCTGCAAATATTAGAAATGATTATTACTTTGCATAATAGCATTTCTCTTTTTCATCAGGATTATAGGGATGTTTGACACAGTGGCGTTAAAAGCTGGTCGGCTTGACGACCAGCCTGAGAGCCCTCTTGTCCCCCAGCTGTTGCTCGTGTCTGTGAAACCAGCAGATGGCCACCAACTTCCAGGAAACCTTTTTTTCATCTCAGACCCAATAATGTACAGGTAGTGTTACGTGAATAGTCAGTTTATTACATCTCTGTGAAGTATTGTATTTTTTTTGTTTAAAGGAATCCCCACTGAGTAATTTTATTTATGTTTAGGTTGAAGAAAAACGTAAATTGCAGCTTACACACTGATTCATCACTATTAACTATCGAACAATGTCATACATAAATAATATATCAGCCACAGGGGACATGTTATTGCAGAATGGAGTACTTGTACTTTAATACTTTACGTTCATTTAGCTGATAATATTTCCATCCGTTTACTTAAGTAGCATTTTTGAATGCAGGAATTTTAGTTGTATTTTAGTGTATTTTTAGACTGTTGTATTGGTTACTATAATACTATATTGGTACTATTAAAATATCTGTACTATACTTAATGTATAACTTAAAGGACCTGCAGCTACATTTTCATACAGGCAGTTGAGAGTCAATAACTCTGGACCATCTTAAAACTCTGCAAGTGGAAGAGCAAGTCGAGCGTTTTTTTTACCACAGAAACACTGACATGCCACAGCATGAAAGTGTAATTAATGATATGAATGATGTTGATAGCTGCGTTTGAGCTTTTGATTTAGGTGTACAAGTTTCAGTATCCTGGTATTCATTATGTTGTACCTGCTATTACAAGTAAAATTGTCTGCTTTAGAAAAGTGTCTGTTGCAAATGATTTCCAAAATGTTCTACTTCACCCTTAATGGTAACAAATATCTTCTCCAACACATAATCTGTAAATACATATATTTGCACACAAATTATGCGCACCAAATTAGTCCTCGTTAGTATAGTGGACAGTATCTCCGCCTGTCACGCGGAAGACCGGGTTCGATTCCCCGACGGGGAGTTTCCTTTTAGATCACCTGCTGATCTTTCGCCGACAAAAAGGAAATAAACCGGCTGATGTAAGCGTGTGCTGCGTCAAGCTGAGGCTACGGGTACCTTAACTTTGCTCCTTTTTGCGTCTGTCTGATATTTTGACTGAGTACACTTTGATTTTGATACTGAGTAGAGCTTGATGTTGATGCTGAGCACAGTTTGATATGTAAACGGAAGCAGAGAAACGGCACAAAAGTTGACCAGGTTCCAATTTCTGCCGTGACCCGGATTCGAACCGGGGTTGCTGCGGCCATTTGCTCTAAACGGTGAATTTCTCAGAATTCAACAATAAACTCAAAGTTAAAAAATACTTGCATTAATAAATAGTCTGGAATTCAGTATATTCTACAAATGTGGAAGGATTTTGCTGCTTCTGCATGAAAAAATTCAGTGAGGTAAACTGGGTCAGAAAGTCTGGCAACCTACTTCCTTTCATCACAATGACGTGATTTTTTTAATATGACTTTTATGTGTTTATCCTGGGATTAAACTTGTTTTGTACATGTAGCAACATTTTGAAGAAGAAATTAGTTGAGCTATCACAGCCCAGCTATTGCAAATAGTGATCACTGATGGACTGATTGGACAGTTGCCCCAAATGAAAAAGTGGTATTGAAGTCTACGATAATAAAATCTAGCTGTTAAGCCTGTGTGTCCCTTTATTCATGTCCCATGTGTGTTGCAGGTCCGTGGGGATCCCAGGCTCAGAAGGAGTGTGAGAGCAGACTCCTCCATCCCACAGGGCTCCATCAGGCTGCCCCCCTCTCTCACACAGGACCTAACCTCCGAGCAACAGCAGCTGGTCTCCAGAGTCCAGTTCAATTTCTACCAGAAGAGCACAGTGTTCCAGGTCTGTACATTCAACATCCCTATTCAAGGAGAAGCAAATATCTTACTTTTATCAATTATAAATCCCTGGTTTTGTGTTTTAAAGGAAACTGAAAGATTGTCTTTACAATCGTTTCTTATGTTGTCTCCACACGACCATACAGGATAAATCTTTGGGAGAACGCAAACTTAATAGTGGGATCCTGGGAGCGAGTGTGGCCAACCTGTCAATCACAGGACTGCAGGACGATGTTGTAATTCACCTGAGGAACACAGAGCCCGTTCCAGTGAGTCTGTTTGCCAAAAACAGAATACAGATAGGCCACAAACATGTTGTAGGAGTAGCAGCTGTCACTCTCAACAGAGAAAAAAAAACATGATTAGAGATCATAAACTGATACAAACTCTTGTGCTTTTTCCCAAACTACAGGGTAACTTTGTGGCTAAATGTGTTTTCTGGGACTTCACATTCAATGGTAAGCTTTATAATAATGGACAGTAAATCAGAATTAAGTGAATATACAAAAAACAAAACATGAAATGATGGTGCATCTGTGTTTTTACTGGCAGACGGATCAGGTGGTTGGAATTCAAATGGCTGTTCTGTCCAAAACAGCACAGACAATGAGACAATCTGTGGCTGCAACCATTTAACCAGCTTTGCTATCCTGCTGGTAAGAAGAAGATCATTTTTCAGATCGCTTTCTTGCATCCTTTTGTTTGGTGAAAATAACAATAATACTTCCAATCCTAATTCTAAACACAATTCCACTCGTCTCTAACTTTGTTTTCTTTTTTTTCCTACAGGACCTCTCCAGAGAGCCTTTAACCAGTCGTCTCCAGGCCACCATCCTTACCTTTATCACGTATATTGGCTGTGGAATCTCTGCCATTTTCCTGTCTATCACGCTCCTCACCTACTTGGCCTTTGGGTGAGAGCCATAAGATAAATTACACATATCCAACATGCAGCAATTATAGCTGAAGTAGCATGAATGGTCACCAAGGTTTAAACACTTCCTGGTGCACCCTGATAGCTCGCTTGATAGAGCTGGCGCCCCATGTACCAAGGCTGAGTCCTTGCTGCAGTGGGTTAGAGTCCAATATGTGGCCCTTTGCTGCATGTCATCCCCCCTTCCCCTCCCCTTTCCTGTTTATCTCCAGCTATCCCAGAAATCCCCCAAAAATATATTTTTAAACACTTTGGTTTCTGGCCATGTTACAAGAACATTTTTTAAACTCATTTATGGTTTTAAGTGTCTTAGATTCTTGTCTCTTTTAGTTACCCAATGCTAAAACAGTGCAGACCTAATCTAAAAGACATTTCTCAACTTTTTAAATTCCATGCCAAATGGCATATCATCTTGTTATGTACAATGCTGAACAAAAACTTGCCTGTGCAACTGTAACATGTAAGGGTGAAAGCTGCATTCTTACACCAACCAAATTACAACATATATAAGAGATATATTATTCTGTCCCTCCGACTGTTATTTATTACCACTAGAGTTCACAAATGCATGTGACAGGTGACTGAGATGTTTAATGTTGTCTTCACCATTTGAACACTGCAGGAAGTTGCGTAAGGACATTCCATCCAAAATCCTAATCCAGCTGTGTATGGCACTGCTGCTGCTGAACCTGGTCTTCCTGGTGGATGCGTGGCTGGCGCTCTACCCGGACGCCGTGGGCCTCTGCATCTCCACTGCCTGGTTCCTTCACTACTTCCTGCTTGTTACCTTCACCTGGATGGGACTTGAGGCTGTCCACATGTACCTGGCCCTTGTGAAAGTCTTCAATAGCTACATATCACACTACATGCTCAAGTTCTCTCTGGTCGGCTGGGGGGTCCCAATGATTGTGGTCATTATTGTCATTGCGATTGACAAGGATAACTACGGCCTTGTCTCCTATGGGAAGTTTTCTGATGGCACCAGTGATGGCTTGTGAGTCTTTCGACAGTTTATCTGCAGTTACATGAACATTAATCTACACAAACTAAAAATATTCCACAAATACCAAGATACATGATATATAACCTGCACAAAACCAACCCTTTAATTGTCCACCATCCTCCACCCTATTTTCTCCCACAGCTGCTGGCTGAAAAATGACATCGCCTTCTATGTGGCAGTGGTGGCCTATTTCTGTGTCATTTTTCTCTTCAACCTCGTCATGTTTACTGTGGTGTTGGTGCAGCTGTGTCGGATAAAGAGGCAGAACCCTCACAATGCGAGTCACCGCACCACAATGCAGGATGCGCGCAGTGTGGCGGGGATAACCATCCTCCTGGGCCTCACTTGGGGCTTTGCCTTTTTTGCCTGGGGGCCTGTTAACCTGCCATTCATGTACCTTTTTGCCATCTTTAACTCCTTGCAAGGTGAGTTGACTCATTTGGGTCTGGTTGTTTACATTATAGTGGTTCAAGTAAAGCCTGGGTACAGTCATTTTTGTAACCATGAGGGGCTCCAGAGGAAAAGGAGGACGATTTGAGCGTATTACAACTTTACTGTGTCTTTTATTTGTACACACTAAAAATCACTGCATAACATAATACTGTGTTCATTTTAACCAGTACTCTATGGTCATTTACACATAATTTTTGACAGGTAAGGTGAAAGGTAAAAAGAAAAACCATATTTCAGTTTGGGTAGATTGGATTTGGGTAACTCAGATTAGGCCATCATTTTAATCGGTTTTGGGACATTTTATTTACCAAAGGATTGCTTAAATCTTGGCAATGGCAATACAATTCCAACAGGGAAAGAAACTGCATCAGACTGGTTGTACAACATGCTAAGACTTTAGCCAGAATATCTGAACCACTTGGTATGGTTATAAAACTAACAAGGGTACATGAGGCTGGCAAATGTCAGTAGTAATTCCTCATGCGTAAGAAAAGAAGAAAATGCGCGTGTGCACAACTACAGTAGGTCATAGTCAAAAATTAAATTGCCCTGTAAACTCTAATTGATGTTTACTGCAGACGTTTTAGGTAATAATTTTAACGTTTGCCCTCGTATTGTCTTTCAAATAAGTCAACCTTTTTTCACTTTGATAGTTTAAAAAAAACTTGAGCCCTAAAGAAAAATCATCTCTTGCAAAACTGCAGGTCCAGACAACTATAAAACAATTCAATACGACAAACGTAGACCAACTGTGTACCGGTGGACACACCAATATGACCCAAATGTGTTTGTAATGCTAATTAAAAAGTATTTTTTCATAGGCTCTCAAGTGTTTGTTTGTCTGTTACCTCCATGTCCACACTGACACACACTGTACTCCACATTGTAAAACGTTTGGTGTATCTTTAAAAAAATGCTCTCTCTGTTTTGTAGGTTTCTTTATATTTGTGTTCCACTGTGCGGTGAAGGAAAATGTGAGGAAGCAGTGGAGGACCTACCTGTGCTGTGGCAGAATGAGACTAGCAGAGAACTCAGGTTAGAGATGTCCACTTCACATTTCATTTACACACTCATGTATACTTCTGTTTGGTTTCTGATTCCTTTGAATGTGGATATCTGTTCCTTCAAAGTAAAAGATTCAATGGAATTAAATCAACCTTATACACCAATAATGCACGGCATAGTGAAATTTGT
Organism: Morone saxatilis; assembly: GCF_004916995.1. Classification (NCBI taxonomy): domain Eukaryota; kingdom Metazoa; phylum Chordata; class Actinopteri; family Moronidae; genus Morone; species Morone saxatilis. The sequence goes on along the minus strand of NW_023339763.1, from coordinate 14,597,059 downwards.
CCAGTGCATTTAAGCCATCCTAAGTACTGGGAGCAGTGTGCACCCACTGTACAGTACCCAGGGACCAACTCCAGATCTAAGCCAGTGCCTTGGTCAAGGACACTGACCTAATTTGCATTTGACCTATCTTGTTGAATTTCTTTTCACAGAATGGAGTCGCACTGCAACACAGAAGACTGTGAAAAGGCAATCGGTGACCAGAGTAACATCTCTTCATTCCTCCAACTCCGCAAATTCCAACAATTCATCCAGCTCCTCTGCTTTCCTCGCCAGCGACTCTTCAGAGCTTAATGGCATTGGTAAGTGAAGACAGTCTGCCATTGTAATTGTGGGAGTTACATCCACCTGATGTGAGATGTTTAGTAACTCATAACAGTGAGACTCACGATTAGACTACTGATTCATACACTTAATAAGCTTTAGGTAAGTCTTAGTAGCAGGATTTGCTCAATCTGCAAAAGTGGGTCATAAACAGGTTTTATCTATTGCTGCAGCTCATTTAATATAGTATCCCAATTTACCTTGAATTAACATGTGTTTGTTCTGATGTTTGACGAATGCTCACTGGCTTAAAATTGTAAAACAAGGCAGTCAGTGGAGTGCAACATTATCATATAATAATATAATATTAATATTTATATTATGATTTCAGACGAACTAAATGTGTGGTCAATTTAATGATGCTTTTGCAAAAATAGTTCTTCACATGTTTTATCTATTAGAAATAATGAAGAAGTGCTGTGTTACAGGTAGCCCATTTGAAGACAGAACAATCACAGCTGATGAAGACCCCAGTATGGATGTGATCCTCAACGAGCTCAACAGCCAGCACAGAAACCGATGAGCGCCCTGATCCAAGAAGGACAGAACAGACTGTTTAGTGGATCTGACTTGTATATAATGTACATTAATAGAGAATAATTTATGCACTGGCCATCTGCATTTCACATGTATTATATGACTTGTAATGGGGCAATGGAAGGCCTATATTATACATGGCATTTGATTTTTACACACTATGTTTATACTTTTTTTAATTGTACTTGCACATGAACTTCAACAATCTTTATTCCTTTGTACAGACTGGTACCAGTCCAGTCCAACATGTTAGATTCAATATTGGGAAACTTCACAGTGTCTTTAAACTCCTGTATGCTGCAGATAAATCCTACATTTCTAATAAGAAAGCTCTGTGTTGACATTTTATAATGATTGAAATATATGAATAATTAGCCTATTAGTCAAACAAATAGGCTAACACGAAGTAGAGCTGTACATTTTCAGATTTTGACTGTAAATAATATCAAATATAAAAGAATTACACTCACATTTAGCATAATTGATCTGTGCAGCAGACTAATGATTAGCATGTCAGCATGCTAATATCACAGTGTTCCAATTATGGTCTGCTAAGGTTGACAGTAATTAAGTAATTATCCTACGAGCTGTGTGTTAGAAAAGTGAAGACTTTGATACTAGCTGAAAAGTAAGGGGAACTGTGTCTTTAGGGTTCATCTTGTGGGGGCACTGAATTTGTGTGATGTGGCAATGCATCCAATAATTTAGATTTTTACTTTGAGTGAAAGTATCTCACTAAGAATGCCATCACTAAAGAGATGCAACTCGAGTGGCTGAAAAAAATGTTCACACCCAGCCACAGAACTAGGATCTAGCACTTTGCATTAACTGTGATGTTTCTATCACATTCATGGATACTTCCTGACTACTACGTGTTCATATAATCTACTTAACTGTCCTCCCTGCACCCATTTTAGTCATGCTACAGTGGTTACAGTGATGGCAATGACATTCCAGACTGAAATCAAACAAAGGAGGGGTTAAAATTAAATCCACTGGATCCACTGTAAGTCAGTCACAC
>NW_023339763.1:14594544-14595080 GCF_004916995.1 Morone saxatilis | reverse complement strand
TCTTCAGCTGTCACTATCTATATAAATATATTATATTTAGTTATGTAAGTTATATATACACGTTAATCCAAATGTGACTCTGTAAAGAGATTTTACAGCCAAAACATACAGTAATCCAAAAACTTAATCAATGCTTTGACATCCGAAGTGATTATTGAGATTTATTAGCAAATTATGTGTGTGTGTGTATGAAGCCACTTTGCATTTACACCGATCCGCCATAACATTCTGTCCACCTGGGCATGCCTTTGTCATTAACTGTATGAATGGGTGGGCACCCTGGTGGTCATAATGTTCTGCAGCCCCATACCAACAAACTGTGATGCACTGTGTTGTTCTGAACCTTTCTATCAGAACGAGTTGGATGTTTCAGCAGTTTGAGCTACAGTAGCTTCATCTGTTGGATCGGACCACACAGGCAGCCTTCACTGCCCCAAATGCATCAATGAAGCCTTGGCCGCCCATGACCCTGTCTCCAGTTCACTGCTTTTCCTTCCTTGGACCACTTTTGTTAGGTACTGACCACTGCACACCGG
>NW_023339763.1:14586497-14594519 GCF_004916995.1 Morone saxatilis | reverse complement strand
CCGGGAACACCCCACAAGAACTGCAGTTTTGGAGATACTCTTGTTGAAGTCGCTCAAATCCTCACACTGCCCATTTTTCCTGCTTCTAACACATCAACTTTGAGAACAAAATGTTCACTTGCTGCCTGATATATCCCAACTAACTGGCATGTGCCATGACAACCAGATAATCAGTGTTATTGACTTCACCTGTCTGTGGTCATAATTTTATGGCTAATCGGTGAGCTTCTGCTCAGGTTGAATGTGGGTGAGGCTATCCCGGGATTTAGAGCCAGACTAATAACAATAAGATATTATAGACTCTTTTTACAGCAAAAGCACTAGTATTACTAATAACATTAATTGGCTCTGTTCTATTCAAGTGTGCACAATACAAGGACCCTGAAACTGAAGCAGATACATGGAATTCAGAAATCATTCATTTTATTATTTACATGTGTGCTTTCCCTGCTCTAACATTTTAAAATGTCTTCTGTGAAAAAAGGCCTATTATTTCTTTTCAGATGCAACAAATCAATCAAACACAGTCTGCACTTTCCTGAACACTAAGAAAATGTTTAGTCTGTCAAAAATAAGTAAAAACACCTGTGTAGATGTACCATGGGTGTGCAGGGCCTTTACATCCACAACACCGAAACCCTAGCACTGAGGATCCTAACAACCCATAACGCTGTGATGTGGTTCCCAGTGGCATTTTAAATATATTAGAAATGCAAAGTGTGTTAAAACCTGGCTAGACAACAGGGGGACATATTTATGTTTTGTCTTGATGCAAGATGTACAGCACAGATCTCACATTCTCAACTGTACATAAATACATATATATGACAGAGGTTATTACCAACTCCAATACAGTAAAATAATCCGTAGATTTTTGTCTTGAGAAATACACAACCATGACATGCTTTAAAAAAGCAGTATGTAGCAGAAAATCCCCTATTAAACAAGTATCAATTAATCTGTTTATTAACTTCTTGATTAACTGTTTGGCTTATAAAGTCTTCAGAGGCCATGGGGATGTCTTCATAATAGCTTTTCTGAGGAAACATATTTAGTTCACTATCATATAACAGAAAGAAAAGCTGGAAACCTTCACAATTGTTTCCTCCAGCAGCAACATAGCCTACTGGTTATGACAAAAAAAAAAATAAAAAAATAAAAAATAACAGTCAAGACCTTTTCCCCCAAAACACTTTAATTGTAGATGGTCACAAAAATGGTCTCAAGTAGGACAGAACAGCATTTGGTGAAATCATATTGAATAAATAAATGTAACTCAGTCCCACAGGGTTGATCACGCGTAAACGTGCTGTGTACTGTATATGCAAGCTACATTCACCGTCCTTTACATGCACCTAACACAGTCTTAGAAAACTTAAAATATATCAGGAGAAACCAAAGGTGCTAATAAAACATGACATATAAACAGCACAAGCAAAGAGGTGGCCTTAAAGTGGTGGAACCGTTTCCCTTTTAAAAACACATTTGGACTCATACACTTCAGTCTCACTGGACATGATCACATTGTCTTGATACAACCTGAAAGAATCAAATCACATTTGAGAGGCACTAACAAAACAGAGCTTAAAAGCAACTCACTTCAGCTGTGCTGAGCCTCTAGATTGCCCTATCACACCATTTGAGCTCATAACTCAAAGTAAAGAAAAAAAAAAACTAAGAAAACAGAGAATGCACGCCTTTTGAGTGAGGAGTTGCACCACATTATCAGTGTATCAAGTCACTGTTCAAACATCTAACAGTTCCTTCAGAATACATGCAAATGGACATCCCAAATTAAGTTACACGAATGAAGTACAACTGATAAGTTGTAGCAAAACAATGGTAAAACACAACTAAACAAGGAAGAAAGAGAAGGAAGGTCAGGGTAGAGCAGGGTGAAACGAGAGGGGATGATAAAACTCAAAGTCATTGTGCCTGTTAAGTTGTGTTCAGACTGAACACAGGGAATTTTCATCTTCATTTATTTTGCTGGAGTGTTTTGGAGTCCATGCTCGTTAACCAAAAACACCCAATTACAGCACAGACATTGCATTTAGTCAGTCATCTGTAGCTCTCTAATAATAGGCATTAAATATATTGTCTGATGTAAGTATGAACATTCCACACACACTCAAGGCAGCCTGTGCCTATTATTAGCGAGCTACAGCTGACTGACTACAGCTAACATCTGTGCTGTAATTGGCTGTTTTTGGTTAACAAGTAGGGACTGCCAGTGGTGTGTGCAATTTGCCTGTGTACATATGTACTACTCAGACTCAGTTTACATGGCAGAAACATTATTTTGTTACATTTATCTGGATCCACTCTTTTTTTGTATTATTTTAAAAGCTACAATAACAATGCCTTTATTCAAACTTTGTGTTGCTTTTAATTTTCATGTCACGTTCAGTCTGAACACACCTTCAAGGCCACAGCAGAAATAGGAGTATTAACATTCTAGCTGCTGGGGCTTCAAGCAGAGGAAACTGGAGGTCTTTACTTCTTCCACACGGTGTAGAAAACCCATCTGACACAGTACAATTAAGGAGTGTACACAAAAAAAATGAGACAGCCTGCAAATAGATAACAGTATGTTTTTGTTTTTTTTAGCGTATGATGATAAAAAAGGATACAGCTCCAAGTAGGAGGGTACACACACCACCTCTTTGGAGAAGTCCACGGGACATGAGAGCTTTCCCAGCTGTTCCTCATACAGACTCAGTGCATCTGTCAGATTCACGCTGTTTCCCTAATGAAAAGTGACAGGAAAAAACAAATGTCAGGAGACACGCATATTAATTTAGCTAATGATTTTTTTCCTCCAGCCATAACCGGAGAAGTGGAACTTCTGCCCATGTTAGCTGATTTCCCACACCATAAAACATTTCTGTTTGACAATTTGAAACTAAATTTAAATATTAAAATATTGATCGTAAGGCTTCTATATAAGAACTACTTCAACTCTCCCATCATATAACACTGCCATTATCTCCTTCTTTGCCATATCTCCTGGCCAAATGTGTTTCAACAGAAAATACATATAATAAAGGAAGCAAGATACTGTAGTTATGCAGTTTTAAGGTTTTAAAGATTAGTCTGAGGGTAAGTTTGTTTCTTCTTAGTTATTCATAGGAGGTGGGGAGGAAAAGTTAAAAGCATCTCTGTCTGACCTTGGATCACCTCAGTTCATCAAACAAATATTTATGTATTAACAATGCTAATATTAACAGTTTGCATTTCCCAAACTCAGTATTTACTAAAAGGACTTACCTGTGTGAAATACTTCCCAGAGGGATGCAGGACTTTTATTGACAGATCTAAGATGAGACGCAGGAACTCCCATGTCGAGTCTACAACAAGCAGTTCGACAGGTTCAGACATACGTTGAACAATGACATCTCTGTACTGCATTAATGTATGTATGTGTAAGAAAAATACAGAAACCTTCTTCTGGCTCTGTGGATATTGGGACTGCAGTGAGGTCATTAATTACGTAATCAAACGTCCTTCCTTCCTGGACATACTTCTTCAGCACGGGGACACAGTCCTCAACTAGTATCTGTAATGAGACAAGGAGAGTCCAATCAACTTTCCTGCCAGTAACCAGCTTTGTGAAACTGGTTATTCAGGATCACAACATTAGTAAGTAAAATATAAATAATTATTCAGCACTCACTTGGTAACAGTCTCCCTTCAGGTTGTCGAGGATATTGCCGCAGGTTTCTCTCATGTGCGTTTTACACCCATCTATCACCTTCTGGTCAATGTACGCACTCTGTTAAGGTGTGATCAATGCAGGTGCAGACGTACAATTATACACATTTGTAAAACGCTGTGAGAGAAAACTATATAGACTGGGAATTTTAAAAAAAAAAGGTGCAGCAAAACAGAATTCATAAAGGATATCTCCAACATGGTGATCATCTTTGGCTTTTGTTTGACCACCTCAGCAAGGATGCCTCCATCACCTCCTCCTAATATCAGCACCTCTTTTCCAGCATAATTTTCTTTTCCGCTACCAATGATGGCTTGCGTGTAGGCAAAATCACTCTCTGCCAGGTCTGAAAGGCAAATGAATCATTCACACACTAAACTAATTAATAGATATTATAAATAATACAAACTAATACAATAATCACCATTGAATTTATTGAGTTTTATCTGTTACATTGCATTACCTTTATGTACACTTTCTATATTTACCATCAACAAAGAAAATTGAAAAACATGCCATGTACTTTAGTGTTGTATACACTTACTAATGTCTCCATTGAGCACTAGGATATTTCCAAACTGCTGTGAGTGCAAAATTTTTATGTTTTGGTATGCAGAATCTTCTTCATACACCACCCGGTCAATGTCATACTCAATCAGTCTGCCGTCAGCTGTGGGCCAGTAGCGATCAACTTTTGCTCCTCGTACGAGTGCTGGGAGCCTCGGGGTGAATGATGGACAACAAAATTAATCAATATTACTGCAAAACGCAAGCTGCATGAAATATGCTGATCACTTTTCGACAACATGACCCTCCAGATACGTACCTTTTAATCCTTGTAATATTGCCATTTAAGAGAACCTTAAGCTTCTTTTCCAGTGCATTTAAAAGCTGTGAAGAAAAAACTGAGTATGAGTTACCAAAAAAAGGGCAGAACAATCTCCATCAATTAGTGGGATACGTTAAAGTGCTAAATAGGTGGCTGAACTATTTACAAATGTAAGTGGAGAGTTGTGTAACTGTATCTTAAAGATTTGTAAATGTGTAAAAGGATCTCTAAATACGTACAGAGATTTGTCAATGTGGACAGGAATCGACAAATGTGTGTTCAGAATCCACTTGTGTATCAGTGGTTTTTGTAGGTTAAAAAAATGCAACAAACATCTCTCCACACATACAAATCTGAATACATTTGCAAATCTCCTACACACATACAGATACAGTTATAATTACACACGCACATTTGTAAAAATAGTATTGCTATAATAATGGCCCCATAGGCAGCACTCAAATGCCAAAACACATAGGCACAGTGAACAGTGCAGCAGTCATATTATTTCACTCAGCTCTACTAGTGCTCCACAGCAATTAGGGGCACAGTTGTATTTGTAGAGGTGTGCAAAATGTGCTGTGTACAGGAAAGTGTGTGTGTTTGGGCACTGGAAGCAAGTGGAGAACATGCACACTGGCCCTCATCTCATGTGTCCGTCACAAAAGTTATTGAAGAAGGAAAAGATCAAACTATCATCATGTCCTTGCAATATTTTTTGGCACAGATCTTTATGTGGTGGTTTACAGCGTGTTTAACTGAAAACTAAATGTGTGATAAAGAAAAAGTTTACAACCCCCTGACAAACATAAAAGTTAGCAACACCACATGACGTGCTACACTGTGGGACTTCCTGTGTGTTTTGTTTTTTAGGTAATGGATAAAATATTGTGTATTGTTTATGCATAACCTACATTGTCTAGTTGTGCAATGTTATCCTCTTCATAACATTGCAGATCAATGGTGACCAACCCATGGGAGTGCACGCGCAGAATAGCAAACCTGAGAAAAGAAGTGGTGGAGATAAAGGGATGGACACAAAGCAATAAACTGAGTAAAACATTTTATGCTAAGAAATTGATACTCCACTCAAAATGTATACTTTCAAAACCTTGCAGCCCGCCTTGAAAGGTGGCTATAAAAAGGTAAGTTGTTCCCTCTTTTACAAAGAACTTTGAATGGTGACACGTTTTTTAAAGTGTAAAGCATCGGTACATCCTCTACCCAACTGTCCACACAGCATGCGTGAGCAGTGTGTGACGACTGCCTTGCTGAACTGCTGCGACTCACACGTCTGTGGTTACCCCACAGAGAGCATTTCTGCTGCTGTGCTGCCAGACCGGTCTTTCTAGATCCACTTTGATAAATACATTGCAAAAAAGCCTTGTTAACAAATGAATGGAATCTGTCCACAGAAACACCAGAGAGAGCTTTTGATCTCAAACAAGTGTTGAGTGAAAAAAAAAAAAAAAAATCATTTTAAATGTCTTTTTATTTTAAAATAAGAAAATGTTTGCACGATGCACACGTGCTGCAGACGGTCCCGGCCTTTCGACACTAAATTTAACTAAACAACAGAAACCGATAGAGAGAGATACTAGTTCATCTCTACATGCATCAGAGTCTGTGTCTGTGTCATATCGTATGTATTAAGTGTGCTGTTTCATAGTCGGGGGTGTATTGTAACTGTCTCAATTTCTTTCTTAATTAATATATATAATTTTTTTATGCAGGCTTCCTTGATGAAATACCCACAAAATGACAAGCTCCGATTCATGAATCCAATTCAACATCAACGGTTTTGTGTGGTCAGGGCAAGCTACTTTGTTGCTATAATGAGGAAAAAAATATGTGAAGCCCAACAACAAATTCTGGAGAAACTTACTACACATCAGATTATGGTAACTATTTTCCAGTTTGAATGGGCCTGATATATTGTGAGACTTAAAGCTGCAGCCAGAGCCTATAGGCTTATGTTTACATTGTATAGACAAGACTAATTTTATAATATTGTAAGGATAATATGGGACTAATTACCAGGCAGCAGAACAAAATCTCAGTTTTTATTATTACAATGTTAATGTTAATCACTTTATATTCTATAGAAAATATTTTATTGAATAAACATTGTTTGTTAATATCTCATTGTATTCTGTATTGATCTACTAATTCTTAGACTGACAGATGTAAGCAGATGTTAAAGGAGGAAGAATTGTATTGAGTGTTCACATGGTTTACGGGGTCAGGTATTTTGCTTAGGGCTGGATGTTTCTGAAAATCCCTGCACTGAAAGGCAGAAGAAATTTTGTTTGTCAAAAAAAAAAAAAAAAAAAGAAATGTGGCAAGTGAAGTTGTTCTTACCGGCCATTTTTCCCTACGAGAGTAGCAAGGTATCCATGCCCATTTGTGTCATGGACAGTCTCTGTCATTTCCTGCTCATGAAATATGGACAGTAGACCAGGAACTGTCGAAGAAGAGTCAACTGAGAAAAAGAGAGGATGGAACAACTGCATCAGTTATGAAAGAAGAACTCAGACCATGTACTGAAATAGAAACACAATGTAAAATGTGCCCTATGACAAGTAAAGGTCCATTCAAAGTAACACTTAAAGTGCTTAAGTATTTAAGTAAAAGTACTCATTAATACAGGTTGAAAGGTCCCTGGCAGTGTCATATCAGTATATTTTATACAGCTGGATTATCACTAAATAATTACAGATGGATTAACATGTAAGCACTATTTTAATGTTGTAGCTGGTTGTGGCTGAAACACTTAATTATTATATTTACAGTCTGGTAGTTTAATGTATTGTTAAACGAAGCAATGTATGTTATATGGTCATCATTAATGCATTTTAAAATCTTAATCTGCAACGCAATAACTCATTTTAGCAGTCTTAGACCAAAACGCACAACATTTCTCTCAAAATGTAGTCAACTACTGTACAAATACAGAGGAGGAAAAAATGGAAATATCCAAATACCTCACTTAAGCACAGTATGTGAACAAATTAACTTTTACTTACTGTGCAATAAAAATAATGTGTATTTTATGACACAACATTCTTGCCAGATAAGTATAATTTCAAAGATCCTCAGAGTCCTGATATTTACATTCAAAGACGCCTTATATTTCTACCCCACAACATTTATTTAACAACTTTATTTATTAAGATTTTACAAAGCACGTGATCATCATATAAAAAATGTTAGATTAAACTACCAAACAGTATATAAAAACAGAACTGGCAAAACCTCCTTGAGCTACAGTAAAATGCTAATTTACATCCTAATAAATCAGTAATACCATATCAATAATACACAATCAGTATTAATGTTTCTGCATTATGAGTTCTTTCACTTTTAATACATTAACTACATCTTGCTATTAATAACTACTTTTATTTCATAAATATATCAAGGCATCACGGAAGCGCATTGCATTCACTGGATTAAAAAAAAAAAAATTGACACCATA
>NW_023339763.1:14586246-14586412 GCF_004916995.1 Morone saxatilis | reverse complement strand
CTTTTCTGTTGCCACGGTAACGACGTCACATGGCAAAACGTAACAAAGCCACAGTCGTAAATAAACCAAGTTTTTAATTAACGTTACTCATAGACATATATATTGTAGCGACCCTGCAGTAATGTTCTGTTATAATGTCAAATGTTCTGTGAGTTAATGACATGTT
>NW_023339763.1:14580422-14586146 GCF_004916995.1 Morone saxatilis | reverse complement strand
GACAGCTGGAGAGTGACAGGAGAGGGGAGAGAATGACAAGCAGCAAAGGGCCACAGGTCGGAATCTAACCAATGGCAGAAAATACTGCATATGCTGTTCCTGAAACCTATGCATTGCACTTTAAGTGCTGTATTGATGGATGTATGATTTGTATGGGGGTAATAACAGAATCATTCTTATCACTTTTTAGTCAATGGCTGAATATGCTGAGAAAAGTGAAAAAGGTGAGTTAATAATACATATTTATTAAGGTAATTGTTTATTTTGGAAATTGGCTCTGTGAGGCTGTGTTTAGGCACAGTGATGCTTCGAGCTAAATGCTAATGTCAGCATTACATCATAGTTTCTTCTATTTCCTACAGAGTCTCTCATCGCCTCTCAGTCCTTGTATGCGACATCATGGGCCACGCATTACTCTCCAAGACCTGGTGCCTGAGCAAATCCTGGACAAAGATGCACCAACTCCACCCGCCAGCGACACAGAGGCACCCTCCCCGGGGCCTCTTACTTGTGGTTCCCCAAGGGAGAAAGGTGAGTTTAGAGCGTGTGCTCCTCTTTTCTGTAACATTTATTTGTAAATAATCAGGTTAGACATGTTAAACATGTTCATCATGTGTGACTTTATAACATGTCATAAAAACATGTATGTTTTCTTTAAACTGCTCAATCCAACAGGCAGGATTTCTCCCCGTTCAAAGTCTTACAAAGGAGGTGCACATTCAGTAGGGTGTCTGCGTCATGGCACTATTAGTAATGCCCAAGCAGTGCGGGCGGTTTATCTGCTGATGGGAGGGGCTGCTGCTTCCTCTGCTATGGGTTACCTAGGTGCATGCTCGCTCTCTAATCTGGAAGCCAAAGCTCCTGACTTGCCATTTAACACGGATTTCTCTGGCATGGGACCAGCAGGAGCATACCACACTGGTGGCCCCGCACTCGACTCCCCTCACTATAACAGTTTTGACTTTGAAGTGGCAGACTCTGATTTTGATGCTTTTGATTGTGGTGGATTTACTTTCTAATGGTGTGCAGCATGGAGGCTATGCATATGGACAGCTTTCATGATGCAGGAAACTCAGTTGATATTTCATCATAATTTGTCGAAATGACACACCTATATGAAGGTCTCTAATTAAAGCTTGTCATGCTTTTTCAGGGAACACAGTTTAATAACTGCAATGAGAGATGTTTGTTGGCCATTGGCCAACAGAAACAAGCGTGAACACAATACTGACATATCACCTTAGCCAACTAGCACTTACACACCCAGCAGTAACATTGTCATTCATTTGGAGTTCAAAATAGTAAAGTAGTATAAGTAAAAGTACATAAGTATTATCAGTGTGTAGTTTTAACATTATTATATATTATACTAAAGGTCCATTGTGTAGGACTAAGTGTCATCTAACAGTGTAGTTGCAGATTGCCAATGTTTGGTTTGTCTGTTCAAGGCTACTGTAACAAACATGGTGGTTCAACTAGGTGGCCTCCATGGAAAGCGACCCACTCCCTCTGTAGATAAAAACGTTCAATTCTACGGTAACAAAAACACAAGAAATTTTTATTTTAAGGGCATTATAAACTAAAACATACAAACAAAAAACATGAATATTATATTTCATTTCTGCCAATAGGTCATCCGAAATGTTACACACTGGACCTTTAAGCCGCTTTTCCACTGCATGATACGGCTTGGCTCGACTCTACTCAGTCTTTTTTGGTTTTCCATTGTGAATAATACCTGGTACCACCTCGGTTGGGGTTCCAGGCGAGCTGAGACGATACTAAAATGTGACAGGAAAAGACTGCAGACCAATGACCGGTCAGAGTAGTGTAGTGAGTATGCGGTTGAGTAAAAGAGAGAGTGAGCAGCAGAGAATGACAGTGAATGTGAGTGGTGCAGAGGAAAAGGAGAGCAGTGCAGTTGTCAGTATCAATAATTTAGAGAGCTGAGTGTCTGTTAAAGTTTGTCAGTGAATAAAGGCTGCAGCTTCTCAACACCAAACTAAAGCTCCCGTATGTTGTTTCACAACTGCTGGAGAAGTGTTGCCATGACACCCAGCTCCACCTCCTGAGGGAGATTTCTGGCTCTTTAGCTGCGTAATGCTCCAGATGCTCACCAGTCACTGACTTTGTCTGCCTAATGTTTGGTGCTGAGCAGCGAGTGTAGCTACTAAACACATCTGTTACTCCAGTTAAACTTCCTCCATCATATTTCACTGACTTTAAACTAACTCCCCGCCCACATATATATACATATATTTTAATTATAAGTAACAAGTTAAGTCAGGCAAAGTAAAAAGTTGTTACCATGTTTTTGTATTATATGCTAGAACACCTGTGTTGTGATATGAACACTGTGATAATTATTGCTATATTAATTTTGTGCATATTGCCCAACCCTTGTATGTACATTATTTGTCACGATAATGACATCATCAACTCTATCAGTGATTGTGAGTGTGATAAGAGTTTCTGAGAATGCACAATATGCTATGTATGTATGTGTGTATGAATTGAATGTGTAAAAACCATGCTATGGGTACTGATGGGAGATTCGCAACTTGACTCACTGTTGTGTTCCAATTCTACATATTGTTGTAGGAGTATTGTGCTTATTCTGTAACCTTCAATAGATTAAAATAGATCTGCATCAGATTTTTAATTTAGTTTACAACAAGTTACAACCTCTGGCTATGGACTAATAAACCTACTATAGGGCTCTTCCGAATCTCAGCACCGTCCACTTTTGTGCATACTGTGTTTCTTTCAAAGATCCAGCTGTTACTGTGTGCTTTATCTATGTTAGGTTAAAAGCTAAATTTATGTTTGTCTATTTGAGCCCATTTCACTTAATTGAATAAAACTGACTGACTGGGAATTTGTCCATTTTACTTTCTTTTCTTCATATGTTTTCATAAATGTATGCAAACATAAATCAGTTACTAACAACCTAGACTGTATTTCCCACAATGACTTTAGTGAAGTAAATTAACAAACACATCTGCAGAAGGAAACTGAGCTGAGCTGTATGAGTGAACAGAGAACCATAAGAAAACTGTGTTGCTCACATACTCAATTGTACAAATATATCAGTCCATCTAAACGCATTCACAAAAATGTGCACCTTCAACTAGTTTTAGTACCTTGTAGGGTGAGTCACAAGGCAATTTGGTGAAACATGTTTTGCCAAACAACTGCCTTTGACATACACAGAATCATTTGTGATCAATCACAATAAAACCAATCCAATTGAGCTGGTGGCAGGAGCTGTATGACTGAAATTAAGCAGTTTAAATATGTTGCAAGACTCTTATTTTGAAGGGGAGGCATCCTCAGGATAACTCTACATAGCAAATACTTCAACAAATATCCAGTGGTATTTAGATTTCTGCTGCTGTTACTATAAATGTTCTCCCTCACTTCTCTCAGAAGATTCATTGACTTAAAAGTAATTATTCTTTTTTTAGCTCCACACAAATCGCCAATACATCAATTAAAGTGCACACCAATGAAATAACAACATAGGTTGCATGAATGAAATGTGCAGCATTTACACACTTTATTGGGTATTGTTGTTTTACATTATATACTGAATTGTTACTATACTGTATGACTGCAATCCAGGAGCCCCTCACTCAAGCTGCATAGCCACTTGTAACTGTCACCAGCACCTTTTAGCTTATTTACCACACTGACAGTGAATATTCACGTGACTTATGTGTCTCAAATGTGAACGTTCTGGTTATTAATATGTTGTTGTTTTTTTGTTTCTTCTTCTGTATAATTTAAATAACAGAAGCTAAACCATATTTAAAATAAAGAATCACAATTTTCCTGGAGGCTCATCCATTCTGCCTTCTCTCCTCTTCGGGATGCCTTTCATTTGTGTGGAAGCACGGGGAACCGGAGATTCCGTATGACTATACTGTTTTGCAACCAACTGCACATTATTATTTGGTTATTTCCTGTTTTTCTCATTATGTATGTGTGTGTATGTGTGTGTGTGTTTGTGTGTGTGTGTGGGGGCTGGGGGGGGGGCGTGGCCTCTGCTGTGGGCGCTCGATGACGCGGTGCCGGTCCGGTGCACCCCTCCGTGGATACCGCCGCAGTAGCCACGCCTGGTCCGGTGAGTGCAGTAGGTAGTGGAAGCAGCAGTGGAAGCAGCAGTGGTAGCAGGGCCCTCCCTCTGTCTCTGCAGATAAATACTCGCAGCCTGCCTCTCCCAGGCATGGATGACGGTTGCACTCAGACATGGCACTGCGACATTACACCCTCGACTTCACCCTCTCCGCGGCAGGTAGGACGAGCACAGTCAGTGCATCCAGCTCACAGCCACTGCACCGGGGGGCTGCGGGCTAGCTAGCTGGCTATCAACCTGCTAGTCTGTCACTGCCCTTCAAAACAGTAACGCTTTATTGATTGGGATGGAAACACGGCACACAATGGCACGTGCGTGTGTGCGCTCGGACAAGTTGGGGTGTAAAAGTGGAAGTTAATGCGGGTTAAATATATCATTTCAATGTCATTTGCATGGCCGTGTGTTGTTAGACGTTAGACTTTTTTTGAACTTGTCGTCTATTCGGTCCCATTGCTCTGGATAGCGGCCCCTCTGGCCA
The DNA here is from genome assembly GCF_004916995.1 of Morone saxatilis. Lineage (NCBI taxonomy): Eukaryota > Metazoa > Chordata > Actinopteri > Moronidae > Morone > Morone saxatilis. Next base: position 14,581,530 of record NW_023339763.1, on the reverse strand, counting down.
TGGCAATAAAGTATGTTCAATCCGTCGCTGTCGCACAGGAAGCAGCGCACTTCGGCCATGTTTGTAGTTTTATGTGTCGAAATGTGAGACGTAGAGGCAGCGCTGGCAACTTTATTCCAGTCCTTTACACGTGTAAAAGTAACAGCTAAACATAGGTTATGCATTACGGAAGCGCATTGCATTCACTGGATAAAAAAATAAATTGACACCATATCTCGTTATTATGAGAAAAGATTTGGTAATCACGAGATGAGGAAAGGTGGCACATTGGACCGCTGCTTCACTCAGAACTACTAACTAATCCACGAAGAGGTTCAATCATAATGTAGTGTTGAAAAGATGACAAAGTGTTATTCAGCAACCCAACATTTATTGCTGGAACAGTACAGGTTACTGTCGGCCGCGCCCTAACCACGCCAAAAACAACCAAGACATAACATCTCTTTATGCCGTAGACAGCAACACACGCACTGACACACACCATCACCACTGTCCGCCACTAGCTCACACTCGATTCACACTCATGTCATGCTAACTCACCAGAACTCTTGACACCATTCAATCCACACAGGACATTCTGCAGCCGTCGCTACAATATATGCCATGTCCTATGAGCCTAACGTTACACTTAAGAACTTGGCTTTATTGCTACGACTGTAGGCCCTTGTCACAGTTTGCCCGATGTGACGTCGTTCACGTGGGCACCACAGAAAAGCTCTGACAACTGCAACTGCGCTTCCGTCACTGAGGGACGGATTCTACACACGTTTCCTTTTTCTCTCTATCCTTGATCTCGTAGTTACCGAGATATGGTGTCAACTTTTTTTTTTTTTTCAATCCAGTGAATCTGCAATGCGCTTCCGCTGATGCCTTTGATACTATTCCTCATCGCCAAATAAAATCGTCAGTCTCTTTAATCACCGCAAGACTGTAGTCTAATGTATTACAAAAGTGAACAGAACTCATAACTGCACGCAAACACTTAATGACCTGATTGTGTATTATGTGATACACTGGTATTACTATTTATTAGGATGTAAATGAGCCATTCTTACCTGTAGCCTCAAGGCGGCTTTTGCCAGTTCTGTTTTATATACTGTGGTCTTGC
>NW_023339763.1:14574235-14580397 GCF_004916995.1 Morone saxatilis | reverse complement strand
TATCAATCTCCTCGTCTAACTCTTAGTAAAAATGTGAAAAAGCATATTTCCCAATATACTTGAACTATCCACTATTACTGTTGCTAGTAACTGGTGTTAAATGTACTCAATTGAACTTCAAAAGATGTGATTCAAGATGTGAACAGTATATACAGTATCATTCTACTGGAACAAAGCAAAGCAATGAGTAAAGCAAACACAGTGACCTGCAGTCTGCAGCGGTTTCGGTCAGCAGCAGCAGGAATTTATCCTGGGGGAGAATCAGAGCGAAGCAGCAATCCCTGCATCCACCGGAGGGTAACTTAGGCAGGTCAAGGATATCCTTGCCTTCTACAATTGCCTCACAACTGCTCTGCAACAGCACCAGCTGGTCAGGGGGAGATGATACATCATGGCACACAAGGAGACTGCCCTCAGCTGTTAGGAGCAGAAACCTCTTCTTCCACTGTTTGAAAATAAATCCACCTGAATAAGAGAAGTAGGTTGGGGAAAAAAACAGGAAGAGGAAATAGCATTCAATAGTAAATAGTATTTGTTGGCTGTGATAAACACTTCTAATCATAACCCAACACCAAAATCTCATTGACAATATTAAGCATGGTCACAGTGATCCTGATAGCAGTGGGAGCAGTTACAGCTGGATTAAAGCATGAACACTCTGTTATTCTATCATACAAACAGATTAGAGACAGTCAGATGGTTGGAGGATCTGGGTCTACTCATTCTAGATAGATACAGTAAAAGCACATGGGCATTAAACATAAAAAGCACATAACAATTACAATACCAAGAGCTAGTGAGACGGGACAAACCAGCTGATCTTTTTATTGTGTTTTCAGTTACAGCTTGAGATCATGGTTTTATCAGGGTTTTATCAGTGTTATCTTTGAATAAATATTATTTAGTTTTTCCTGATAACTTGGATCATTTAGTGGAGAGGGTTAGGGAAAGAGCTATTTTCCTTATCTTACTTGGTGTCAGGAGTATTGCTGACTCTATTAACAATATGATAACATGTTGTAATGTCTCATTTTGGTCTGATGAGTTTTACCGAGACACAAAATTCATTCATTATCTTACCAAACAATTATTCAACATAATCACACCTCCATGATGCTGAATCGAATTAAAATTATACAATGCTGATAAAATACAAACAGCGTTTATAAAGGCTTGAGAGTGAACAGACATCACATTTGGAGGTTACCATAATATCTTTTTTAAAACCACACCACTGTACTAAAGAGATATATAATGTCACCACAGGATCAACTCACCATACATCCTGAGCGTCCCATGGTGGATCCCCGAGACGTTCATGTTAACAGCTGACGCGTGCGTTCCAGTCGAACAGGCTTGGAGAGAAATGCTTGAGGACAGGATGAGTGAAATGCACATGAGGCTCAATGTGAGTTTTTAATGCTTAGCCTTAATCCGCATTTCAGCCGGGATGTTCCACCGGGCCACAGTTCAACAGATTGGTATGAAAGTGGGTTGTGATGAGATGTTACACACAAACTGCTGTAGTGTGTCAGCATTATTCATCTTTAATATCAGTTCAGTTTTACATAAACAGAATTAAAAGTGATATCAGTTTCACTAAATCTCTTGGGCTCATTAAAGTGGTACAGACAACATAACAGTACTTGCCCTCAGTGTGAGTGGTAATAACCATAGCCATCATTGTGGCCCAGAAAGGCACCTTTTTTACCTTTCAACAGTTCCACATCAGTCATGAAAGGACTGTTATCTGGTCCGACTACAACACGAACATTTATTGTTAAATACTTAACTTGAAGAGAAAAAAAGATATTAAATTATGATACTGACTTTGCAAAGGTGCCGACTAATCTAAAGTTAGAAAAACACTTATTGCTGAATTTAGAAGAAATCATTCATTGATCAATAACTGAATCTACACTGTAAATGAAGCAGGTTAGGATTGACATTTAAGCATTCACAAACAGGACACTTTTGTCACATAACTTATTATACATACAGTTTGAGGTCAAGATCAAATCAATTTCACATTACAATGAAGTTTTTTTCTTACACAGAATTTATTCATCATCACAGACTTTAAGTTGTCTTGAAAAATAAATAAAATAATTTAAATTCAAACATATAAGCTACAGTATCTGAAGAAAACTAAACAAAAAAAAAACACTCACTGAGACATATGAATACGCTAAACTGAGAGTGAGACAATAATCACAAAGGAAATATATAATGAATTTGAATAAAACTATTGATTACAGAAGGGCAAAGTGTGAAGCTAACTTTATAGCAACTACACTCTGTTATGTGCTAGTTGATGCAACTTGTGTTACTGCTAAGGCACTTTATCACATTCTCACATAAACAGTGGTTTTAACCTCTCCTCGTCAATGGACAACAAATTAAAACAAATGTATGTATATGATTAAATAAATGACTGCACTTAAAACTTGTGTGAATCCCGTTTGCATATAAAAAGTATCTATTCTTTACTGGCAATCGCTATCTGCTAACATTTTTGTAGTAAAAAGGTTCTTGTAATGTTCATGCTGTTCCAATCGTTCCAAGAAAATGATTTGGCATTTTTCATGACAAAATCAATCTGTGGTGAGTTTTGTCAGTAAATGATGAACATGGGTAGTTCAATAGTTGTCATTTTCACTCCATGTGTGAAAGGTTTTTGTTGGCTAGGAAAGTTGATCCTCATATTGCTTTCTGAAACAGTCACCAGCAGGGTAGAAGTCCCAGCAGCGCTCCTGGTACATCTTCCACACGTACGACTCCTAAAACAGAAGAATTCAAAGGGGGGCACAGCTTGAGACAGGAAACTGATGGGAGATGACTCTGTGTTATCAGTCAGTGAACAAAACAACAATGTAAAAATTGTAATAAAACAAATCAGACGGACCTGTCCAGTGTGCTCTGTTTCATCCTTGTTGATGAGGTACATTAAGAAGAACCTGAAAGAGACTCGCATGTTAATATTTTCTCATTTCTACATGCACACACTGCAACACAGAGGAGGTACACTTACATGTAGTTGGCCAGGTTGTGTTCATCTAAAGTGTGGGTCTCAAAGCCGTGCGGTGTTGTATCAAAGTAGTCACTTCCAATGCCACATATGAAGCATTTTGTCTGCACAAAAACAGTGATGTGGATTAAAGCCACATTGTGAATACGTGACAGTAGGTACAAGTTAAAGAAGTATTATACGGTACCTCCATGTCTTCCTTGACCTGCTCTTGTTGGTCTCTGAGTTCTCCAAAGGCATCAATGATCAGACCTACAGTAACGTTATGATTAGAGGTGTTTATAAAATCTGTCAAATATACCTTACGCTCAGTTTACACCTGGCATTAACATGCATTTTGGGCGATCCGATCTCAAGTGGACAGCTCTACGCATTAAGATCTGATTGCTCAGACCACGTTCAGAGGTGGTGCCGCATGGCCACATTCTTTTAGCGGTGTGTCACACTGGCCAAACTAAAGGACCTCTTACTAAATTGATGTCTTTTGCGTTAGCGGAAGTACGTATTAAATCACAAGCCAACATCGTCATATTAAAGAAACATGACACATCAACAGGCAAAATGGATTCTCATTGATGGAATACACAAAAAACACGCATTTTCATTTGAGCCGAAGAGTCTGTACAACAGAAAGTAAATAATTCACTTGATGTACTCGGAGCTGTCCACTTGTGATCGGATCATCCAAGTTGCCTTAAAAAAAAAATCCCAACAGTTTTTAAGTAGGTCTCCAAAAAATGTAAAATTTTAGAATTGTCTCCCAGGCCAGCATTGTCTTTACCCTGAATAATGGCCAGTAGAATGACAATGACGAAGAAGAAGAACGTTATATCAAAAACCACTCGATAAAGCTCGTATTCATCTCCAGCGGGGTCCTCAATCTCATCTCCAATGCCACCACCAGCACGCACGCCCACATACATGTGGAAGAGGTAACACTGTGAAGTAAAGAAAACACACATCATTTGGGAAGTGGTGCGGACATGAATGTATAATTATTATTCATATTTTTTAGATCAACGGTGACTTACAGTCATCATGTCATCACATTTCATATCTGGTTCATCTTCATCCTCACTCTTGTTGTAAAATTTGCGGAAGAAATTGAAGGCAACCACGGTGTAAAGGTACACCACCACAGCCAACAAGCCCACTGTCATCATGAGCTAGCAGAGACAAAAAGGTGACAGAGTTAGTACATTCAAACTGACGGCAAATGAACACTGTTTAGTTTTCTTTATGCCCTTGCCTGTTTGCCGTTGTGCGTGACTGAAGACAGGATAGTGCGCAGAGTCTTGACACCCATGGCAATATCCAGCAAGTGGCAGGCGAAGAAGAAGTTGTTGTAATGCCCAAGCAAAGACATTATCGTGTACCAACAGAGATACAGGAAAGTCTACAAAAAGATAACAAAGAAGGTTATTTTAGTTCTTAGAAGTAACATTGTGCTCACATAGTATAGTATAATACTGTATAGTGTAGTGTTTGCTTACACCGTCTGTGAACACAACGCCAAATTTCCAAATCTGGTACTTCATGTCAATAGCGGTGATCCTAAAATGATATAATATTGGTTGATATCCATTTTAAATTAACAAAATGTAATCTTTGTTATTCAAATGTGTACTATACCATGCAAACACAGAGTTGTCTGGTTCCTCCTGTTTCTTCTCGTGTTGTTGACTCACGTCCAGGGAGGCCAAATCGACACCCAGGAGTTCAGCAATTCTTTCTCTGCCATAGATGTCTCCGTACTTATCCAGAACCTGGACACAGACATTACATTAAACATTAAATCTGCTCTACACAGATATTTTGAAAACAACCAAAATCAAACTCAACTCACCTTTCGTTTGACAAATTTATCCCAGTAGTTGTTTGGGAAGGAGCTGTGGGGAAAAAAGGGTTATCATTTATTATTTCAATTAAGAAAGAAAATCTGTTCTGTTCTAGTTTGAAATAGTTTATTTTTCCACGTACGGTGTATTTAGGACCAGTCGGTCCCACTGGCCCTTTATGTCATCGTCCTCAGGCTGCTCAGTGATGTAAAGGCCGTCAAACTCCAGCTTTCTTGCAAGTTCTTTCTCCCTTTTGAAGATCACCAGTGGAATCTGACAAAAACAATTTCAAATGCCGTTTAACCGAGGTATGCAAGTTTTTGGAATAAGTTTGTGTTATAAGACAGAGCACGGTTCACAGTTTGTGCCCATCGTACCTTGAGGCAGTTGTAGCCGATGATACAGATGAATGATATGACTGTGTGCAGGGCGGCAAGGAAGGCCAGTGTGGGCTGCATGTAGCCGGTGCTCTCCTCTAAATAGAAATAAATTGGGACGTCTTCCTCATCCTCATCTCCTTCACCCATTCCAGATCCCTCAGCCTCTTCCCCCGAGCCTTCAAACAACCCAGAGCCTTCGAACAGCCCACTGCCCTCTGACAGTCCAGATCCTTCCATCTCTTCGCCCTCAGGTGGTGTGTCAGACACCTAAACAGAACAAAACAATGCAGAGACAAGACAGCTTGATACAGTGAACAGTTTTCAAGTGCAATACAAAATAACCTCGTTACCTTGTAGAACAGCAGAATGAAGTTCAGGGCAAATGCGAGGAACAGAGCCAAGAAACGCAGGTTGTAGAAGTTTCTGGAGAGGTAGTTCTACAAAAGAGAGGAATGTTTTTAGGTAAAGAGTGACACTGAAATAATGCCAGCAATCAGTTCTGAACAAATACTGGCAAATGTTTCACCATAAATTTATTTCGTTGGGTTTCCAGCTCAGTCCAGATATTGAAACCTCCTTCCTTTTTGGGCTTCTCTTTCTTTTTCGTAGATTTCTTCGGCGCTTTTGGCTGTTCTTCCTCTTTGCTCGGGGATTCTTTCTCTGCTTTCTCTCCGGTTTCAACACTGACAGCCAAACACAGTAGAGTTATTGTTTTATTTCTGCATTTCATCAACATATAAATCAAATCATGATGCGCTAGCCCTGTCACTGCTACAGATGTAAAACCCTTTGTATTTTCCATCCGTCTGTCTATGTCTCTCCTCCCCACATCCCCTACAGAGAGGCCAAATTCTATACTAGAAAGTAATGATACCACTGTACTGTGTAGTATATACAGGTAGTAATGTTGATGGTG
>NW_023339763.1:14573471-14574184 GCF_004916995.1 Morone saxatilis | reverse complement strand
TGTACTAAAGCTATGAATTCAGAACACAACAACATCAAACCATCCCAAACTGAGTAAAATATTCTTATGTACTGTCTTGGCTAAAAAGTCTAGTCTGCTATACAGAACCATGACAGAGAGAAGGAATGCTGAGAGCAAATTAGCAAAGACAAGAAAACAACTCGAGGTTCTTACTCAGCCTTTTCAGGCTCTGGAGCAGGTTCTTCTACCGGAACAGGTTCAGGTGGTTTCTGGCTGGCATCGGCCTCTTCAGCTGGCTGTAACAAAACAAAAACAACACGCACAATAGCCACACACCTTCTTGTTTAACAAATATACTGTACAATATTTGTTCGTCTTTTTTTTCTGACAATTTTTGTCAGATGTCTATCAAAAAAACCTGATTGCAAACCACTGAGGAACTGGATTGATAAGTGAATCGGTATGTGTATAAAAGAAAATTGATAATAGAAGCAGAAAAGCCTCTTGGACCCATACCCCAAACCCAACAGGAAGTCGGCCATTTTGGATTTAGCGGTCATTTCTGGCGATTTGCACACGTTGTATTTGAACAAACTCCATAACTTGTCATAACTTCTGCATACATGATCCGACTGCAACCAAACTTCACATGTTTGATAAGAGTCCCGCCCCTGAACACGTCTATGTGATAATATTCAGTAATACTGAGAGCGCCACCTAGTGGGAACAGGAAGTATCACGTTTTATACTTT
>NW_023339763.1:14561841-14573371 GCF_004916995.1 Morone saxatilis | reverse complement strand
TAAAAATGTCACGTAACATCCAGCTCAACAGTCGCCCACGCGCAGCGGTTTTTGTTTTTACCTTCCTGTTGCCAGTTATGCATGTTGTGGTCCGCACGTGTTACGACGGCACGTGACGCGGCCGCAGCACGCCCCGAGTTGTGTGGAGTGCGAGGTCCTGCCCAACGCTGCTTGCAGCTTTAATTACAAATAGTTTTTCTCACCATTTTCCTCTTCGTTATGGGAGTTCCTTCAGGAGTGGGAGGTTCAACTGGTGTCTCTACACCCATGTCTCCCAGTCCACCTGGAGCATCAATACCAGGTATCCTCCCACCTTCTTTTTCCTGTGTATCTTCCTCTTCCTCCTCTCCACTCCCTGTCTCCCCAGTGTCCGTTACACCTCCAGTGTCTTGTTCTTCCCCTGTCCTTGGCTCCCCTGGTCCATCACCATGCACATCGTCCTGCGTAGGATCTGGCATGCTGGCTAGAATCTCAGTCACAGTGATATTTTTAGCTCCCTCCACTAAGCCACCTCCGAACAGTGTCTGCCAGATGATCATAAAGAAGCCTTTGCACACATTGTAAATCAAGTGTAGTATACTCATCAGGATGGTCCAGAAAAAAGTGGACAGAGCCACTACAATCTCCTTGATGGTCATCTTTCTCACTCTGCGATATTGTCTGCGGAGGTTACGGAAGGTGAAAATGCTGAAGAAGCCTATTATGCTGTTTATGAAGTCTACAAAGGCAGAGCTTGATTCAGGCTCCCCTTCCTCTCCGTTGCTTTCCTCATCACCTCCTCCACTTGCTCCCCCTACTGCTCCGCCCTCACCTCCCCCTTCATCTCCTTCATCATCTTCTTCTCCCCTTTCCTCCTCCTCCTGCTCTGAAATTTGCGAGGCTATATTCATCTCAAAGATGGTGTCCTCACAGAAGTTGACAAACATTTCCATCTTCTCTGATTCACCGCCCTCGTTGACAACATCAAAGATAAACTGTCGTTTGGACTCTCTGACCTGGGGCATCTCCCACTGTTTGCGGTTTACTTCACTGATTTCAAAGTAGATGCGCTCAATCTTTCTGCTAGCGCCCATTATTTCAATGCGGCCTAGGAAGGGGCGGAAGTAGTTCAGCACGCTATCTGCTTGTTCTATGAAGTTCTTTAGCCTGGTGTCATGGGGGACGTGCTCAGACAGGTTGGTGAGCAGCACTGCGATGTTGAACCCGATGTCCTTGGCAGGTTCCTGGAAGCGATTAGCAAACTCCTCATAGTGGATCATGTCATTCTCATCTGCTTCTGAGCAGGACAAAAGAAACTGGATCTCAGAGGGGGAGTACTGTTTCTGACTGTCCATGGCCTTCTGGAAGTCCTTCTTGGAGATCAGCCCTCGAGGATCTGTGACGTAATCCCGGAAAGCATCCGAAGCCACAATGTCTTTCAGTTTGAGGAACATGTCAAAGAACTTGAGGATCATCTCCACGTTGCTGGAGGACTCTACCAACATGTCTACCATCTGGCGGGCAATTGTACCGTTTACCACGTTTCCTGTGTGATACAGAGTAAAATACAAGCAGATGTTTAAAAAGGACAAGACATGAAAATATGAAAACTGTTGAATACTGAACAACAGACAGAAACCTTTACCCTCTAATAGTGAGAGCAACATAACAACCATGTCTTTCTGTAGGTCAAGAAGCTCCTTCAGCAGACCGATCTGGCTGGAGTCCTGTGACCATAAAAAGATGCACAAGATCTTACAGTAATGACAACAGGTCTTATATCATTTAAAAATATTAGGGGTTTACATAGACTTAAAGAGATGCAATAGTCACCAGTGAAGAGGAAAACACAAGTCAAAAGTGTCAACAATTTTCACACAAAATTATTTTAACATATACTTATACAAATACTTGTTATGATATGAGGTGTACATTCAAAACACTGTGTGTTGCATACATTCACATTCACAACAAAGAAGGTGCTGCAAAAAGAAGTTAAATAACCAAACCCTCATGCTGAGAGACTTGGTTTAGGAAAATATTGAATGTGAAAATGTAAACGGAACCAAGTTAAATGTCTTTTCCTATCTGAACAATGATTAAATCCTCATGAAAGTGCACATTAGATTCAATAGCTGAAGCTTTTGTGACACAAATGAACAGCTTAGTATGTAATGACCGATCAATAAAGGTTCCATCTGCAATGCCTGCGCAATGAAAAAGTCTACACGTTTCACTGCAAACAAATGTTGCACCACCTGCTAATTCATTATTCAATGAATTATTCCTTCATCAAGAGAAACCGGAACTCAGCAGATATAGTAGCCAGTTAAAAATAAAGATCAGAATACTTTTTGATGGCCCGATCTTACTGTCTTTATGGTTTGTGTTAGGACAACCTAATAATACTACAAATAAGACTAATGTTATATTATATACAAATGTTATATTAATGCTTAAATAGTGTTACAATAAAAGCAACACAGAAGCCACAAAGCAACACAACACAAATGAAAAGCATATTCCTTAAGGTTAATTTATTAGTGAATAAAAATGGCAACTGAATTGTAGCCCATGTTAAATGTGTGCACACAAAGTGGATATCACATTAAAACGTATATTCCAACACTAGATAATCTCATGTGTATACTCCAACAGTGGAGGTTAAAAGTCGATCCCTCTCTCAGGAAGTTTTGTAGTCACCTGCTTCTTTGTTGTGAATGAATTGATTCAGAAAAATGTTTATTGGTAATTATAATATTGTTGTATAATAATGTCTGGTGCTGTACATATTAGGCTTTGGAGTAGGAGAATATTATATATATATAATAATATTATATTATATATATAATATATATTTAGTTATTCCTGTAGCCTAGCCATAAGCAGGCGTGCCTCAAGATTTCATTCAAGTGTTTAGAAAAAGACGCACTGACCAGATAATAATGTACTTTCATATTATTGATCTGTTTGTATGTATTTTCTTGAATAATGACCTCTCTATTTGCACCAGAATTATACAGTAATTTGGTGTGCCTTGAAATGTACTGACAGTTATAAGTAATTACAGAGTAATGAGTAGAGGTTTCAGTCTCACAGAATACATTATTTTGTGTCTGATTTATGAGACACGTTGATGTTTACCATCTTTTTAAAAAGACCTTTAGTTTCATACTCCTTAAATAGCTGTCAGTTGGTGGTTATATTGAAAAAAAAACATTTAAAAAATCATATATGTGGTTTAATGACCTGTGTGGTATATAACATTTTCAGATTATATTTGAGAGTAAGTTATTGCATTATGTTTTTACTTAATGCAAAAAATAAAAGCATACACATAAGTTTCTTATTACTTTTCAAAAATGATCTAATGTAGCTAACGTGGGCCACTCAGCAAGATCTCTAACACATATTAATATTTTCTGAAGTGTGTATTTGATCATATGAGTTGAAAACTTGTGGTTCACAATGACTCAACAAGGTGCTGAAGAAAAAGTGAGTTTTAAAACTCACCTTCTACCTTGTGTTTAGTTTGGAGAGACATTGATCTCAGCATTAAAAAGTAAGTCCTATTTACTGTGGAAGATTTAAAGTTCCTAAATTACAATAAATCAATCAAAGAAATAAAGTGAAATACACATTATTTTATAACAATATTTTGTTTTTATGTATGCATTTAGTGTGTCACAGTTAAATGAAAAACATTCATTAAAAGGACAGTTATGTAGCTTTGTGTGTGTTACTAACTGAATATATTGACTGTGACATTACTAAAAAGAAGAAGCTCCCTTGTATCTCCTCATGAAAACTAATGAGAGTGGTTTGTATTTAGTATTGTCAGGTTTAAGTTACCCTCTGCTTGGCAACCCTGAAATATAATACACCTTCTCACTTTGTTTTCTGTGTTGCAATTTGAGTTTAATATGGCATGGAAAAGTCATGTCACAGTGGAAAAATGTAAATAATCATCTTTTACATTTGTTTCTCATTTAATTATGAAACATTAATGAATACGTACATAAAAAGGAATTCCAATTAACAATTCATATTGTATTTAACTTTATTTCTTTGTTTGGTTTGTTTAAATTTAGGTATTTTAGAGCTTCCATAATAACCAAACCCCTAATTAAGACATTTCAAATTAAGTATTCTTATTTCATCTTTAAAAACAGGTGGATATAAAACAACCTGATAAGGGAAACCAACATTGAATAAATTACAAACTAGTAAACACAATATCACATCAATAGATAAATAAAATGGATACATACTTTACCCTGCATTGACCATGTGGAAGACAGTTTAAATAATAAATAAATTATTCAGTTGTCAAACAGTTAAAAACAGTTTTACATTTTCAAATACTCTTTTGTATGACAAAAAAATATTTTGTTCGACAGTAAAACAATGTTTGGGCTAGTATAGATTTCCACACTAAATAATACATACATCACATTGTTAACATACTCTACTATGGTTAATGTTTATTTTTTGCAATTGCACATTTAAAATCCCCTGTTCACTGGTTTACCATAGTACCTCAAACACAATGACTGTAAAGCAGAACAGCACACAGGAAAGTAATTTTGTGTTAGGTGCACCATATGTGTTAAGCGTATGCTGAGCTGGGAACGTATGGATGAAGTATGGCTCGGCTCTTAACTTGAATGTATGATTAAAGGGTTATGCATGCAAAATATTGTGCGAATAATAAAGTTGCCATTAGCCTCAGTCATCCACAGAGGATGACTGCACTGTATTGAGTGGAAAAGTTATGTGATTTCCCTCAAAGTATTTTGACCTTTCATTTGTAGCAATAAAGTTGTACAAGATAGTCTGAAATCAATGTGATCCCACACTTTTGGTCAGGTTGGGGTACTAAGTGTGTTATATTTATGTGTTTCATGTGTATTACATTAAGTGGATATTAAAAGCCTTTTTTACAGCAGACATTTGGATTTGTCGAAGAAGGAAAAGCACAGGAGTTACTATAACATTAAAGATGACTCTGTGCTATTCCCAGTGTGTCCCAGTAAGCCACAGCAGTGTGAACAATACCATGACCCTGAGACTGAAGCAGCTAAATGTAATTTATCATTAATGTTATTATTTACACTTGTGCTTTTCCTACTGTGACATATCCTTTCAGATTTAAAGTGAATGCGAAGAACCACTTTCAAACCACCACATTGTGTAGGTACAAATAAATGGTTGAAATACTTAAGAAATCCAAAGTGACTTTGGTCTCTACATGTAATATTCAGGCGTACTGTATGCAGTGTATACTGGCCACCTATTAAACAAAAGTTTGCAAGCATGTTTACTATTAGGCTTGTAACAACATAGTCCTTTTCATGCACATGTAAGGAGTTGTTTATACTGTTATATATACAGTATACTGTATGTACCCAGTAGAAGTAAACTACCAAGACCTGAAGGCTTGGTAATGATGGCGTGTACAATAAGTGCAATGTTGACCCTTACTTTTGAGACTCATGATAACAACAGAGAGCCAAAATGAAACAGAAAATAAGCTGCACTGGTGAACATCCCTTAAAATAAAATATGTCATGAGATCAAAGTTGTAGAACAGATTTATTCTGTCAATACTGATCGTGTAAGTGTAGATTTGAGTTTAAGGAGCTCAGTCCACACATGAAGATGTAGCAAGGCAACACTGAGTTTCCTTCATTTGACATGTTTAAAGATATTATATAATATTTTTCATTTAGGAAGTATAATTAATTGAATGATATGTGTGTACCTGTGCCAGCTTCATCATCATGTGGGCAAAGACATGAAGGAATCCGACAATAGCATCCCACAGCCTGCTGTGGGCCAGGGACTGCTGGTTGCCGGTACAGGGGCCCTAAAGAGAGAAACTGTGTGTTACGCACATAATAAACAATCAAACCAACAGGTGTAAAAGCCTGATTTGTTCAGATTTTACCTGAATGTATTCAGTTAGACTGTTGAAAATCTGTTTTGCCACTGCCATGGCTTTGGAGAAATTCTTTTTGCCGGGGTCATCAATGATGTCCTTGCCAGAGTAATACCAGTAGAAGTCACTGATAGACTCCTTCATTGAAAAAAAGAGATGTAAGTACAGTATTCTTATACCATAGAAGTAAGATTTTTTTTTTATCAGGGTAAAAGGTGTAATTCTTTGGTATATAAATCCCTTCTTAATTTAAAATACTATTTTTATACAAAGTACTTACAGTGTCCCGGTCATGTGACTTTCTTGATTATCTGAGCTACCAAATGAAAAGCCTTTGGAGCTATAAAATGACTGAAAATCCATGATTGAAGGCAAAGTTGTATAGCAAAATTGGATGTGTACATCCAACCAACCAGCTACACATTCAATACCACATCCCCCATAGCACGTGTAGATTCTGTGACAAAATAATCCCCAATATGGCCTTTCAAACTTTGATTTTAATCTTTATTAACTGCACTGTCTTTGGGCTAAACTAAGGTTTGCACCTGGAGTCGGAGGAGGTAATCTACGGTACAGATGATGACGTTGATGGTAGTTGTGCTGCCTGTTTGTGTCCGCAAGTAGTTCTGAAAATCTGCAGCAAAATAGGGATCATTTTGAAAAGTAATAACATTTTACAGTTCAATTAAATTCTTGATTAAACTTGGTTTCAGTTGAATTTTACTCGCTTTTAAAACATTCTCACCGTTATTGTGACCCTCACAAAGCAGCTGCAAGAAACGGAAGAGGTCACAGGTGAACTCATCATCTGCCATCACTTTCTCATCTAAAAAAAATGAAACCAAGGAGAATGTTAAATTACATCCTAAATTCAGATGAGATAACGCTAAATATGATGGTAAAATGTCTTACTGGTAATTACTGAAACAGTTTGCCTGAGTATAATCAGCATGAGGATAAAATAAATTGCTCAACTCACCTTCATCTCTCAATAGATTTTAGTAACAGACACTGCAATAACCACCTCTGACCCACTGTTGCTTTTTTGGTTTTTGTTTTACAATAAACTAAAAATAAATGAATAATATTATGAATTATATTAATGGAACAAATACAAATAACTGGGGTCTGAAGATGGTCTGACATACCATCAAATGTCAAACAACATACATGCATCACATGCACACAGTTAACATAAAAACAAGTTGCAGTGATAAAGTAAACACAGAAACACATCAGACATACAGTGACATTAATGACATTTAAAAACTAAGCAGACAATAATAATGCACTGTTGTACAGATAGAAAAACTGCATTCAAGTTAAAATATTGCAGTACTCAGGGGTGAACTGGTGAGTTTACTGATTAATCAATCTGCTATTTAAAAAAAAAAATTATTATGTAAAAAATAAATAAAAAGAGCAGATAAGGGATGATGAGGGTGTTTAGGTGTGTATCATCCTGTATGTAACGTCACTGGTCTGTATAGTGTATATGCCTTCTTAAAATCCCAGTCCACCACTGGCCCATAATAAACACACACAGACACAGAATCATGCAGCACACACTAATTTTGCTCTAATGCAGCAGAGTTAAATGTCAGAGAGATTGGGGCATTGTCCATCAAAATGTTGAAGGGAATCCAGACAACGATATACACCGATCAGACATACCAAAATGGCCACCTGGGCACCCTGATGTTATGGCTGATCGGTGTATGATAGCAGAGGAAGGGACTGCACATTCTCCAGCTAATGACTTCCAACAGACTTGCACTTGGATGTACCATGGAAATGTTTAATCTTTCAAATTAAACAGTTTCATGGCTTGAACTTAATCTCTTAAAGGTCCAGTGTGTAACATTTAGGAGGCTCTATTGGCAAAAATTGAATATAATAAGTATGTGTTCATTAGTGTATGATCACCTAAAAATAAGGATCATGTTTGTTGTTGGAAGGCGAGTAGTATTCAGTCAGTTGCAATCTGCAACTTCACCACTAGATACCACTAAATCTTAAACACTGGTCCTTTAAATTATTAAATTCAAAATTTGGTGTAGGCTAATCTACCAGACTTTTCCTATATAATAATAATATAGTATTTGTGTTTAAATAGCGTTAAAAATAATATTCCGATAGATCTGTGTGTGCCATTTCTTTGCAAGCTTCATGCACATTGGTCATTAAGACTGACTACCGTTACAACAGCGTTTGTAGCCATATTTCAAAATAAGAACAGCTTCTCTATAAATGCGATGCGACTGAAAAATGTAAATAAGTTATTAATGTTGAAATAAAGACTTCCATCACTCTTACAAAGGGTACATACTCTAACAAACAATTTTCATCAAGGTTTCACCCACAATTTTAGTAGTTTTTCATGAGCAGAAAAGACCAGATTTCATTCATTGCTTTGGAAATGAACAAGAAATGTGAGAAGGGGCACGAGCTATGAACATGAAAGATGGACAGAGGCATCCAATCCTCTCTTGGTGGAGCTTCAGTGTTAGAAAATGAAGTGATGGAGCAAGAGGGACAGGGTAGAGAGAGAGGAATAAGAGAGGCAGATGGGCAGAAACATGATTTACCCCGATCTAGGTTCAAGTCTGAGGACCATGAAAGGAGGGACAAGGGAGAGGTGGCAGTGATCATGAGGAAGGGAGAGAGGATCAGTGTGTTGACAACAGTAGAGGACTAAGAGATGAGGAGGGGGAGATTAACAACATTCCATGGCAAATTCATTCAGGTAGAATTTAAAATGAACCTCCAGAATTAGATGACAAAAGTTGGTAAAAGAGTAGGTGAAGCCCAATCAACAAGTCAAACTACTGGACATACTAAGTGAAAAAAAAGAAAAGAATAGTAAACTGACTCAAGTTAAATGAAATCCTTAAGTCAAATACTTTAACAGTTATCAAGTGTTAATAATATTTAATGTTAGGTATCTAATCATTCGATTTAATTCAAGTTTGTACAGCAAATGTTGCAGATGGAAGATGAATTAATAGATGCTCTGAATGTCTTAAAAGTATCTATTAATTCATGTCTTATTTTGACTGATTCATTTATTTTCTGTGTTAATGGTGATGAGGCAAATACCTTATTTACAGTATATGATGTTGCTCAAAAATATTAAATCCCTTGTGTTTTTGTGTTAATCTACAGTGCACAGAATAAACCTATTTGTTTTTGGACATATACAGTTCTCAAGTCAAGTGAAGACACACATATCTCTTGCAAATGTAGAAACTATTCTTCAACCATATCAAATAAGTATGATTTTGATTCAGCTTATTTTGGCATACACAAGTGCCAATCATACATCAGCAAATGTTATAGTGCTAAGTGACAAGAAATAAGGAAATACAATTTGCTTAAATAATTTAGGGGTATAGTCCATGTAGGCTTAGTAAATGTTGTTCTGAGTCTGTTGCTGAGTTGAAAGTTGTGGGACAATGGCATAATTTGGTATTCACCTATTTGTGATCTTTCAGATCTGCTCTTAATGTGTTTACTTTGTTGTTGTGGCATACAAGGAACAGCAAAGTACTGTACGGTATATGCATTTGATTCCTCATTCAGACATAATGTGTGACATTTTCACTTGTACCCCATCGGTGGTGATTGTGTACATTATTGTTTAATGAAATGGGTAAGGTGAGTGTAATCAATAATGTAATCTGCGCCCTCAAATTAAATTAAACAACAATGTCTGTGGTGTGATGTTTTGCCCGCTGTAAGAGTAGGGAGACTTACTAGTGCCCTCCTCTGAAACCATGCCCAGCCCCTCTGCCTTGTTCTGCCTCTCAAAGGCATTCAGATCCAGGACACTGCAGAGAACGTAAACCCATTTTTAGACACCTAAGTTACTTTACAATTCAAAAGTTAAAGATTGTTGTTGAAAACTGACCAGCATGTCTGCATCAGTGCTTGGACACTCAAAAAGAAGCCTACATCCTTCTTATCCTTCAAGTACTCAAGCATTTTCTGTCAAAAAAAGAGGGGGTAATACATAAAAAGTGTTCCTCTAAAGCCAACGTCAAATTCAAAATGACATAACCTAAAAGGATTTTTGTACACATACCCGTTGAACCTCACTGTTTCCGCCATTAAGGATAGAGATACCCAGCTTGAGGGTTGTAGTCACCATAGGGCCGGTCTCACCTACATTAAAAAAGACATAGTCATAAACTTGCCAGGGGTAAACTGAATTACGGTGCAGGCAGGTTTGCAGACAAAAGGGGAAAACTAAAGATCAAGCAAGACTACCTTTGCAGGCACTGATCATTTGCAGGACCATCTCAGCAGCACCACGATTATGAAGTCTGGACTGCTGGTACAACAGCCTTTGTTTCTCCATTTCTTTTTCCTGCGGTGGACACAAACATAATGAGCATATGCTGCTGTTGTATTTATCACAGAGAGTTTAAATAGATAGAGTGGACTCTTTCAGGTCAGGTATTTGTTGAAATATTCAGTGGCAGTTTCCAATACACCAGGACTGGGTTGCACCAGCTTTTCATAAATCCATTACTATGTTTGAACACAAAGTCCTTCTGTTCAGCCTGTTATTTTTATCAAATGTAGGCCAGAACTTTCAAGATTTATTTTAATTTATTTATGATATGTCAATATATATGTGTTGTTATTATTATATATTTCACTCTTCACTATAAATAGGTCAGATATCAGATTTTTGTACGTTTAGTCAGTTGGTACAGTTAGCTACACAACAGTTACAACTGTCAGTTACTGGGTGTATAATATAGTATTTAGTAATAACTCATCTCTACACAAAACTCCACTTAGTAAACACTTCTGTTAGAAATAATCTAACTTTGAAATTACAAACAGCTGGTGCAACTGGCTGCAAGTGTTGTTCATTAAAAAGTTGCCCATTCTATCTATTCAAATTCTTCTCAATTTCAACTCACATTCACTCACCTTTCACTCAAGTCCCTGTTTACTGTTTACCTTATTACTGTCAACTTACCACAGGTCATCATCTAACTAAGGTTCTGGGGATTACCTATTACTAAAATCAATGTCATGTCATGCTTTTTCCTTAAATCAAAATATTCACTCACTTCATTTGCATTATGGGTTGTTACTGTCCATTTAAAGTACCTGTTTGACACTTTCACACATTCTGTCACCCCACTGTATTAGTCATGGAGTCACTACTTCCTCACGTTTGCTGGCTGGAGCAAGCGTTAGACTACAGGAAACATCCACATTGGCTTAGCATTTTAGCCATACAGCTTACCAAAGTTTCTTTATTGCAGCAGCCCTGCAAATAAGATACTTTGGACACGAGCTGTGATCCCTCTGTATTGGAGATATTTCTTTGGCATTTTATAGTATTGTGCCTTTGCTTTAAGAAATGGTTTGAAATATTCACAGTGGTGAGCCAATTGGGAAATGAAATGCCATTTATGGAAAAAAAATGGCAATCAAATGAATATCTCTGAATCCAGAGGACAAACTGACATTCCTCTGTTCAGCCACATCACAAATCAACTTGTAGCATCCCACATCCTGACCCTAAAACAACCCCCACCCTGCCACCCCTAGCCTCCCCTCCCTCCCTTCCCATGCCCAACCCCC
>NW_023339763.1:14522545-14561741 GCF_004916995.1 Morone saxatilis | reverse complement strand
CCCCTCCCTCCCACCCACGTATGCCTGGCCATGCTCTACCCACTATGTGTCGTGCAGTTGGACCTCAAGCTTACGCTGCAGTCCCTGACTATGTAATGAATGCTGATTATGAACTATGCACTATATGATGTGTGTGAACTGACTTTTAAAACTATGACTATGTGTATGAATATATAGCTTTTAACATTGCATGTTCTATACTGGCTTTCACTGTAGTCCGTCAGTATGCTATGTGAGTGGGGGAAGGGAACATTGATCAGTAGCATTCAGTTAATTAAGACTGGTGTTATGAGGGTGAGAAGGATTACATGGAACAATGAGGAAAGAGACAGCGAGAAAGACAAATAGGACAGCTATATAAACTGGGAGGAATGACATCTCTAGTCAATGAGTTTGTGTTAGATCAAATTCACAGACATAGAATTTGAATGGCCTTTAACAACACATCCAATTTCATCGCCAGGCTTTTTGTACAGTCTTGTAGCATGTCTAACTCCCCAGTTTAATATAAGCCCACACATTTTGAAAGCATTTTTGTTCATAAATATCTTTTAGTAGTTTAAATCGACACTACATGTTGACAAAGAAGAAAAAAAGTTTATAGTCAAACAAACAAAAATCTCAAAAATCTTTAACTTTAATTGTTCACATTCAGTTGACTTGAACAGTGAAGTCAGCACTGGGTGTATCGATGACTACATTATGTGAACTTGACACAAGGAATGTAGTAAAGGAGTGCACAGTGGCAGCTGGCATTGCCTTTCAAAGTAAACCTTATAGTATAGAAAGCCCTGCCAGTCCACTCCAGTTCTATGAGCTATACAGACTATAACAAGATGAATGGGCAGTGTGGCAGTGGGCTATGTGATGTAACAGGAAAACCTTTAACTCTCATTTTTTCCTAACTTTATCCAAAATGGTTTCCATTGTCCATCAAGTCAAGTTGATATCTTATTTTAAAAAGTATTTAAAATATTTTTATTGTTATAAATATTATTTTGATCATTATTATTATTATTGATGTTAAATAACATTCAGTTAATTTAATCTAATTAGACCCAATCCAGATTCATGGCACAAAAAAGTGTAAACACGATTATTGGTCTTTTGAAACAGTAAATGGTACGTTTAAATAATTTCAGTGTATTTTTATGTCTCAAGTTGATCATACAGTAAAAAAAAAACTCTGGATTGGAACTTTGAGTTTCTAAATCAAGCAACACACAATGAATGAAGCACAACATACAAACAGAAGAGACTGAGCACAGATAGACAGAGGTAATGAGACAAAACAAAGAAAGAGAGAGAGATGTGGCTGTGAAGTAATGTGCCGATGATGAGGTCACTCAATGCGTTGAGAGCTACCGCTCCACTGTGTTCCTGGTCCCCAGCCCCTCGCCGCCCATTACCAGTTCTGACTGTCGCACCTCAAAGGGCATCTCATCCTCAGCATTTTCCACCATTTCCTCTCCCCCTTCTTCTTCCTCACCAATATGGCAACTCTAAATAAATAGAGAGGGGAAATAAAAAAATAAGCTTGTTTCTATTATGCACATATCAAACTTCAGCTCATAGCCAAACCCCTCTGCAATCACTCACCTTTGCCATAATGTCGGCATATGCCATATAAAGGTGATCTGTATCAAGTTTACTGAAATGGGGACAAGAGAAAACAATTGGTGAACAAGGAATTACACAAAATGCATAAAATCTAAATAAATAAATAAAACCATCTGTTTGTTCTACATTTCTGCATTTCAGTCTCGCTGTATCAGCAAGGAACTATCTAACCTCTTTTCTGTTAGAGCGGTACGACTGAAATGCAGAATAAGCTGGTGGAGGGGATCTGGCTTTGTTTCTTTCTCCTCCTCTTCATCTCCTTCCTCTTGCTCCAATGCTTTCTGGAGTGCACAGGGAGAGGAAGATTGAGCAATGGTGCACAAAATACAAACAATTCCAGATGAAACAGATGTGAGATGACACTCACAGATAAGTCATCTATCATCCTGTCTTCAAATGAATATCCTTCTGTGTGCAGCCAGTTGCGTTTGTATCCCTCAAGGAACATGTTTGAAGCTCTGTGCCTGCAGTGCAAAAAAATACAACAAAAAACAGCTTGTATTTCCATTTTCAAACATCTGTTGTGGTTATTTTGTGAACATGTCAGTTCTCACAGTTTTCTTACCTTGGAATGTTGTAAAGAGGCGTCATTCTAAAGCAAGCGACCACGGCCCTGCGTCTCTGCTTGGACAACAGTTTGTGCCACACCATCTTCTTGGATTTAAATGGGTGCTCCGTCTATACCAGAGAAGGTAAACATTCTTGGAAAAGTGGCCAAAAGACTTCCTATGGTAACTTTTTATATACAGCAGGGAAATATTATTATATATTATATATTAACCCCATGATCAGAATATGGAGTAAATTGTAGTTAAAAAAAGACAGCAAAGCCTGAAATTAAGCTGTTGCTGTTTTTATCTGCTGTCTGATAAAACATGGATTGGTTCATACAACATTCATTTCTTAGGTTTCTTTAAGAAAATTAAATAGTAAGTCAAATTGCATTTATATAGCACCTTTTACAAATAAAACAAAGTTACAAAGTGCAGTCACAGTTGAAGGACCAGGACAGAGTGTTTGCCATTGTTAGCCTGCATGAGGATATCATTAGTTACTTTTAGTAATGTTGTTTCTGTACTATGTTGGTGGCGAAAGTCCGATAGGGAAATTATTAACACATTGTGTTCTTCTATGACCTCAAAGTTGCTGTGCATTATTTTCTGGAATTTAAGAATGATTGCTGTACTGTTAAAAATATTAAGCACTTTGTTTATTGTTTGTATTTATTATTCACACACTATAGTAGAAAGTTTAAATCTAATTCAAATAACATGTACACAATTAGTTGAGTACAATCTTATTTTTCAAAGCTATTTCCATCTCTGTCAGTGATCATTTTCTCATTATCTGTGCTGGAGAAACTGTGTGTGTCTACTACAGTTAGTGTGGTTGAGTATGGCCACTCACAACTTCAAGATGGTAGAGGACAGCAGAAACCTCCTGCACTCTCTTTACAACTTTCACTGGAGCATCAGCATCTTCAGCCTTCCCTGCCATTTCCTTGTACAGGGCCATCTGCCAGCGCATGGATGGGTTGTCCACCTGTCCACAACACAAAGTTACAGAGCTTTCTGAGATATATTGTGAAAGATTAAAATCTGATTCCTTGGAGGCAAATACAACACTCTTGGACTAACAATCCAGGAATTATACCTTGCCCTGAAGATGAAGGTTGTTCTGCAGGAACTCTCTCACTTCTTCATCAGTGTCTCTCTGTAAAGTAAAAAGCTTTATCAATCAGTCCTCCTAAGAATAGAGAATAGTTATGGAATGGTCACTATACTACATATACAATACAAATCAGGTAACAGATGTTTACCATAACCAAGTTCATTCAAAGTCAGAAAAAAAAATACCAAAGAGTATCGGATCTTTGCCAAGTTGATGAGCTCTTGATCGGCGGGAGAGCACATGTTGAGGCCTATAGGGAGCATCTTTTTCAAGGCAGCCACAATAAGTGAAGTCTGCACAGAATAACGGTCTCCCCGTCTTTTCTTCTTGGTACGTTCGGTATCTGAGCCTCCACTCTGAGAAAAGGGACAAAAAACCAAAAAGCATTCACAGTATCTTATAAAATGCCAGAGGTATAACACCACAGTTAACACTGCTTTGTATGACAACAGTCTTGATTCAATGCCAGGCAGTCACTTTCATGGATATAAGCTCTCATTAGTAATTAAATACTTTTTCCTATAATGCTAGAAATGACTGCAACACCACGAGAGTAAATATGCTACTGATTCTACACAGTATGCAACCGTACATCACATCAGTGTGAACATGAGTTTGTCAACACAGTCAGAATTAATTAGAATTCATGACAAACCTTGGTGATTGTATTAACTACTGAACATCACCCTATCTTTTAGTAATGAGTAGATCTCTCCGTGTAGCCATACCCAGCTACATTTAGAGGGGATTCTTGTTAAACATGTTACTGTCAGCTATGTGTAAATAAAATGTAAGTGCCTACATTTAAATGTCTACATTCCTGTTATTCCCCAAATATGAAAAACATTCTTTCTCTGAGCTCAGACTGGTAAGTAGAGGGTGTAGTGACAATGTGAGGGCAAAGTGGGAATATAGCTGGCTTTTGGAAAGGGAAGCTGAAAGGAATGGGATAAGAAAGTGATCAGTGAAATTGCATTTACAAAACATGCAACAGAAAACAGATTTCATTCAAGTGACAACCCATTCAGCATTCCTTGAACAGGATACATAGCTAAAACAAACTCAAATGTTTTTTTCTCTAATTGAGAATTACATTTTGGAACAACTGAAGTGGTGAAAGATTAAAATATTAGACGAAGTTACTGAAACAAAACTCTTGAAATTAGACTGATTAATAGCAGGCTGTTAAAATCACACAACTACTGTAAAACAAATCTATGGGATATGTCCCTGTGCTCAGCTCCTGAACTCCAAGTCCTTCTGTTATCTGCTCTTTCTGGAGTCCTCCAAGATGTGCGAATGTATGTTGACATGTATGAGAGTTTACAGTTTACAGTATAAATGCATTTTGCCATATGAATGTTTAGTCTATTAAATGCATGCTCAATGAATAGGTCACATGGTATTTCTATTTGAGCCATAGAAGTGTAGATATCAGCATCACACAGTAACAGCCACCTCACACAAAAGAGTATTGTGCAAACTTGAGGATTTGGCGACTGTATTGATGAGTGATATTGATACTACTCATTAACCTAATATGGTCCACTGACCTTTACAAAATCCATAGTCAGTTATTATGGTGTTGTTTACAGTGTTTGCCTTGTGGAAATAATGGCTAGATTTTATCGGTACATCTGTTCATCAAGTGACTGCAACCTGACAATTCAACCACATATGTTAAGGCTGAAATGGAAAAAACAAACAGAAGAGGCTGGTTACAGGCTATCTAATGGCAATCTTTTCATCAAAGGTGTTTGATGGGGTGTCATTGTCAGACATGTACAATTAAGTGAACCCCAGAGGCCCTTCGCCCCCCTATTCAAGTTAAATAACAAACAGTGCCAGATGTACAGCTTCTGCTTCAGTCCAGTGCCAGATGCAAGTGTGTTATGAAAGACTAGTTAAGAGGAAACAGGCTGCAAAGCATTTAAGGGAATACTTTAGATAATAAGAGTGAATTAATGTATTGGTTAGGTTCATGGTCATTTTGAGCACAAAATCTAAAGATGGAACCCAACAAATGTTTTAAGAAATCTGCTTCAGTGATGTTAAGCATCAAGTCTTGTGTTAGTGTGAATACTAGGGAGTGTAAAGGAAACCATGGTGTGAAATGATATTTCCAGGGAGGAGAAAAGAAAGAGCACAGAGAAGACTAACATCATCCCCTAGAGGCAAAAAGCTGCATTACAAAAACTACAGATCAACCATCCTTCAATGAAAAGAAACAAAAGACATACTAGAAGACTCCAACTCAACTATGATCAAAAAAGAGCAAACTCAGTGACAGGATGATGGCACTGTGCTCTCACTACCACCTTGGGCTTGGTGTAAAGCCCAGTGCCATGAGCCCAACTCTACAGCTGAGTACTTTCATCAAGCGCCTCCAGACTCCCCCCCTCACACACTGGCAGGACCGGGGATGGCCCACAGATGGGACCTTCCCTTTTGTCCAGTGATCCTTTATGAGAATGACGTGAATGTCTCTCTCTAGTGCGTATGCATTAAAGTTTGTCCTTATGTATAAGTTTGCACTAGTTAAAGTCTACAGTATGTAGGCATAAATCAGTTTTATTTAAGACATGGAGCGATCCAATCTAAGACTGTGTGTCAGTGCACAAGTGCAGAGGCTCGTACCCTGGGGTATAGCAATGCTAATAGCGGTGTAAGTGGATCCAAACTCCATCTGTTGCTTCTTTGAAGAAACTTCTGGCTAGGATTTTCAAATTCTATTAATATAAATAACTATATATTTATAGCAATGACACATTCTCAACTGAGTTGTGTTCCTCTCGATAGGCTGCAAAGAATTCATGACTAAGCAGACACAGCTGCATGTACAGAAAAAGCATTTGTCACTAGCACCAAATTAGTTGTCTTGGGTCCTGTCTCTATGAATGGAATGCGCATGTCTCTTTGTCTGTGTCTGTGTGCATGAGCGAGTAAGTAGGCTTGTGCAAGTGTGTGGTTGTGAATGTATGTGGATCAGATGTGCCAGTGTGCTGGAGAGGTTGATGAAAAGCTCCCCCAAAGTGAGGTGCCATGCGATCAGCACAGCGGTCGTGCAGGAACAAAGTCTAACCTCTGAGTCCCCGCCCTGGAAACCCAGCCGCAACCAAAAAGAAGAGGACAAGGGACAGCCAAAGAGAGAATAATGTTAACACAGCTGCTATCGTTCTCAAATTTGCGATTTAAAATCAAACCTCCAAAAGGTATTCACTATGTTTAACCAAGCCCAGTAAACAAGAATATAAAAAAATAGTACATACACAAAATCAGAAACTACCAGAAACTAAGGCACTAACCTGGTGGATAAGTGCCTTTCTGTTTTAGATTGCTTTGATGGATTATAGTCAGTGATACAATATTTTGAATTTCCTGAGGCCAAGACAAAACTATAGAGTTCAATAATTACTATTTATATTTGAATGGCTGAAAATGGTCGGTAAAGTAACAAAATCTTAAAATCATGATAAAAAAAACAAGGGCACAAAGAAAGAAAGACATAAAGCTGTTGCTCAATATGCCTGATTTGAGATCTGACACTACCAGCGTCACTGCAGCACTGGCTCTGCCTTTTATTAACTTACCTTGCTCATTTTGCTCTTGCTGTCAGCGGTGAGGAATGACATGTTATTGATCTCATTCATCACTACAAAGTTCTGTTCCTCCCGCTTGAAGTTCTACAATAAAGAGAGAAACGGGAAACATATGGTAAAGGATGAGTGAGCTGCTAAGAAATGGCTGCGTTCAAAGGCCAAATGAACATACTCACATGAGACTTGGACCAGAAAATAAAGACCTCCCCAACCATTCGGAAGAGCTCCTCTGCATCTGGGTCTGGGCATGTCAGCCACCTTGCTCTGTAGCAGAATATATTACTTTGAATCACAAAAGGTTTGGCTAATGAACAATATATGAACACATAAGTGCATTATGTTGAATTATTCTGTCAATACCAGTTAGGATTCATGGTTCAAGATGTGTAATATCTTGGTGTTTGTAACTTTATTGTACCTGTTGTTGTCCACATAACGAATAAGTAGAGGGTAGAGAGCATACAAGTCTCTGCAGAGGACAGCAAACTCATCACGTATAGTGCCGTCTTCTTCATCCCCCTCTGATTTACCCTCCATCCGCAAATGGTCCTCTTCAGCCACTACCTTCGAAGTGCGTTTCTTCAGCTTATCCATTGTTGGGATGAAGTGGGACTTCAGCATTTCTGGCTTTGCCCTGCTAACAATAGGCTGAGAGAACACTAAGAGACAAAACAAATGGTGTCATGACACCTCTACAAAAAATGACTCAGGTGTACTCAGTGAAACATTAATATTTAAAACTCACCAGCCAACCTCTTCATCCAAGAGGCCTCATCAATACCCAAGTTGTTGACAACAATTTTCATGATGCTGCCCAGTAACTGATTGAGGTGTTCTGATGTGACACTGGTGCAGAGCCGGCACTCCATCTCTGGAAAGTTTTCAAATCCTCTCTCCCACCAGCGGGGCAGGTAATTACACAGCATGGGCAAAGTGATTTCAATCACATGAGGCATCTCAGTATAGCGAGCCCCTGACTCGGCCAAGTCCCCAATCTCCTTCAGCAGAGCATCCAGCTCTGGAATGTCTGGACATAATTCCTGGACCTCATTGGGGAGGCCCAAGACTTCACAAGAGAAGTAGTGAAAAGTTAAAAACAAGATTTGTTTAGACAGAAAACAAATCAGAGAAAAGAGTAATGCACTCACTGGCTCTCTCCCTGGGTGTCTTTGTGGTGTAGACGGAGAAAGCGTTGAATTCATTTAGATAGGGCTCTAAGTAGGCCACTGGCATAGCTGCTGCAAGGTGAGCCAAACACTCTCCAAGAGCTGGCCTCTGCCTGTAAACGTAAAGGACAAGTGCAAAAAATGCTCACACGTATCTACTTCTAACTCACTTTACAGATTGTAATGTATGCAGCTATGGAGTTACCTCTCAACATGTGGATTCTTGACAGTCCCCAGGGAGTAGATACTACACATGATGCGATAGCATGACATCTGTAGATCATCCACTGTATGCAAATAACAGTGACAGGTACAGCAGTGTCAGGATAAATGAATTAATAAATAAACACCACGTAAAATCAGAAATAGTACCAATATCAAAGTACTCACGCATAACATCATCTCCAAACTGGTGCTGAGCGATGTGATCAAACAGGGAGGTAAGCACTGGGAGCAGGGCGATGGTTGTGTAGTTAATGTTTTGGGACACGCCTTTCACTTGCTATAAAGAAGAGAGGCAGTAGGATATTTAAGGTGCAATGTTTAACAGATTGTTTGCAGTCAGGAATAGCAATATTTCAAATATGGTGTCCTTCTATTACCTGATTGCCTTTGGATACTTTGCCCAGTTTGAGGTTCTCTACCATCTTCTCTATATCATCAGCAGCACTCTCAAAGAATGATCGCAGCCCCGCTTTCACAATCTCAGGCCCCGACTTCATTACTGTCCTAATAAAGCACATAAGAAAGATTTTAATGAAAAACCAAACAAGAAACATAATCATCTTAACGATATTACACACATCATGTGAGAAAATTAAAAATACTAAACCTTGCATCCAGTGACCGAGCCAGAATGTGGAGACAGTTAACGATTGCTGAAGCATCAGTTCCTGCACATAAAAATACAGTTCTGCTGTGAGGTCTTATGTTGAATTCAGATCACAATATTGGTATACATATAAAGCAAGATCAACTGCACTTGCTCTAACCTGGATGACAATACATCATATACAATACAGCCACATATGAGAAACACAGAAAAGAATGAAAAGATTCAGAAAGAATTTGACATCTTACCAAAGAGAGAAACTCTGTGTCTCACCAGAGCGGACATTTTACAGAAGATACTATGATGAAAAGGAAAGGAAAGGGAAGAAAGGGAAAATGCAGGAAAAAGGAAATGCTCATAAAAGGTAGAAAGTGATATACAAAAAGAATACAAAACATAGTGTCTCTGTGTGTTCTGTATAAGACAGGAAATCACCTTGCAATCATCTCCTTCTCCTTATTGGAAGAATGCCCACCACTACCCAGAACTTTTGCAGGTGTCGACAAGAAGTAGAGGCAGTGGTTTTTGAAATACTGGTTGATGAGAGGCATCAAGATCTGAGAGAGAAAGTTTTCACACTTAGTACAGTGATGATAACAAGTTAGGTCTTCAGAATTGTGACCACTCTAGCTTTACACAATAATCTCACCTTGGCAAAAAATTTGATTTCCTGCTCATGTGGAGACTTTTCCACTCGTCCGCTGCTTACCACAGCCTCTGTACAACAAATATGATAGTATCACAATAACGCTAGCAACAAAGATCTACTTTGAATTACACCAACACAATTCTATTAGATGTTAAAGTATCTGTTCTTCATCCTTGTCCCACAGTACCAAGATGAGCGATGAACTCCTGGGCAATTTCCATCCATTTCAACAGCTTCTGCAGGAAACCATAAGCAAATCTCTTCTCGATGGATGAGATGTCAGACTCCATATCTTTCAGGCCCCTAAAGTAAAACTGAATTTAAATCTTTGTACTTGAACACTTTCCACCATGAGTATGTGTGACACATCATAAAACATAATTTCAGAATGGAAATAATGCAACTTCATTACTGGCTCCCTTATAGTCAAAGGATCAATTATCATAAACAGAAACATAAAGTATTACCTAAAACTAAAACTAATTGCTATGATGTATATTGCTATTGATTTGTATAGATGCAACCTGCTGTGCTGTTATCATGTTTGTGTCATTTGTATAGGCAGGTGATCTGAAGATACTATCTGCTAGGGCCATATAATTAATATAGATAATAGTTTGAAACAAATACAGCTCCTTGCTAGATTTTCTACATAAACCATTCTTCTGCATTACTACCTTGTGACAGCATATCCATTAAGCTGCAGGAACTTGAGCAGCTCATGAGCCTTCTCTCTATCTCGTGCCTTTTCTTTTGCTGTCAGAGTATCATAGGGCACCAGCAGAGGATGTGTTCCACCTCCTACACAAAACACAAACACAATCAATACTCTTGAAGAAAATGGGCAAAAGCCAAATCTCTCATTTTTCATAGGTCTAGGTTCCCTCCACTAAAAACTATCTTACCTTTGGACTGCAGTTCCAACTTTTTCTTCCGTCCCCATGTGTTATGGTAATTTTCTGCCAGTTGCTCTGCCATAGACTGTAAACAGAGGATGAATTAATAATCTATCAATATGAATATTGATCAGATACTAAGATTATAACACAGAAGGTTAAAATATTTAGTGCCATACCTGCAGGTCTCTTGAAAGAGCCATGTGTGTGATATCAATGGGCTGTGGACTGTAGCCATGGCTTGGGTCATACGTTGCCTAGAATCAAAACAGCACTCATTAGATACTGCTGTGATAACACTAATAAGTATTAGTACAATTCATCCAATCTATACCTGGGCGGTCTGTGAGATTTTTCGTGATGCTGCCTTCTTCTTCTCGGACTCTTCTTCCTCTCTAGCTTTATCTATGTTCCACTCCCATGCAATCATGGCTTTGACTGACTCTTTGATTGGCCAACGGTAGATCTCTTTGTCCTGCCAGAAGAAAGTTCCCAGTGATCAGAAGCAGGTACTGATGAAGTTAAAGGAAGAGTCGAGGCACAGCGTGAGTGCAGACCTACCTTTTCTGAGAAGGTTTTGTAAGGCCTAAGCATGGGATGAGTTTTTGCATTTTCATCCAGCACCTCACCATATGACCAGTTATTCTGGATCTGAAAAATACATGTATATACAAAACATATATTAAAGCTGTCATTCAGGTTTTCAAATATTTTATGGCTTCCTTCTTACTTGCACTAAGTCTGAATCCATTTGGAATTATAAATCCTAATACCTGTTCTGATCAAACTAACCCAGCAATGTTGCTGAATAATAGTATTAGACGATTAAGTGTGGATGAAAACAAAAGTCGTACCTTTTCAAAGGCCCATCTATCGTGTGTATATTCAGCATATTTGTTGATAAAGGGATCCAGTCTCTCAGGGATGATAGTGCTGTGGTTGGAGGAAGAATCAGAGGGTTTTTAGCTTTGATTATTTATCTTATATCTTAAAAAACATGACAAAAATCCTCTTACTTGGTGGTCTCTACTGGTTTAGGATCAAAGTTTCCCTCTGCATCTACTGATGCCTTTTTCTCGGTTTTGGAGGAGTAGCTGGCATCTACATAATCGGGAGGTATTGCTCCAGCAATGGCGCAGATGCATGGCATTGAAATTTTGAAAATTTCAGCATCAAATTTCTGTAATGACAATAACAAAATATTACAATATGCCCATAAACCATCTAAAGTACGGATAAAGAGAAACCTCATATTGAAGGAGCTCCACCTTGTGTGCCAGCGATTCAAAGATCCCCCAAAACAGTTTGCGAGTCAGATGCAGCTCCTCTTCTGATGCAACTCCAAAGTTGGCCCAACCATTAGGGAGGCAATAATATTTCCAACACCGCTCATAGTGATTGGTCAAAAGCTAATGAACAAGTAAAAGTAAAAAAATGAATACCAGAAAAACATGATAACTGAACGAGAAGTTTTGTTTTTAAGAGTTTCAAAATATCCTAAGGTCCTTATACCTTCAGTGGCATTTTGGCATACTCATTGAGAATGGGCACATCAAACACCAGCCGCCTCAGCAGGTGCTGAAGCATGGATGGACGTAAATGTCTGAAAGAAGGATAACCAAAGTTAATGTCACTTGTGAACATGGCAATATTAAATGACATGAAAAGTTTGCCATAAGGTTAAACTCACTTGCACAAAGCCATGAGGCACTCTTCGATGATGTCTCTTTGGGCCTTTGTGAAGGCTCGTCCACGAGACAGACGGTAGATTGTGTGCAACATAGAGTCGATCATTATGGCTCGGTGGTCACTGCCAGCAAAGAGTGGGGCACACTTGGTGATAAGTGGCAACACAGCAGAACACAGGTAGCGGTTCAAAGCGAGGGCCATCTCTGTGGTGCTGAAAGCAACCTGTGAATCAGGTCCAACAGTTTGGTTATAATCCTTCTCTGCACTTCGCCCCAACGACCATATACAACTGTGTGTTTGCAAACTGTTTGAGGCTCACCGTGTCCAATGAGGCAGCAGCCCTCATGTCGGGCAGAAAGCCCACCTCCAGCACGTGGAGTAGGAAATCCTGGTTGTCAATACCATACACTCTGTCCAGGAACAGAACCATGGGAGCCTTGTGATCCGGCACAAAACTAGCTGACATCTTTGGTTCTATGATGCTGTTGTCTAAGCATGTCATAAAGAAAACATTTTTGAAAAAATTATTAACAAAATGCAAAGTTGGACAGAAGTGATCGGATGACAAAGGGAGCTTTTAGCATTCAGCTGTATATAATTTATGTTCACATTACATGTACTAACATCATACTCTGTGTGTTGATTAAATGGATAAACACTGATTAAAGCCACCTAACTTCATAACTTCTGTATGTTCTCCCAAGTCTTTACCTTTTCCAAAGGAAGGTATCTGAAGAGGAAGGCTTATGACTCCCACCAGATCCTCAATAGGGACCAGAGACCTCAGGATGGCCCTGATCCTCAGAGCCTCACCCTTACCAGCCTGGATCAACTGTAGAGACAAAAGCTCAGTTTTTCTATAAAGAACATTTTCAACAAGATTTCTTATTCGTGTAACTTTCTTTCTTAGTCCAGTATGGTAGCTACTAAACAGCTTACGTGCATCTCTGGAGCACAACGTCCCAGCAAGTCAATTAGGGCAGAGTAGAAAGACATAATGGCGTTTCCCAGGTGCACCCTGTTCTCCTCATGCTGCTCTTCTCCTCCAAACCTACCAGAAAAAAGACAGTGGCTCTCAATCTTTCTTGTACAGCAAGAGGAGATAATACATTCTTTGGCGCCTAAATACCATCAAATGGCTTTCGAACCAAAGCTGAGAGCTCTTACATAGGAAAGCGCCTATCTTTCTTTACACTGGGGCCATCCCTTGCAGGGTCCTCTGATATTTTGATGGCCTCCTCTATTGCAGCCAGCAGACCATTACCTCCCTCCCCTCTTAGGGCTGGACCAAAGCACTCAGGCCTGCGAATGAGGAGACGTACCACTACGTTGGCATTCTCTTCTACGCTCTCTCCTACAGGAAGGAAAGAAAAACATTAATTGTTATTAATAAGGGAGAAAAAGGGAAACAATAGGGCCATTAGAATAAAAAATTGCATTGTGTATCAAATTAACAATCAGACCATTGACAAATACTGCAAAGCGAAGAAAGTCAAGGTATTTTTCTCCACCACAAGGATTCCAGCCAATGTCAGGGTAGCCTTTAGCCAGTAGCATTGGACAGCTCTGAAGTCCACATCCAGCTAAATACTTCACCACCTGGAAAGATATCAGTGTACTCAGATGAGTAAAGAAGCGAAATGAGAAGAATGTTGCACAATGCCTCTTTGTGCATATTGACTTCATTTTACCATTTCTAGGTCCTGCTCTTGGAGAGCCAATGCCAGCTCATTGTTGTCAATACAAGAGGCTGCAGCCACATCCAAGGGGGTGGAGCCCCGCATTCCTAAAGAACAGCAGAGAATATTCCAGCTTTAGCACAGTTCACACATTAAGAACAAATAATCAAGAATAATAGTGGAACTCAACAAAGACAATCACCAAGGCCGATGCCACTGTTCTGGAGAAGGTAGCTGAGGTGGTCAAACATAGAGCGCTGATTCTGACGACTGATGCGACAGAAATAGCAGAGAAAACGGCAACAGTTTGTCACCACTCGAGGGAATCTGATCTCCTGTTGGAAGAAAGCATGTTAGAAAAGTAAAGTTCAGTAACATATAATGTTGGTCTTATTGCTTACTTTTATTATTTATTTTATTATTTTCTATTACCTGGTGGTAAGGTCTAACTGTACATTAAGCACACTTATAATACAGTTGAGTAGAACAAAAAACATACCTTTGAGTCCCCACCACCCAGTACATTAACCATGACCTCCATGACAGTTTCATGCATGCCCAGAGCTCGCATCAAGTTTGGGTGCTGGTAGAAAACTTTGTTACTCATGATGTTCCTGAGGAAGACAAAAAGAAAAGTTGACTTATATGCAATTATAAAAGAATTCACTTTAAGGAATTAAGAATCAATCAATATAGCAACCCGATGCTTTGAATCATGAGCCTCTCCTCTTCCGGACCCATCTGGACAATAAGCAAAGAGCGGATCTGGCCCAAGCACTCCAGCAGGTCCATGGTGTCGTGAATTGACACTGCATTGATGGTGTAGGCCTTGGGAAGGGCGCGCATGAGCTCACCCAGCCCATCGTACTGCCTGTGAAGGAGGCTGAACATCATACGCACTAGCTCAGGGTTCTGGATAAATGACTCCTGGGCCCAGTGTATCATAGTGTGGGAAATCAGCTCCTGCAATGTGCCTGGTAAATAAAGTACAAAGAGTTAAGCAATAGTAATACAAAAGATGCTATGTACTGTAACAAACTAATTATAAGGGTTGGTGATATGTATGGAGTGGGGGTATATATGGGGTGGCAAAAACACAATTAGCTAACCTGAAATTGTAAATTCTACATAACATGCAAAAGATGAGAGGCTCACTTGGTTTTTTATCTTCCTGTGGCTCAGGCTCGACCTCTACCTTCCTCTCACGGAATTTTTTCACCTTTTCCAACAAACGGAGCAGTCGTCCACGAACAGAATTATCCACTTCTTCCTCTTCTTCTTCTTCTTCAATATGAACACCTGAGGTTTTGAACACAATACTGTAACTTCTACTAAAAGCTGCAATCCGCACTGCTAATTCTAAATGCTGATTTCACAAGACTTAATACTGTTGTTGAAGACTTACCACAGTGTACTAGCAGAGCGTTGTGAAAATGTAGCATAGATTCACGGACTTCATCAGGAACAGGGCATTCTTCATCCTCAGCGCAGTTCTTGAAGTTCATGAGCATGTTGACCTACACAACAGCAAGTATGTTAATTTTAATTTCAAACAGCGTTTGTGTATTTTAGAATGGAGATTATTTTTAACTTAACAATTCTTAATACAATTAAACAATCAATAAATGTGCTCTTTGCATGCATTTGTCTTGGTGCACCTGCTCCTGTGGGGGGGAGCGAAATTCACGGGTCTTGCGGGCAGTCTCGGCTGCACTCATGGTGAAGGCCATCATAAGTTCATTGTAGCGCTGCCTTTGGTTGGACTGTATCTGGCTGACAAACTGGTCTGAAAAGGCAGTGATGGCCTCCACTCTGTGACGTAGCTCACAGTCACAGAAATATTGCAGCAGAGTACACATCTAAAAGGACAAAAGCAAAGTGAATCACTGATACTACACTAACAGTATCAATGGAAATAATAGATTTCTTTGTATATTCCAGATCAGCCATACCTGCAATTTGACAGACTCTGGTAGCTTCATCTGGAAAAGTCCTTGCTCAAGATTATCTTCTTTATTTTCGCCACCTGTTTCCACAAGTTTCTCCTTCTCTGTTTCCTCCGCTCCTTTCTCACCATTTACTTGCTCTGTCTCCTTCACCGTTTCTTCATGTGGCATTACGGCTTCTGTGCTCTCCAATTCTTCCTCTATTTCTTCCTCTTCCTCCTCCTCTTCTTCACCCAAGCCGTCGTCCTCATATTCCTCTTCTTCTTCCCCCCCAACTTCCTGCTCTTCTTCCTTCAATGGTCCTGCATTTGGGGGTGCTTTTTGTTCATTCTCATCCTTCAACTTGGCAATCTCCTCAGTGGGCTCCTCTGCTTTCTTGCCACTGAAGACGGTGGGCTCGAGCATCTTCAGAATGTGTGTGACATCTTCATCATCAAACACACCCATAATGAGGAGGGTACTGATGAGCTTCAGGATTGGGACAAAATGAAACTCAACACTGCCTCCCACAGGGTCTCTCATGGCTTGACCTCCATCTTGCACAGCCTCAGTTAGCATGTTCAGGGCTTTGGTCTTTAGCACCTGAAAATACAAGCAAACTTATGGTTATTAGTGACTCAAGAGTTCCCTAAAATGCCTAAAACCTGTTTAACCTCACCTGTAAGGGGATGACTGGACTCAGCGTGTAGATGTCTGGATCTGTTCCCACAAACCCAACGGAGGAGAAATGGAGTTTGGGACGCAGACATGTGGTGAGGCCAACCCCGGGTAAAGCATGAGATCTTTCAATGTACAGAGTGATGCTGCGTGTTTCGTCCGTCATTGGAACTATGAATTCCTTGTTGGTTCCCAGCCGGTTCCTCTTGGCAGACTCTAGGTGCATGCTGATAAGCAGGTCATAGAAGCCGCTCCTCATTGGTCCAGGTAGGTAGGTGTTCTCTATGGCGTAGAAGAGCTGGGATTCATCCACATGGCTGCACAGAGCGTGAGCCACACGGTTGTTTCCCAAAGCGCACACTGAACCATACAGCTTCAGAGTATGATAGTGGAACTTCAGCAGGTCCATACGTTCAGACAGCTCCAGGATGTCAATGCACCTAGAGGATGCAAAGGGGTTGATTTTGCAGGGAAAAAAGCAACACAATATTGTAACTTCTAACAACACAACAGATAAATGCATAGTGATGAGGCTCGGACCTGTTCTCCTCTGGGATATGGAGAGCCATCATTGTAAGTGGCTCCTGACACTGCACCACCCAGCCTAGTCTCTCACTAATACGGCCTGTCTCTGGAGCCAGGAAGTGGTTTGGCATGCGGCTCCAGATGACTGGGGTTAACATCTGGACATCAAGTCTAGGAGGGCACTGGGGGACAGGGTTCTTGCGTTCACTCCGGAACATGGCGGTTGAGATTGGCATAATGTTCTAGCAAGACAAGAAGAAGACAAATTATGTATTGGACAAAACAGTTACATAACAAAGTTAGTCATGTGTAATTTTAGTCTCGATTTTGAGGACCAGTGTAGACCGAGTGATTCACCTTGAGCTTGCCTAGTTCAAACTGAATCATATTCTGACTGGAAGGAAGGACAAAGACAGCTGGGAACAGTTTTGTGTTGGGCTCCACCTGCATGAAGGGGACAAAATATGATTGCATTATATAATGAATTTATAAGGAACTGTATAAACAACAGATTGAAGCTTATCTGACCTGGTAAAATG
The DNA here is from genome assembly GCF_004916995.1 of Morone saxatilis. Taxonomy (NCBI): domain Eukaryota; kingdom Metazoa; phylum Chordata; class Actinopteri; family Moronidae; genus Morone; species Morone saxatilis. Next base: position 14,544,273 of record NW_023339763.1, on the reverse strand, counting down.
TGTTGATCTCTTTTCCATTAGCAGTGAAAGTCATGAGTCCTGTGTCCAAATCAATAAGACAACCGATCACAAAATCCTCTTGACTGACTCGGGTCTGCTGGGAGCTGCTGAACTCCCCTCCCCATACCATGTAGCAGTTACTGCGTTTTATACTGAAGAAGACAGAACAAAGAAAAAACAATTTATTGAATGACTGTTGTTCTCTGTCTACAAGAGTCAAATCAAATTTTGATATAAATAAATTTGACAAGAGTAACATACCTGTCATGAATGTTGCCTTTATCATCACCTACAGTGACTGTTACATTTCTCACTTTGTTCATGTCAAAATGATGGTCATACTGGTGATAGTCAGGTGTGATCCAGCCCACCCACACGCATCCGGGCTCCTGCCCCGCAAACACTCGAACAGAATAATAGTACTGGTAAGAAGTGGGAAATAAACATTAGTATAGTTTCAAGTGAAGATGACTCAACATGTTCAATATAAAAAAATGTAATAAAATACTGTTATTGTATCTACAATTAACAATATAAGCACAACTGAGCAAATTGTGCATGAATTAATAGTCATACTGTGGTGGTGTTAAGGATGATATCGACATCATCCCTGTCATCTGGCACCACATCTTCCATCAAGCGGGGCATGGTGGGAACAACAGGGGGTGGAGATATTAATGCAGCCTTCTTAGCCTTGAAAAGGAATCTGTAAATAACAGCAGCAATTACTATACATTACTATATATGAAAATGTAAACACAGTATCCCTGCTGTAGCCTCATCAAACCCCATACACTCCTTCTCAAGTCACTCTACATAAATCTATACAAACCCTTTCTTTTTGCTTTTCTCAGTTGAGGCATCCTTCTCATTCTCTCCATTTTTAATGGCAGGAATCTCTTTAGGCACAGAGGGTTCTTTCTTCTCCTCCTCCTGCTCTTTGCGAGAAGCTGACTTCTTAAGTATTTCAAAGTCAGAGTCTGGGTCCACCTCTAGCACATCATCTTCAGGGATGGTCATGGCACGAGTGAGAAGGGTGGTCCCTGCTCGGACTTTGAAGGTCTCATGAAACTCAACTGGCATGCTGAGTCTAAAGAACAGCAGATCTGTGTTGGCGTTCTGAGATCCGAATGTCTTGTGGGTCACTTTGAGACAAGGGGCAGTTTCCACTGTCCCATCAACACGGGACACCTACAACATAAATGAAAGGGGGCCAGGTGGTGATCTAGAGAATATTATTCATATTGGGAACTAAATCAAAACTCTGCAAGAAATAATGCACAATACCTCTATGTGAGGATGTTCATTAGGCACAATGATGAACTGGGGAAGGCTCTTGCTGAACCACATGGTAATGTCTCTTTTCATGTTGATAGCAAAGGGCTCAAATCCCTCCTGCAGCCCACAGATGGTAAAGTAGCGAAGACTGCTGACGTTCTGACCCAAGTTGATCCTGCCGACTTGGGACAGGCCCAGACTGCACACAGGTATGAAGCCTAGTGATGTTTGATACAGGCATGAACATGCATCAGAAACACAAACCCACATGTGCTAATATCCAATGTCTCTGCCTAAAAACATTTTCTAACGGTTACTGTACGTACCCTCTCCTATCTCGATATCCTTAAAGGCCATCTCCGAGCCAGAGTCACTGATCAACATTTCTCCATTGAGTGTAAACATGATGTTCATCTCTGTGAGGTCAATCATACAACCCACCACATCACCAGATTGCCACTGACGACCAAATGGCTCATTTCCAACATGCCAACGTTGGGCCTGGAAAAAAAATAGTACATTTTAGAGTTTTGTATTATAGAGGCTTTGGAATCCTTCATAACCAAGGTCTAACTCACACCTTGAAGCCATTGAAGACATAGGCCAACTCATCTCCACCAAGTTCCATGTCTGCGCGAACACTGGGCCTGGCCCAGCCCACTCTCATCTCCCCAACTGTCACAGCCTCAAACTCAAAGTACCACTTTCCCTGTGTGACAACATAAGATTTCTCTGCTCTGAACACTCTGATCTTATCTCCACGGGAGCTGCCTGGTCCATCCCCACCTACAATAACAAAAACACAGTAATGGACACTTAAAAGAAAAGCTTGTAGATTCCATAAATGCCTGTTGCTTTAAAGGTCCAGTGTGTAGGATTTAGTGGCATCTAGGGGTGTAGGTGCAGATCGCAACTCCCTTGCTTAACCCTCCCCTTCCAAGTGCAAATGAGAAACTACGATGGCCACAAAACACGCAAAAATGCGAACACTCCGATATAAAGGTTTGTTTTTTCCCTTTTGGACTACTGCAGAAACATGGCAGCTCAACATGGTGGACTCCACGGAAGGCGGCCCGTGGCGTCTGTAGATATAAAAGGCTCATCTGAGGTGACAGAAACATGACAAATCCTATACTCAGGTGATTATACACACTGAGTATGAATATTATATTCAGTTTCTGTCAATAGATCCTTTCACACTGGACCTTTAATAGCAAATCCTAAAAACATTATTCATAAACAAATATGCCTGCCATCCTGCTTGTAGACAAGCAGTGCAAACTTACTGCTCTCCTGGTCAGGTGGTTCTATGTTGTAACCATATCCAATGAGAGTGCGAACAGCTGCACAAACTGTGTCTCTGTTGGTCTTTTTAGTCTTTTCATCCAGGAGGTTGTAAGGAACCAGACGGGGATTGCGCTTGTTCATTATGTCCTATAAAATAAAATAATATCAAACATGAAAATGGAATAAAATAAACGTATGGAAAAAAACAAATTAATGCGGCATGTACCCATTGAAATATCGACACATACTTATTATTGTCATTATCACTATCGTAGGGACCTCTGCATAAAAAGACTGGTCATACCTGCACAATACTGTATGTCCAGCCTTGGCGAACCCGGTCTCTTGCCCACACGTTGTGTCCGTTTTCTGCCAGTCTCTCTACTAAAGTGTTCTGATTAGGTGTCAGCTTGACATGGTTGAGGTCCAGAGGGGCTGGCTTATATCCGTTACTCTGCATGTAACTAACAAACAATACTTTGTGATCAGAACTGGTCCTGGAGAGCCTTTAGGCCATTATCAGTGTACATGATAAAAGAGAAGCAATGTCACAAAATAAGTAAAAATAAATGAAATGCCTTGCAGCTCACGTTTTGGGGAGTTTGGTCCTCTTCAGATTCTCCTCTGCTTTCTCATCTCCCATCCCCACATGACAGCCTAGTGCCAGCAGAGTCCTTTGAAATGAGTCACACAAGGAATTAGAAATACAAAGAAAGGAAAGCACAGTGCTGCTAATTAAACTAAGGCACCGACTTACTTGAGTGTCTCCCCTGACATTGCTAAATTGTAGTTCTTCTCTGGTTCAGGCAGACTCAGGAAATCTACCAGACATGGGTGCAGCTTCTTGTTGTCGTCTCGAAACTTGACATTCATATTAAGGAACAAAGTGCAAAGATTTTTTAAGGAAATTGGAAACATTTTCTATGAGAAAGATGACCAACACTAAAAACACTCACTGCTGCATAGGTCCACCCTTGTTCAATGCGAGTAACAGCCCACAGCTCATGGCTATTTTCTGCAAGCTTCTCTCGAATGCGCTCCAAATGAGGAGGAAGTACAATCTGAAAGAATAATAAATTTAGTGCAATGGAAAAGATGTAGAAGAAGATGAAAAAGAGAAAGATTTTACCTGTATAGTGTCCACAGGGCAAGGAGTGAAGGCTGTATGTGAGAGGGACTGAGTTGGACCCAACAGGTTGCGGACGCCATCGAAATCATGCTTATACTCCTTGATGGGCTCAATCCGCAAACGGTCCCTGGGCAGCACTGCTTCATAGCATGGAGCATAGCCTGGAGGTGGAAGGAACTTGAAATCCCCATGACGCCCTCCGAGAAGAAATCGCAACCTTGTAGGAAGCGTGGAAAATGATATTATTTATCATTATTATTTGTCATAACTGTACTTCACTTAAGAAAAAATAAATTCATCATACTTCATTTTATAATTATGATTTAAAATGTCCTACGTAATGCCTGCAGAGAAGCTGACAACAGGGAAGAACAGGCCGTCCAGGTTGAAGTTCTCAAACATGCCCTGAACAGGATGTCCATTGATACGGAAGGAAATACTGGGCACGCTCAGATCCAAACAGCAGCTGACCACGTCCTCCGCTGCCAGCAGGTGCTGATTGGGTGTGGCAACGTGACGCGGAACACGTCCTGTGGGTACACAGAGCAAATGCACTCATGTTTGTCAATATACAAATTTGTAAGCATAAAAGCACAAAATCAAATTTGCTAAAAGGGTTTGATAAGATATAGATAATTGTTTAAAATAAAGGTAATACATGTACAGTATATGTTCCTGGAAACAATCATCCTAATCTGATAGTGCAGGAGCATGCAAAAGACTACTGTTAAGTCAAACCATGTTTACTCTACCTGACCAGAGGTGAAGCCCATCAAAACCGTATGAGTAGAGGTCATCCCCGACACCGTTACTCCCCCAGCCTTCCCCTCCCCCTGGGTAAGGACTGTAACCCTCCGTCAGAGCCCAACCCACACGCAGGTGATATGGCTGGGCTGTAAGGAACGGCTCCACGTTGTCCACCATCACCTCAAAATACCACTTCTTATACTGAGTGGATCCTTCACAAGTTCCAAGGAAAATGTTGGGTCTCATGCTAAAGGAGGATTACAAAACAAATACCTAAGTCAGAGCAGATTTTTTTATATAACTGGGCTTCAGCTCAGAAGACATAGCAAACTACAAACTGACCCACCTGGTTACATAATTGATAATGTTGGTTTGAAGTAGGAGGTCACGACCTGGAAGCAGATTCTCTGTGATGAGATTCTGGTTTGACCTTACAGCCACCCCGTTACACACACACAGAGAACAGAGCACATCCAAGACCTGACAAAAAAAGATACAGAACTCCATGAAGATTGTTCTGGGGCTGCTTTGTAGCTAGAGGTATGATTTATATTATTTTACTTTGTGGGTAATTTGAGTTTTTATATGCTATCTTTGCACATATTGTATTGTATTTTGTGAAGCACCTTGTAACTCTGCTTTTGAGAGGCAGTATAGAAGTAAAGTTTATTATTATTATCATTAATATTATTATTATTATTATAAAGAATACATGAGCTGCAATGAACTAAGACATTTTTCCAACAAGGTTTTTACAACATGCTCAGCAAGCAGTGTTACATGTTCCTGACCTTATGATTGCGTCCATGCTTATCCAGCAGAGAGATGATTGATTTGATGTGATTCTCCTGGATAATATTCAGCACCTCTGGACTCTCAATCAGAACACAATACAACACCTCCAGGATTCCTGTCATAAACATGTGGCAATATATAAAAATATAAATATTAGCAGTACATGTTTATGTGTTATGGCGGAAAAGCGTAATATTAAGTAATTTCCCCACGGGGATTATTAAAGTATTTCTGATTCTGATTCTGATTCTGATATTGTAATGTTGTTGTTATTTATATATATACATCCCAATGTATGCAGTTTGTATTTCTTCTGTATGTCTTAGATACCTGAAGATGCTTCCAAACGATCCAATTTACTGACCAGCCAGTCAAGGTTATCACAGAACAGGGCACAATTGGCACGATTACCTCTGATCAAAGAAGCTTCACAAAAGAAGAGAAGCAGAAAAGATTGTTCATGTATCACATTCAAAAACAAGAAGGTGGCTAGATATGAGGAACATAAATGACTAATCTAGAATCACCGTGAATGCATAGAACAAATCACCAAATGGGCATACCTAGCAATTCATACAGTAAATTTACTATCTCCTTCCATGACTCTGCAGCTTCTTCCCCAGCATACTCTGAGAAGTGTGCTGCTGTGTTGTAGACATTGAGCCGATCAACACAGTCCAGAACATGAGTAATCATTCCCTGTTAAAAACAATAAAAACGTATACACAACTGAAATAAAAAAAATATGAAAAAAACAAGATTTACATCCAAACATACAACAAACAATTTCAAGAATAGTCATTCCTCAGTAGGTAAACCAACCTCTTCCTGGAAGAGGTTCTGTCTGTTCTTGAGGGACCGAAGCTTGAACTGTTTGTCCTCATGTTCCAGCTCCTCCTCGGGGGGTCGGAAGTAGAAAATTAGGTCCTGCAGGGAGAGCACCACTGTGTCCATGGGCAGGGATGGGGGGTTGGCAGATTTGTTTTTCCCACTCAGAGCATCTAGACCTCTGGAAACAAGAAAAGAACATGATGAGAATACCACAGCAAATGTGCTATATCTGAAAAGCCAAAACATAGCTATTAGCAAAGATTTAAATCAAATATAACTGAAGGAGTGCTACTTGATGAACTGGTTGAAGAGGCCTGTTGTGCTGTAAATCATTCTGGCGGCTTGGGACTCTTCGGTCTGAGATCGAGCCACTGTTAGTGCATCATCCATGTGACCTTCTTTATGGAGTATGGCCTAAGAATTGAACACAGGTGATCTTAACACTCATACAAACATGTTGACTTAAACGTCTTTGAGTAGTTATTGTTGCTCCAACTGGTGATTTATATTTTGCTGACCATATTGATATTTTTTGCTTTACCTTTCTCTTCAGAGGTCCCAGACGAGCAGATTTGGCATCAACAGCAGCATATGTAAGCCACAGGCCAGATGAAGCATGCTGTACGAAGCACATGGACTCTCCATACTTAATCTCAGGCGTGCCCATGCCTTCCACATCTCGCTTCTGGGCCAGTTCAATTTTCTCCTGTAGTTTAAATAACACATGTGCTCTTCATCAACATGGGTAAGAATCTCTATACTGCACAAGGATGTCTCAAACACAATTCTGGCACCGCTGACTTTGTAAGACAATGACCTTTGATATTCTGAAGCAGAAGGCTGACATCTTAGAATTTGCCTTCTCCGCATCCACCAACAGCAGTCCTTTCTCTTCATCCAAATATAGGTATCTGCCTGTTGTTATGTGACGTATCCGGAAAGACTGGCCCCATTTAATGTGCCCTCCACTCCAACTATCAACATGAATGAATGAGTAAAGACACAAATAATCACAGTAATAATAATAATAACTTGCAGTAAATGATTGTAATACACATGTTGTTAAATGCAAGGAATCATGACACTCACGCAATACGTAGTGGTTCAAGTCTCCATAAGGATCGAGCATGACTGCATACAGCCCCTCCTTCATAATGAGCAACTCTGAAAAAATCAAACAATAACACACCAGTCGATGATGTCTAACATGTATCAGGTTGACAAATTACCACATTCCAGGTAGCCAATGTATTAAGTTTATGTCAGTACTCTATGACAATCAACTTGTAGACATTCTTAAGATAGCTAGCGCATTGCAATGAACATTTGTTTCTTATTCCATCGCTATGTGGTCATGGGGATAGCAAGCGGGGACCACTCTGAAAATTCCTTGTTGGTGTGTTCAAGGACCCTAGAATGCTACCATAGGGATGCACCAATTGGAAATTGAAAATTGATAATGATGGTTTTTTTGTTGTTATATATTCACTTCATGTGACTGAGAAACAATAAAAATCTACCAAGATTAGACTTTTGCCTTGTTGCAGTTCAGTCTATTTCTCTTCTCATACAAGATGTGAGACGGAGAGCTGAACAGCCACTCACACTGTGCTTGGTGCTATTTGCATGCAATTTGTGCCAGTGCTGGAAAACGGAGGTGATTATTTCTGCAATATCTGAGTTGGAAATAAACAACACAGCATTTAGCCAGTATAAAATCGAGTGCACACATCCGAGATATACATGGGCCACTGACATCGATGAATGCCTTCTTATTATGTCATGCGAACATGGCGAATATTGGCTGATACCAATGTATAGCCAATATATCAGTGCTTCCCTAATTTGCCACCAATGTTCCCAAAAAATGTAACCAAGCAGAAAAAACATTTTATGATAAAGATATGGGGCTGTCCTATTAATTAAAACTTAGTCAGGTGTGGAAGAGCTTTGAAGACAACCTCTACATCACCATGCATCATGAAACACGCAAAAACTAAAGGCATGTTTTATAATCTAGGAAAAATACCAAAAACACATATGGTATGCTTTGGAAGGGACAGGAATGAAAGATATTGATCACCTGCGTTGGTCGTCCCCTTGGTCAGCTGCTGGGATTGCCAAGCACTCGTCCATGTGACCATGGAACAGCCTGAGCACATACCCTCCAGTCAGAAAACCTAGAGAAAAAGATATTTTCTCATATTGCTAAAAGGGAATGGACAGGTTTATGGACAAAAAATGCTTTTAGCAACAACATAATTACAGACCTTCAGCTAGCTCACATCCAGACATCACAGGGGTCATTGTCCACAGTGTTTGCATGAAGGAGGCATCTACCATCAAGTCTCCACTGGCATAGGAAAGATGCTGAAAAGAGCGCAGGTGGTAAAATTGGTAAGATTAACTTACAACAAATTGTCAGTTAAGGTGCAAGTTAATAAAATCATGGTTACCAGGTATCGCTCTGAAGAAACACTGACAAGAATGAGGTCATCTCCCACCCTGACCTTCTCGCCTTCAGACCTTTGCTTGGAGGCTGGATGGATGGTCCACCAGCAGGCCTCACCTGTGACAGACAAACAGATTTAGGATACAGAAATCTACATGAGTTGCATAATGTGCAGTAAGGTTCATAGCTACCTGTGGAGTCTTCCTGCAAGCCCACATCAAAAGCCAATTTGTCTGTCAGTGAGCGCGAAGTAGTCAAACAGCTCAGGTACTGCAGCATAAAGAGAGGGAAAACAAGTTAGTGTTTAGTGAGATGACATGGACTTCAGATGATTTGGATAATTGATAATAGATTGTATATATGATTGTATATAATCATAACTTGTGATTGTGGGGAAAACTGCTGATTAGAGGAGAGGACAGGATAGAGCATCAGTAGCCTTATATTTGACTGTAAATGTGCTCACCATGCTGGAGTGAGTGTGTTTCAGGAGGATGGCATGTCCGTACAGCAGGGTTCGGTGACCCCCACCTTGTGACGACTGGGAAAAGGAGGTAGAGGCAGACTCAATTAAAGGCACAAAAGATGAAAGGAGGTTGTCATAATAACAGTCGAGCGAATCTGTAGACTCTAAGAATGTGCTCAGAGCATTAGGAGGAATAAAAACTATAACCATGCTACTATTGTAAAACCAAGCAAGGTTTGATGCACATGAGAAAAACAATACCTAAGTTGCATTCTACCACTGTGAAAGGTTAGATTGAATGTACAGAAATAAATACTACTTAAAATATTTTATTATTATTATGTTATGTCATCATTAGTTTTTGGTTGTATGTTCAGGTTGTTTATAAGTTATTATTGTATTTATGTTGTTATAGAAACAAGGAAGGAAAAGGAGGATTATCTAAGGTGATTGACATGAATCAGTGAAGGTATTCTAAGATAAGTTGCTCTTTTGTGGCAGCAGTTATGACACAAACTTTCAGGCTTAAGCAGTGGACAGAAATGTAATAGGACAGTAAAGAATGAGCAAACATACCCATTTGTCCAAATCGACAGCCTATGGTTGGCAAGTGGGAGAGAGAAGGAGCATGTGGCATTGAGTCAGAAAAGAAACAAAGTGAGTTTCAGTTGTTAAATGAACAATACACTGCATTTGTTGCATTTACATCATTGGTAAACCCCATGTTAAACAAACGGCATTAATTTGCCGCCTAACTGAACCTTCCTAAGGCCCGCCCCTTTGTGCACTGTGCTCCAATAACAGTTGAGCAAGCTTCGATGAGAACCTCCGTCTACTTTCCTGTACTTAGATGTTGAAAAGACAACCAAATTTAGATGATGGTTAAGTATATATTATATGTGTGTATATATTTATATATAGTCACATTTTAAGTTAGCTAATGCTCGCAAAATGGCTAGTGAGCTAATGCTAACATTAGATAACTTAAAAAAATTGGTTGTCTTTTCACATCTCGACGCGCTCAACACATACCGCGCACTATCTTGCATACTCGGAAAAGCAGAAAGGACGTTTCACTCCCGCTACCCAAGTGAGCTCAACTGTTATTTATTGGAGGACCGAGTGAAAGTGGTGGGACTTTGGGTGTTCAATTGTGTCTTACCTCATCCACAGAAGAGTTGGACAGCATCTCCTGTAATGCTCGCACAGACAGGGACTGCTCCAAAATGAAGCAGCAGATAGCAAGGTCCGGAGGGACATTCTGAAACCCAGGACAACCAGTAAAACCCAGTGAATAGGAGCAATTACAGTTCTCAAACAAATTAGATCAAAGGCATAAATAAGCATGGTGTCCTTTCGCTACCTGAGCATTGGAGGTGGTCTCAAGGAAACACAGACGATTCCCAAATCCTTCACACGACAGACACAGCTTGATCTGTTCCTTAAGGATGGATGCAGTGCACTGGAGCACGACCTGGTCATCCTACAAAGACAAAACAAGTCCAAAGTGAAGGGGGGATTTTGGGAGCATTTTTGAAGAAAAACTGGGACAGAACAAGAGGGATTGACATGCAACAAAGATCCCCAACCAGAATTGTATTTAGGATTTTAGATAACTCTCAGGCAAACTTGTAGCCTTCAGCACCAAACAGCATCTATTACACTTCCCCCTCTCTGGTGACACACAAGGCTCTGGACAAGTTTTTTCACATATGCTGTACTGCAGTAGTAAACATCCAACACTTGTGTAAACACTTGAGTAAAATCAGTTCCCCTTTAATAAATTCTGCAAAGCTTAGATTACATTGTGCCTCTTATATTTCATGGGTTAGCATATTAAACTTGCAATTCTTGACTTTTGATAGGTCAAATCCATACACCATATTTGCGAGGGGTGGCATTACAAGCTAAAATAATCTAGAGATGGCTTCGTATGAAGACAGACACATCAGGAAAACGACATTGTGGCCAACAGAAATAACAGAAATTTGGGACAACACATACATAAAATAACCTGTAAAAACAGCTGCTTCCTTCCACAACCTTTCTTAACCTTTACTTGTTTTTGTGCAGTTAATGTACATTTCTCTGTGCCTGTCACTGGCACAGCTTTAATCTCTCCGTGCCTCTCTGGCTCCATGACACCAGCCACTCCCCCCCAACCCCCCATCCCAGCTCTCTATTTTAGGCAGCTGCACCTGCTGTTCACACAGCTCATTCTGGAAACCAACAGATATTTAGGATTTGACGGCCAGGAAAAAAGAATTGGCCTACATTGCACTGACTCGATAATGCAATTAGTGGCTTGCTGACCAGAGGAATATTCAAAAATTCCCTTTGAATTACCTCGGCTCAAAACGTCATGCTCAGCTGTTTGTGTTTTTATCTGCAAATGCTTCTGATTCATTCATACCCTTATACCTGGGCACATGCCAGTAAGTAACAAATATAATTTCAGTAAAAAGAGTTTAACATTTTTGTCAACCGTCTGTCTGTAAACTATCTATTTTGTAATTTTATTTAATTTGTGTCTTATAGTTTCTGGCAGCTGACACTGCTAAATAAACTTCTGATACGTTTAAAGGACGGACCAACTCTTAGATATCAGATGATCTGATCTGATAAAATTAATGCAATAAATTTCGGTACATAATGCCAAAATTGTAATATATACGTAATGTTTCCTAATTTATACAGAGGTATGTACAAAGAAAGAATTTTGGTGTTAGCACTTCAATCCATAGTGGCATAAACAGGTTTCTGACATCCCAAAATTTTAAGTGTTAAATACAACGTTGAGGAAGGTGTGCAAACTCCAGACAAAAAGGCCCAGAGCTGACCCAGGATTTTTTTTAAACCATATTCTTGTTGCTATTCTATAGAGCTTAAAAAATTGTTTAAAGGGTCAGTTCACACCAAGACCAAAAATACATATTTTTTACCTCTTACCCATAGTGTTATTTATCCATCTAGATGGTTTTGGTGTGAACTGCTGAGTTTTGGAGATATCGGCCGTAGAGATGTATGCCTTCTCGCGAATATAATGGAACCAGATGGCAATTGGCTTGTGGCGCTCAAAGAAAAAATACATTAAAAAACAGCAATGTCTCGTTCCACAAATCATGACCTATAAACTATTTTATTTCTACGTATCACTGCTGGTTCCATTATATTCCAGAGAAGGCAGACATTTTTATGGCCAATATCTCCAAAACTCAGCAACTCAAACCAAAACAATCTAGATAGATGAACAGCAGGTAAGAGGAAATATGTTTTGATGTCCCTTTAAGACAATCTGTATTGTGCCTGTGTGACAGTTTGTGAGTTTGTAGTGTTATAAAGGGGAGTTGATGCAGCTTCAAAAAATGTATCTCACACTGTTTGCACCTTAAAGACAAGTCCGTAAAACATCACAGACCATTGGACAAACTGACAATCCGACCACAGCATATGACAGACTTAAGTATAACGTTTCTGTCACGTTCTGTTTCTGAGTTACTGTGTGCACAAGAATGTGTCTACAGGCATGACACAGCAACAGACTGATAGACAGACTGACAGAAAGACAGATGCCACCGTGACAACATGAGGCTAGGAGCTGAGCGTTTATCCAAAATAAAAAAAGAAGATTTGCCATTAAGAACTTTAAAACAACTTAACTTTAAAAAAACAAACAAAAAAAAAACAGAATTTTAAAAATTGGACTAAATGATCTGATAATAAACATTGCTAGTACTACTTTAATAGTTCCCACATGGACTGAAGTAAGCAGGTGCTGAAATGGGCCAAGCTTTGAACCTGTTAATCCTCGTGCAGTAAATATAGAACTCAGCTGAGTTCAGGGTGAACATAAACAGGCCTAGAGTGACTTTATGACACATAGTTAACATATTTTACTTTAGTGCTGTGTTTCAGGCCATGAGACAATGACAACTGCAAACATGTGTTTTTTAGATTTATGTGGCTTCTAGATTCATTTGTAAAAGAAAAAACATTTAAATTTAAATGTGCTCACGCTCATAAAAATATTAAGTAAAAACACTGCCGTCACACTTAAGGATGTACAACTTATAATCAAGTGGCTACAAGGAACTTATAATGCAGTCTATACATAATCAGTGTCACACTAACATAAGGGCTAGAGTTACCAGAGTCTAGAGAATCTCAAGTGAAACTATTTGGAACATCTACAATAGCTGAGTATCAACGCTGACTATCCAAATAGAGAGTGTTACATACAGTAGACTGCTTGCAAGGCCACAATGCCCTTCTGCAGGCTTTGACACAGAGATCTAAACAGGAAATCTGATAGCTACGTGGTGAGTAATACAGCAAAAATAAACAGACTTAAACAAAATAGTTTAAAACTTAACATTATAACATCAATTAAAATCATTTAAGTAAAAAATATATATGTCAGGTAAAAGTAAAACTTAAACTCCGTAAAAAAGATATTCATATTTAAAAAATGCACACTGTAGTACAACAAAGACCTGAGAACAGAGTCGCAGTGGAGTCATCCGATACAGCCATACTTAATCTTGGTTCGGGACATGGTCATCAAGCACAGTATGCAAACAATTATTGCTTACAAATAGTTACAACTATCTTGTAAACAGCAGAGAATGAGTAGACGACCTCCATCGATAACAGCAATTTATTTATTCAATTCATTCATTATGATATTTGGGTAAATAAGTCCCTAAATGACCCTTTTTGTAAAAAGGTAGTTATGAGATTCTTATGAGATAAAGGACTAGTCTAAATTCTTAAATTAAAAAGCAAACAAAAACAGGACCATATATTTAATCTGGAACAACATCAAGCAACAAACGTGGCAATACTGCATCAAGAGGAGGCTGGAGGACTTTGTGGTCTCCACAATGTCAACATTATTCTGTTGCAGATCTTCAACATACCAAAGCCAAAATAAACCTCTACATTCCCATAAAACCACCAGGCATGATACAGTTGACTGCAGTCGTTCACACTACCATTCACTATCAATGAATTATTAGTTCCAGCATTTGTAATCAAATGAGTCTGACTGCCTCCAGTCTTCCTTTAGGATAGATCTGTCTGAATTTACAAATCTAACCTAAACTGAGCTCAGTCTTTTTTTAGTGGATTTTCATTTTAAAGATTCAACCCTGAGGTTTTTTTTGTCTGTGAAGCCATTGTGATCTTGATCTCTGCCTCAGTCACAGGTGCAATGTTCCACTTAAAGCAAGAAACCCAAAATACAAACTACAGAAAACATAGTAAATATTTTAGAAATATTTAATTGTTCTAATTGCCATTATTCGCATTATGGTGATATCAGGGTCAAAATGTACTAAAATTACATTCATGTAACTTTATGTAATTGCCTTCTATGTGCTAACTATCACCAGCAGTTTTCTTCTCTGTGACAAAACAGTAACATATCATGTAACCATTCGGATATAAATAGATAACAATGCAGACAAAACCAGCCACCTGTCCTTGTCTATCTGTGCTCAGGCTATGTAAAGATAGTAACCCATCGAATAAATGCTTGTCTATTATCTATTATGAAGTTCCAACTCAAAAAACAAAGTGCTCATTATTGTACATTAATGCCTGAGTAAGTTTAGTAATAGTTGTAAACTACTTGAGAAGAGGCAGACAGCATCACTTACCGTACGCAGGAACTGAATCTCTTCCTCTCCATCTGCTCCTTCTGCCATCCTCCCAAGGCATTAAAAGCAAAACCTTGAGAGAAATGAAAAAAATGTTTGTCTCTCAGCTATGTAACTCCTTGTGCATGTATTCCCACCACCTAAGGCAAGACAATGTTGGTGAAGGCTTCTGAAGGGCACTGTGGGTCCTGTCTCTCTCTGGCAGTGCTATGAGGCAGAGGGATTGACTGTTCATTCTTGGTCATTACAGCATCATGAAGAGGTGGAGCAAGCTGAAAAGGCTGAACCAGCAGTTCAAATGGTTATGGTGTCTAGACCATTATTTTGCACTGTGTTGATACATTATAAATGATTGTGCTGAAGTAAGATATTACATTTAAGCATGAACTACCATAGTGCCATAACAGTTGTGTTGGGAAAAGGGTCAGATTTCAATAACAGACTGAGCGGACAGTGTTTTCCCAGTGTGCAGCTTCAACCTCAGGACTATGAAATGTATCATTTGCATGCTTTTTGAATTTAGTTTTTCCATTATTTGTTTTTATTATTTATTTAATCTATAGATTGAAACATTATTTGTTTAAGTGTTTAATACAACTGTGAAGTGATTGTACCAGGTTACAGGGGCTGGGGGAAACCTGTGTGATAAAAAATAATATTAGGTTGTGTTGTTAGTGTTTATCTGTGAATTAAAAAAAACATTGTTTCATTTATGATTTTTGAATGAATGTTTAAAGATAATACTATTGTATCTATTGTATTTATTAGTTATATTAAGGGTTATTAACTATTTCTATGCGTATATTCTTATTGCAAATACACTGCCATTTTAAATTGACTAAACTAAAAGCATAAAAAAAGCATAAAATGCAAGTGTGTATGCATATCTAGCAAGCATGAATGAAAAAAGTACGGCTAAGTAAGTTACTTATAAACATTTCATCTCTGGAAATACAGCTCACCTGTTAAACCTAAAAATCAACTGAGTCGAGCAACAGCGCCAAATGTGTAAAGAAACGAAGTGATAGTGTTTTGTGTATAATTTTACAGTTTAATGAACGGGAATGATACCAACTCATTTCCTGTGGAGGGCAGCAAAGCCGTCAGATGTGATCCGTAGAAGAAGAAAACGGTACGTCGGCAAAACACTTCCCTCTTCGTTTCCAAAACACAAAGTCCGGTAAGAGCTATTAACGGTATTAGTCTTCAACCAGCAGCATTAAGTTAGTAATAATATGCATTGTTGCCAGTATGCTGTACAGAAATAGTATGTTTGCGTTGAAAGGTGAAACACGAATCTAAACTAAGCCCTTTTTGCTAACTCAGCTAGGTAGCGTAGCAGCGCCGCGGTTACTGTAAAAAGTGGCTCATGTTTTCACTTTGGTTGGTCGCTGTCGTTTGTAGCACTCACCTTCGAGACTCTACCAAAAGTATACGCTAAACTCAACAACGTTTGCAGGTGAAATGACTGGAAGCCAACGCATTAGTTGGCGTCGGTCCGCAGATTATGTCAGACTTTGTAGTCATCTGTGTTTTTCTATGTGAAAGAGTTAAAGGTTGGCACTGAGGAGAAGGATGGATGCCCTCACCCACATGCTAACAGACCCTCTTGATCCAAAAGAAGAAACCGATGGACAGATCACAGAGGAATGCATGCTGGGGAACTGTAGAGTCAACCTCCCAGAGGACCTGCTTGAGGACGTGAGTTACCTAGTGTCCAGTGAGGAAATGCTGTTCTTTCCTGCTTTGTTTGGCTGTTTACAGGTGAAGGACACAGTGCAGATTATGCATTCATTTTGGATGTTTTTGTGTGTTTACAACAGCCTGAAATTTTCTTCTCTGTGATGAGCGAAAGCACCTGGAATGAAGTACTGTCCGATTCACAGAAGCAACACCTCCGTCAGTTTTTACCACAGTTCCCTGAATGCAACGTGGAGGAGCAGGACAGCACCATCAGTGACCTATTCAACAACATAGATTTTAACTTTGGAAATCCTCTCCATCTTGCACAAAAGCTATTCAGAGGTGCTTCCTAGTTATCTACTTACTTTCCCACCAACACACAATTTTTAAATGTAATTTTTTTTAAAGTATTTTCTGATCGTAACTCTCATTATCTCAACCTAGATGGTTACTTCAATCCAGAGGTGGTCAAGTACAGACAGTTGTGTGCCAAGTCCCAGAAAAAGCGACAGTTGTACTCCATCCAGCAGTATTACCACAGACTGTTGAAGCAGATCCTTGTCTCCAGAAAGGTATTTTTTGTTAAAGTTTGAACTACAAGGTGTGCATGTGGCCTTCTGCAGTTAGTCTTAATGTCTCCTCTTGTTGTAGGAGCTGCTGGAGTTTGCGGTTCACAATGGTATGGACTTTCCTCCGAAAAGGAAGTTACCATCCAAGACTCACGCTGAAATGCGGGAGCCGAGGGTGAGAAGAAGGTTGAGTCGCATCTTAAAGGAAGTCAAAACTGAGTGTGGAGACAGCAATGCTTCATCTGATGATGATGGTCAGTCTTTCAATTGGTATCACTGCCGATAATAATCCCTTTATTTCTAAAGCACTTCTCTAAAAAGGAGATGCTGATGTAGGCTGTAGTATAGCAGCTAATATTAGAATATGCAATGTGAAGGCAAATTTATAAAACTGACCATACCTGTGCTCTTGCATGTCTGCTTCTTCTTCTTCTTCTTCTTCTCCTTCTTCTCCTTATTGCCTATGCTTGTAGACATGTCATTATGGACTCCGGCACCACAATCGCCTTCCTCTCCGACACCCACTGTCTCGCTCAGAGTTCTCCCCAGCCTCTCCACCCAAGACATGAAGACTACTGGTCAGCAATTTCTGCAATATCCCGATTGTGTGTTTCAGTATGATGAATATATTGTTTAAAGACATTTTATTTTTTCACAGAAAAAATAGAACTAGGGGAGCGGGACTTGAAAGCCATGCTGCAAAGCCATCGGGAGAAGAGGAAGCGTCAGCCAGTAAGAAAAAAACAAAACAGATATGGTGTAGTTTTAATTTGTACAATATATTACTAATGATTGATTTACTCAGGATCATCCAGACTTGATGACCTCTGATATCCACCTTGGAGACATACTCTCAAGAACCAATATTGGTCGGAAGGGGACTCTGCGTGAGTAAAATAAATAAAAAACTAACAACAAATCTTAAACCTCTTGTTTTTGTTGTTTTAATAGCACACGGTCAATATGTTTCTTTTTCTATTCCAGCACTCTTTGATCTGTCTCTGCCTAAGAAGAAGATGAAAGATGAGAGAAGGAAGAAGAAAATGAGGACAATAAAAGTGGAATCTGAGGATCCCTGTGAAACTCTTGCACCTTCAGACACACCATCAGCTCCACCAGCGAACATCATCAACTCCCTGCCGGACACACCGTCTACTCCACTGCCCAACATCAAGGAGGAGTGAGTCAACTCTGGTGCCACGCTGGTGTCAAGAATATTTACAGAATTGTGTGTGTGTGTATATAGATTATGCTATTTATTAATGTAAAGAACCTCATTGCAGAATTGTGGAGGAGTCTCAGAGCAGCCCGGTTGCAGTTGAGGAAATAGCTGTCAGTTTCTTCAACTTGTTGGAAACTATCTTAAGGGCAGAAAACCTTTCCAGCACTTTAATGGTATGCACTCATTCCACAGTCTCACATACATATTATTACATTGATCGCAGTTGTCCCTAAACATCATAACGCCTACATTTTGATTTCTCAGTTGGAGGAGAAAGTTCAGATGTGGCAGTCGTCTCCAGCCAGCTCCCTCAACATGTGGTTTTCATCTGTTCCGTGTTGGTCGGACTTGGTGCTTCAGGCCCTGCAGTTTCTTGCAGGAGAGACTAAAGGTAGGTAGCAGTGATCACTCACACTGAAATGGTCAGAATTTTACACCCCATGTTACTCTTGTATGTTTCCCCACACTTTGTTGTTTGTTAATCAGATGGCATGATGGCGCTCCCCAGTGGCTTTGCTCCATTTGTGGAGTTTTCTGATGAATCCCAGCACTGGAGGTGGATTGGTAAGAGGGTTCAACTGTTGAAATTCCTGATTGATGCAGTGTTTGGTTTTCACACTGATTGTATTCTTAAAGATTAAAGTTGATCACTTATTTTAGGCCCCACTCAGGATACAGAGAAGGATCTCAGTGCACTCTGTCAGCTGTGGCTGGACTCCAAAGATTTAGTTGTCAAGGTAGTACAATTGTTATATTACAAATACACTTTCAGAACTGACTCTACAGTTTGTTGTTACTATATTTATGTTTACCACTGTTTTATTTGTGAGAAAATTTAAGGAATCCTCTTTGTCTTCCACAGACAGAAAATGAAGACATGTTAGAGATTACTTCTCCCACGCCAAGAGTGTAAGATTCAGTGCTTCATAAAGCATTGCAAACATGATATAATTTATGAAAATGTAACAAATTATTCAGTTGATAGACTGGAAATTTGATTATTGTTGTTAGACTATTATTACTACTAACTGTGTATTTGATCAAAAACTTACTTAATTGTAAAAAAAAAAAAAAGATAATTTAACATTATGAAGTAGTTTGAGTTGCAGTATTGTGGTTGTTGAAGTTAACAGTGTAATATCTCTAACCGTCTCTAACAGTTCAACAGATTATGTCGTGCGGCCGAGCACAGGCGATGAGAGACAAGTGTTTCAAATCCAGGTTTGTTTGTGCTGCTGGAATATTATAACATCATTTATAACATTTTGCCTGGACATGAAATCTCTAACCCGACATACTTTTCTGTTTGTTTATCAGGAGCAGCAGCGATACAACCAGCCACATAAAGCCTTCACCTTTAGGATGCACGGCTTTGAATCTGTGGTGGGGCCCGTTAAAGGGGTGTTTGATAAGGAGATGTCTCTCAACAAAGCCAGGGAGCACACACTGCTCCGCTCAGACCGACCACCATACGTCACCATCCTCTCTCTGGGTTAGACCTTCAGTTTTACTCTTTACTCAAAGGAAACCAATCACACGACTCTGAATTTTGACTTATAGTCTCTTTCTTTCGTAGTGCGGGACGCGGCAGCCAGGTTACCCAATGGAGAAGGAACAAGGGCAGAGATCTGTGAACTGTTGAAAGACTCACAGTTTCTTGCTCCAGATGTCACCAGTGCACAGGTGTGATCTTTCAGGAAAAATCTTTTTTTTTTTCTTTTTTTTTCCCTTTTTCTTGCTCTGGGTAATTTAGTTTTGTTTGGACCTTAAACAGACCAGCGCTGCCTTTAAGATGCGGTCACATGTCCTGTGTGTAAGGAGCTTTCTCTGTTATTTAGGTGAACACGGTTGTCAGTGGGGCTCTGGATAGACTTCATTATGAGAAAGACCCCTGTGTGAAGTATGACATCGGCCGCAAACTCTGGATTTACCTCCACCGCAGTCGCAGTCAAGAGGAGTTCGGTAAGCGACCATGTACTTGATTTTGTAAAGATCTCTAATCCTGTCAATTATCTACTATTATCTGTCACTGAAAAAAAATTCCCGTGTTTTTTCTTTCTCCCATGCAGAGAGGATCCACCAGGCTCAAGCTGCTGCTGCAAAAGCAAGAAAAGCACTACAGCAGAAACCTAAACCTGCATCCAAGCCTGTGAGTCCACTTCCTCCATTTTACGGCAGAAATTTCTATGTGGCTTTTTACTATATGGAAAACATTTGTTGAAGTTGTGCTACTGTAGTAGAAGTTATTGCCTTCCCACCTGGGAGTTTTTTAAGTTGTTGTTCATCAGTGTTTGACATTTTAGCTGTTGATTATGAATCTTAAGCCCGGCTTATGTTTTAGAAGTCTGGAAGTAAAGACGGAGGCAGTAAAACCCCTGGATGTCTGGAGACAGGACTAGATATAGGCTCCAATCCCATGTCCCCAACCCCTACGACACCCACTATTAATACACCTGGAACTCCTAAGTCACCCTTACCCTGCACAGCCACCACGCCAACAAAGACTGTAGTCCCGGATACAATCAAAACCAGCCCAGGGTCAGTGTGACACACGACTTCTATTTTTGTTTTGTTTTGGACAATAAAAACGTGTTTGTTGTGTGTTTCATCTGTGTAATTTGACTCTTCTCTCACCTATTGCTTCTGCCCTTCTTGCTCTCCCAGGGTACTTCTTGTGTCCCCTCCCTCATTGCCCCAGCTGGGAGCCATCTTACCCAGCAGTCAGGCTGGTCCACCAGCTTCGCAGCCAGTCACATCCCAACACACGGCTCGGATAGTGAGTCACCTGGCGGCAAGCTCCCTCCCTCAGGTGCGGGTTGTTTCTGCTCAGACTGGTCTGGTTTCTTCAGCCGGAAGTCAGCAGGCCACACTGATGCATCAGACCCCTCACCAGATCAGGATGCCGGTGTCTGTGGCAACCAAGGGCATTTCACAGGTAACCAGATAAGGAGCCGTGTTTGTTGTTTTTTTTACATTACTATTATGTTAATTCTGTCTGTGTTTATTGTGTACATCAATAGGCAGTGGTTTCTGTGCCTCTGAGGAGTCAGTCTGCTAGTAGTCCAGTTCAGGTGCCAACCACCCTGTCTGTGTCCGCTGTAGCCAAACCTCAAACTGGATCACCTGGTAGCCCAGCTAACAACCCTGCTTCCCCTGCTGTGCTGCAAGGAGTTGGCAGCCCTAATATCAAACAGGTGAAACATTTTGTTTCAACTGGGATATTTGGTCACTTAAGTCGACTACTTGTAGGGCCTTTTCTAAACAGTTTTAAACTGCAAGGATGTCTCCACCAGGCTGGAGATTAGTTATTGCATAGCTTAAAAACATATGGAAGGGGGCCATGCTCTCAAACTGAAAGGGTGCTATTTACAGGTTGATAAATAAATTTAACTCCTTGAACACTCAATCCCAAATGCTAAAAGACAGTTACAGCATAAAACTCAATATTTATTCCACCCAACATATGGTACAGGAGTACAAGTACAGAAATTAGTTCAACCTTTGTCCCGCATGGAACATTTGGTTTTTTCTGATTTCAACAGAAAACATCTACAGGCTATGGAGTGAAATATCTTACTTCCTATTTGGTGGTGTGTTTTTTTTTTTTTT
>NW_023339763.1:14478765-14522445 GCF_004916995.1 Morone saxatilis | reverse complement strand
TTTTTTTTTTTTTTTTAAAAGGTATCCATCACAGGCCAGTTGGGAATGAAGACAGGAGGAGCAGGAATTCCAATAACTGCTACAAACCTGCGCATCCAGGGTAAAGATGTCCTACGTCTTCCTCCATCCTCCATCACCACAGACGCTAAAGGCCAGACGGTGCTGCGGATCACCCCGGACATGATGGCAACTCTCGCCAAATCCCCAGTTGCAACTGTCAAACTCACCCCTGACTTCCTGAGCGGCGCGGCCACAGGCAGCAAGAGCATATCAGCCACTCTCCACGTGACGCCGCAGCACCCTTCACCTTCTTCTGTGTCCAGTGCTTCATCCTGCACAGGGGAAGTTCAGACCACTAAAGCAGGCTCTGTTACCTCCACCTTGTTGAAGGCTGCAGGAGACACAGCCATACGTCTGATGCCCACATTGGCTGTCACTGTGGGTGACCAGAAATCTAGGACCTTCTCCACCGTGACCTCCCCCGACAAGAGCGGCGCCACCATTCGGATAATGCCAGGCCTTGGTGTTATTCCGCAGAAACAGGGTCAAACTATCACAGTGACGACCACCACCGGCAGCAAGCCACTCACAGCGTCTACTTGCGCTAATGTAGGGACGATGGCTGCCAGTGTTGTGGCTGGTGCTAAGGGGATCACAGTGGCTCCTGGAGTCTCGGGCTCAGCTCTCACGCTAGGAACAGCTACAGCCACCGTGCGGCAAGTCCCTGCTACAGTGGTTACTACACAGACGGTAAGAGAATTGTTCTGTTTCTGTACGTATTTCAAGGAAATTGGCTTTTTTTTTTTTTTTTTTCAGTTTCCCAGATAATCTCCCAAAGAAAAAAGAGGAATTAAATGTGTTCATAAGTCACTTGAGTTGCAATTGAATGTCAGGTGTGAACTGCAAGCTGACACAATGTGAATTTACACAATGTGAATGCAAGCTGTTAGGTGTGAAGCAGACTTTCACTCAAAACTACTAGATGCTTCCTCCCAAATCCCTCTCTGAATAGCTGATTTATTCATTTGCATAGTTTCTGTAGAGAGAATTGTAGTTTATCAAATGTGTGCATTGATCCCTTTTGTACTGTTTATTTAAGAAACTCCTCAAACATGCCTTTTGTACTTAACTACACCTTCTGAAAGTCACATGACTCAGGAACAATTCTCTTTTTTGACAACATTATAGGGGAAGTTACCTGCACGGATAACGGTGCCCCTCTCTGTCCTCAACCAACCATTGAAGAGCAAGAGTGTTGTGACCACACCTATTGTAAAAGGAAGTCTCAACACAAAGTAAGAGTCATCATGTGCATTCTTATTTCTTTTTTATTTTCATTGACAACATTTCTCTTGTTAAGACTTTTTCCAGACAGAATGAAAAGGGGATTTGATCGTAAAGATTAAATGAAACTCAAAATGTAAAAAGTAGTACAGACTGTATTATGTATAGATTTTCACAATATACTTTTATTTATTTTTTTATGTGTTGTGAGATTCAGTGCTTTGATGTATTGATCCTCCCAGATGATGATTGTATATTTTGTTTACACTGTAGAGGCATAAGTATCAATTTGGGAGACTCTTAAATATATTTAAAGAAATATAGTAAATACATAAATAAATAGAGATGTTATGATCTAACAAGCGTATACTACTAAACCTTGCACTGTTGTATGGCCTGTTTTAGTTTAAGCCCTTTGTCAAAGTCACTGTAGGGCGGGTTATGACTTTGCTATCCTGTGAAAACAATGGTGAATGGCACACTGCTGGGAAGTCAATTTGGGGCAAATAAAAAGGTGGAATCGGATCGGTGCAAAGACACCCATACTCGCAGATACTCCATGCTGCATTTTAGGCAGTACCAGATAATGGTATCGGTGTCAGAACAGCTCCATTTTGTTTTTAACAGGGTTGCTAGATTGACATCTCTCTGTCCTTTTCCTCTCTTTTCTGAGCAGCCTCAGCAGTCTTGGAAGGAACATCATCCTGACCACCATGCCTGCTGGCACAAAGCTGATCGCTGGGAACAAACCAGTCAGCTTTGTAACAGCACAGCAGTTCCAGCAGCTTCAGCAGCAAGGACAAGCCACACAGGTTAACAGGCTTTTATGTGTCACAAATGAGACATAATAATTTAGGAAACAGCTGTTCAATCCAACTAAGTTTTCATGTAGTAGCATCATCATTCAGTAGCTCAGTCCATAGGGACATGGCTTGGTAACTGGAAGGTGGCCAACACTCCTACATGGCAGCACATCACAGCATGGCAGTGATTGTATTTTAGGCCTATGGGTGTAAAAATTGTAGTGAAAAAAAGAATTTCCCCTTTGGGAACTAATGAAATAAATCACCTTCTTCATTTTGTGATCATATGAGATGTGTAATAACGACTGTAATTAGCCATCAAAACCTACAAAAAAATCGCTGATGTTATTTGACGGCTTTAATCTTCTCTAGGTTCGCATCCAGACGGTTCAGGCGCAGCAGCTCCAGCAGCACATAGCCACAGGCTCCCCAAAATCTGTCTCCACAGTTGTAGTCACAACAGCACCTTCGCCCAAATGTACACCCGATCCTCCACCCGCACCTCAACAGTGATCCTTTGTCATCAGCCAGCAGTGAATCGTAGGTCCAGTGCACAATATACATGCCTGTATTTGGTTGTTGGAGTTTGTTATCAAGCTTTTTCAGGGTCATTTGACATGTTTTACTTTCGCAAGTGAGGTAATTGTCATTACCATGTGTATTATGCCTTCATTTCTTTTCAATTTGGATGATATTTACAAAAGCCAGAAAAATGTGTTCAGATTTACTTTTGTCTGTCTGTTAAAGGGTTTGGATTTGTGCTAAGTTACCAGTATCAATTAATTATTCCTCAACTACATTTCTCATGAATTTTATTTTCCACATTGTTATAATAATCATTAGAATAATATAATGTAAAGCAGCTCACCAGGCTGTTGACAACTACAACTCTATTCAGGCAGGCTGCAGTCTTACCATAGAAATGATGCTTTACTTTTTCTTTCAGTGGTTGACAGACTTTGAAAAGACTGTTGCGCTGCTGCGTTTATATTTAACGTAAATATAACTGAAAATCACAACTTGTCAATTCATATTAACCTACGATTTCAAATTTCTATATGACCGCAAATAGGATGTTCTCCGTGTGACTTCTTTAAATGTTGGATGTAATATTAGAAAATGTGAAGTGCGTGGGACTTAAGTCTGTCTGATGTATTTCAATGTTGTGACTTGTTGATTTTTGTTTTAATATATTATTTGTTCTCTTATCGGGTGTTCGATTTTATTTAATAGTAGGCCACACACTGGAGCCATACATTTTAGGTTAGAATGTATGTAAGTTTTAACAGACCATAATAACAGAATATACTTTAACAGATTGTGTTTAATTTTTTAATTCATTTATTTTTTACAAAAACGTACAGTGTGCAAAATAGCAGAATTGGTCTTACAAACACCTCAACACAGAGAATGAAATCAAATTTAAATGAAATTTCAGAGAGAAGACAACAATTCACTCTTCATCTGACTCTTCAAGTAAAGCTTTCTGGGAGTTTGTTTTGGAGGATGTATTTCGCATTCCAATCTCGATGTCCCGTCCCCTTGCTGAGAATCGCTTCACTGTGCTATTGGAAGAAGAAGAAAAGCTTTAGAAGGCATGTGAACAACATAACGATTATACATTCATGCAAGAACTGTCCCAGCCTCCTCAAAATGAACTAATCATGTTGTAACGTTCGTGGCATAAACGTTCCTACAAGCAGTATCTTACGGGGAAATTTCCAGTCCTCAGTTGGGACCATTTCACAATTAGTGCTGCAAAGCAGTTTTTAGTCATACGTGAGCATTTCTTGTCCTACCAGCATGTGCATGAGGAGGCACAAACAATTATCTGGGTAATGTGATACACATTTCTGCTGACTAGTAACGCACCAACACAAATGAGGATAGCAACCTGATGGAAACAATACAGGCTTCAAAACAAGACCTTGGCAAATAACTGTAAGGCCTAGTTAACATTTTAAACACAATATGTTTAATGGGCCTTAAGCACACAGTGTATATTGAATGTTCAATGTGAACAAAACCATGTTGCATATAAAAACTTCACCGGGTATCAGGTTCAGAGAGCAGACTAAAACTCCAGCTATAGATTCTTATAAGTTTCTTACAATCATTATTTGACCCAGTCTCTTAATCGTAACTATCTTGATATACAGCACAAGAATGCAGGACAGGACATCCCGATAGCTCACCTGGTTGAACTCGTGCCTCATGTACTAAGGCTAAGTCCTGTGGCCCTTTGCTGCAGGTCATCCCCTCTCTATTTCCCCACTATCCATTAAAGGCATAAAAGCCTAAAAAATATATTTAAATAAGGAATGCAGGAAAGCGCTTGTAGCCTAGACCAAAGGTTCCCAAATGTTTTGAGAAGTAGACATTATAGATTTGTCTATTTGTTCATTTTTGTGTTACATGCTCCTTTTTAAATGTTAACATTATTACATTTGATTGATAAACTTTCTTGCACAGGTAAGGAGGCTAATATAGCACATACAGAGCAAGCACTCATAGATTAGCTTGAAATGCAAATGACTAGCAACAGTCTTAAGAGCTCGCCCTCTGTGAATTCAATGGGCTTATGCTCCTGGCTGGTAGCACCCTAAAGGACTTTAAGAAACTTATTATTGAGGCAACCAGTAAAGCCCATTTTGCCATTTTGTCTCTGCTTTGCCACAAGACAGACAAGCTCTTATTATTTCTGCATTCCAGTAGTGCTTTAACATGCTATTGTTTACTTGTCCTTGAAACCTCCCCATAAAACGAACACCGTGCAGTCACCATGTTATTCTGAAAACTGAAGTGAACTTAACAAAATATGTTGTGGTCACGCATCATTTTCTCTTTTTTAAGCACACAACATGCAGGGCAAAATGTACTGAAATAGTCGACTGTTTCTCATTTCTCACAATGTCCTGTGACAGGTTCACATCAGTTTACTGCTCCTGTCATGAAGATGTGGATAACGTACCATATGAGCATAAATAAACTGAATTTACTCCCTTGTGGACTCTGTTCTGCATAAACCTATAGATATGGCACATTCACTAACGATTGATTTTAGTTCTAAAACATGTATAGGTGAAGTATTGGATACTTACAACCAAACCACAGAAGAGGTGCAGGCAACTAAAAGCAGGGCCACAGCTAAATGCCAGCAGAAGCACATAGTGACGAACATGATGTTGGCATGCAGGTATAAGTCCCACATTGATCCACTTAATGGGTAAAGTACAAATCCAATCTGAAATGACAAAAAGTATGATGAAAGAGTCAACTGCTTGTGATTCTGTTAAATATATGTGTTCACAAAAACAGACACTGTTTGGAAAAGAGCAGTCTATTTAAAAGAGGCCAAGATTAAACTGATTTTCTCAAAAGCAAGAAATGAATTAAATCTACTGAATCAAGCTGTCAAAAACTGTATGTTTTATATGTTGATACTGTGTGGTAAGAAATGCTTATTGGCACATTTATACCATGTTCCACAAAACACATGTAACACATAACTGCATTCTTAATGACAAATTTTTCATAATCACCTGGTAGAACCACGAGCCCTGCAGGATGAACATGCATCCTCTGAAGACCTCCAAAATAATGTTGTCTCTTAGGAACACCTCCAACACGGTACCGGCCGATCCACTAAATACAGCCACTAGCAGCAGGGAGTGGATGTGAGCATCCAGAGGGGGCCGACTGTGCACGTGGTAATAGAACAGAAACCCTGGATGATATGGGAGAGTCAAACATAACGTCAGAGGGACATATATGATGTGAACGAAAAATGTATTACCAACGCCTATCCTCCTTACAGCTTACCTTCAACAAAAAGGGCCAAGGACAGAGCAAGGCGGTCGACACCAGTCGGCACCAGTTTGGATGCATTACTGGCAACCAGTGCTATTCCATAGATCCCAAAGAACAGATACATGGTGCTGTGCTGCCAGTTCATCAGCTTGACCCATGAATTGTTGTGTCTGTCATAGAGGTGGGCATGTGGCCCATCCACCACAAACTGTTCAACCATCATACCTGGTATGGGACGACATCAGACCAAATTAGATGAGTCGAGAACAGGCTTTAGAGAGTTTAAGTGTTGAAAACTCACCAACAAATGAAGCAAAGATGGTAAATCCTCCCTCAATGTATTCCATTTTTTTAAAGAAAGGAGGCATAATCTGTCTTCCTTTAGGCTGATTTATCCTCCAGTAGTGTTGGAGAACGTATTTCACTGTTAGCCAAAAGCCATAGAACAGGAAAAAAGTGCCAGGAATGGCGTGTCCTCCAAAGTTAGCCATCGTTGGCTCTGAAAACAGAAAGAAATATACCTCAGTAATCGGTAATATACATTTGAGAGAAACACAGTGTTTATCATTTTAGCTCAGTGTTCTTTGAATGTAAGAAGACACAACTTCAAAGTTCAAGTACTAGCACGTAGCTTTGTTTTATGGTGTTTGGAGCCATGAGACGATTACAGGCAATAGGATGGCAGATTACTTCCATATGAAGGTCACTGCTAAGTCAAGTACGGTTATATAGTTACATAACCAATTTATAACTATAGTGTAAGCTCACCTAATTATGAAAAACATTGACAAAAAGGCTGAAAATATTCTACAATGAGAAACTTCACTGAGTGAGGTCATTTTAAAACATCAGTTTAATCACCAGTAAGTTTCATGTTATTAATCATGTTAATCTCACTTAAGTGTCAGCAAAGATCTTCCATACAAACAAAACATTTATTACTTGATACTGTATTTTATTGCAGCAGTGCAGGGTTGTGGACTAAGCCCTTTGATCCAGACATGAGCTGCTCATCTGACTTGCAAAAATGAAATTCAAATCAAACACAGCTGTTTGGCAAAGTCAGCCAAATGAAAAGCACTCAAGCAAACTCAGTTTTAACAGTGTTACTGATGATATAATATTGATCATATGAAAAGCTGAGAAACGTCCTTTCAATGCAATATTGCCACTATGTGAATTAGAAATTAGCCAGTTTTTTCTTGTTGGTGGCTTCTGAAGTTGACTGTTGAAACTTCCTCTAGGCATCCTAAGTATCAGTGGACACAAGGCACGGGTGTGTTCAAGATCTGCATGTTCAGTCTGACAAGTTTTTCCTGACTAGCCCTGTTTCACTTGCTAATACCTTACATCTATGGTTCTACACATTTCACACTTTAACACAATCTCACACATTTTCACATAAATTCATTAGGAGGCACAGGCCTGTAGGCAGATGGAGTTTGCACCCCTAGGTGGATAATAAAATGTACATACCTTATTCTCTGCTGCTAATTCCCAAAGGCTCAGAAAATTGTGGGGAATTTGTCTGATGGAAATTTCTCTGATAACAGACTCACAAACCAGAGCGTGTCTCTTTCTTCGGAAACTACATCAGGCCACTTCTTCTTCAGTGCAGTTTCACCAAATAGGTGCTTCTTATTCACTCTTGCCACACAAATACACACACCGTCTTCCTTATGATACAACTTGCGTCCTTGAAGTACTGAAGCAATATAAGAGTTCAGTTGCACATTCAAACTGAGGACTACCGTTACTCAACACTAGTACATTTCCATTGCAGTCTATATTTTCCTACTACACTGTCAATGTTGGCAGCTTTCAGAGTGAGAGCAGGCTGGTCTGTACACACCTGTTGTCTGCACTTCCAACCTGTATTGACATCATCTCATAGTCCCGCCCATCATTTGCATTGGTTTCTGTGACCAAGGGACATCCTCCTTGGAGACATTCAGGCAGAAAAACAATACCTGACTAAAGATCTTATTGTTTATAATAATACACTTTATTCAGTTTAGTCAGGTATTTTAGTCCTTGTCACCTTGAGTTTTTTTTTTCTTGCAGTGAAAATATGTTACAACAAATTCAATTTACTTTGCCCTTTCTTCCCATAAGTTTAATAAAAAAAGCCAAAATGTAAGATATGAAGACATTTTGTGAGAACTTCACTACAACTGAGTTAATATATAAACTAGAAACTGTGTGCACAAGGTGAGGAAGCAGTATTTACTTTAAATGAACTTTGCACCCATTTACAAGAAATCTTTATTGCTGTTATCACCGCGTTCAAATGATGAGCGTTCATCAGGTAAAGTTAGTCACCAAAAAGAAAGTTTAATTACAAAACTGAATGTTGTAAAAAAAAAAAAAAAAGCAATAGAGTTTTCTTTTGTTTTTGTTTTTTGTTTGTCATTAAATCTGACACTGAATTGCGTAGACATTTGTCTTGTACATGCAGGGGGTTATAGTATTACACAGAATAACTTCTTCTCTCGAAACGGGTTCTCAGAAGAGGGTACTGGTGTCACTAGAGGGTCTTCCTTGGCATGACTTTCACAGTAGGCCATCAGTTCAGCTGCTGCTTTGGATACCTGCACAGAGAGGTGGTGTTAGTGTGTGTCTGTGTGCATGTGTGTGTTTGTGTCAAACAGGGGAGGTAAAGATAGCAAAACATTTTAAATTCAGTCTATTCTATTCTATGCTATGGCCACATTTTAGACTAAGTGAGAGGTTTAGGTTCAATTAAAAAATACATTTGGAAAAAGGATTTGGAAACAAAACAGTTTATTGATTTCTAATGCCACTTTTAGATATTTCTATTAATTGCTTTGCTAACGTGCCACAATAATGTACTATATTTGAGTTAAAATATCTTTAGTTGAGGGACTTTCCAAGCAAATAATGATAAATGTGATTAATCTTGCTAATCCATGAATATTTCTCTAGATCCCAAATAACACCTTTTTTCCAGTATCAATGAAAAGTCAAATTTATATGGAGAAGCAGTACATTTTATTTAATTAGAAGGGTCATATTGATAAAAAAAAACTGTACGCAAGAAATGTTTCCACACTTAACAGTCTAAAGTAATTGCTAAACCCTTCCGGTATCATCCGTTACATAATGTGCTGACTTACCATCATTCTCTCGATGTTGACCTCCAGTTTCAATTGTTCTACCGTCTTTCGAGCATCTGCAATCTTGGCCATGTTGTTGGACATCCTGCGCCTTTCCTGCTAAAGTCAGCCAGCCTGCAGCAAAACATCAAATGTTATCAGAGTAGAAATATCAGTATGCTATGCTGAAGTGGAAGAGAAATCACGAACACGGTTAAATTTCTAAAGAGCGCACACAGCAAACACACTGCACAATAGTTCACTGGAGGTGTCTGTGCCATGGTTAGAGTCTGTTTCAATTTGCTCGTTAATTCTGCTCCCTGGGTCTCAGCTGCAAGTGGCACAGGGAGGGTCCCAAAGGAGTAAGGGCCAGGGAGGGGAGGCAGCGCAGTTTCCCCAGGGGAGGACATCCGCTGGCTGAGAATGTAAATACACCTAACATTAACATGTTGCTCTTTTAGAATATGTGTGTACAAAACTGCAGATGTAGATATTTAACGCTATTAATGTCCCCACTGTTGTTGTATTATGTTGCTCAGCTGCATAGACTAATGCAAGAGATCAATCTCGTTGGACCTCTTAGAGCAGAAAAGCATCATTAGTCAACAACAAAATACACTCTTTATTTTGTCAGTATCTGTGTAAAATTAATTTGTCAGTTTACAAATAATTTCTACATTTATCAATATGATTCATACTAAGCACGCATGCAAAGATATGTAAAGTTATGTGGTCTGATATAAGCTGTTTCCATGAATCTGTACAAAATTAAATAAATTGTATAGTTTCTCAAGGTTCATCGTAACTAATTCACAACATCACTCACCACAAGACCAACAGCAAACGGGCTCCTAGAATGAAAGTCCGCTTGTCTTCCACAGGGTCCTCTGCACCAACTTACAGTAACAAATGAAGTGAGATTAATGGCAAAGATGAGGAGGAAGGCTTCAATAGGTTCCCTCCTTCAGATAATAAGCTGTGGTTCTGCCCCCAGGATGGGCTCAGTGCCGCAGTTAAAGGCAACATGTGGCGTGACCTTCATCACTTAAGTCTCCATCACTCGCTTACCTGAGATGATGCAGGAGCGCCGAGATGGAACATTAAACAAAGTTTTTTCAATAGGAATTAGATTTAAATAGTTAATAGTGTATTTAATATAAAGACACGAAAAGGAAAGCTGTTTACTCATAACACCTGACAGCAACATGAAAAGACATTAGACTATAATGAGGAAGCTCTCAGGAGAATAGGCAAAGTTGTTTTCCATGACTTTAATTAATTTTCCTGTTTGTAATTCATTCTTAAACAAATATTAAACCTTTAATACTTGCATATATATTTACCAAGTGAATTAATTTTAGGCACTTTGGTCTTGTTTTAGGACAGGATCACTAAATATTGAATAATCAGTAATAACACATATTATTATGTGGTGTAAATGAATGTTAGAATTCAAAATAATATTTACAGTGTAACAGATTATTTTGCCTTCAGCAGGTTTTTGAACAGTTACAGTGGAAGTTTAATAAGCTAAGTCTGTACAAAGAATCAGACACATGTTGCAAATCAGCAACTCCAACACAGGAGGAAACAATAATCTTGGGTTCTAATTCTTTTCTTTCATGATCTTAGTTGGAGGACACGTGTAACCTTTGAGTGTTATGTGACAAAGTTACATGGAGCATAATGCAGATTTACAGTTTAACAGTAAGCAATGACTCTAAATGGTTCACAAGTAATATGTTAAAGGCTGCATTACTTGTTTCAAGAGGATCTTATCAAGCTCCAAACAAATAAGAGCCCAATTCTTTCCTCCAACAAATACGCAAGAACACTGGATAACATGTAGTGTATCCAATAAGTGTGAAAGGTAAGTGTTTGTCAAGGTGTGGGATTTCTCAGATAACAGAATTATTTGTCTCATGTTGTAGCATCCTCTACATTTCTGCCAGTCTCTCCTGTAGAGCTGACAGTTATTCCACACAGCAGCAGGAGGCAAAGTGGCACTGTTATGGAGTTAAATGTCAAGTGCCTCATTAACATTTGTTTCCCTGTAGTAATTGGCCTCTCCTGTGGAAGATGCGGGACCATATGAGTAAAAAGAGCTGCCGCTTCACCTAACCAACCTCTGTCACCATGGGCCCAAAAATATAATTTGCCCAGTGTTGTGTTGCATAATTTAAGGGGGGAACGTTCAGACTTTGTGGTCCTAGTAAGGACTTAATATTGTTGTCTACGCTTAACAAATGTAAACTCTAATCATTCATCCAGCAGCCAACCAGCATGTCTCCTATTGTCCATTTATGACACGGTAATGGCTCAGAGAAAGACGTTTGAAGCCAAAAGCATGACACTAGAGGATTAAAATAACAATTAAGTCAAGTGGAAAGTGAAAATGGGCATGTATAGTACGAGAATGAGAGGAATAGGAACATTTACAACATCTGTCTTTGGCTATACTTTAATTCCTCTCTTTAGAGTTTAAAAGAGTATACATCAATTGACAAACATATTTTAACCAACATTACTCAGCTCAGCTAACTAAACACAAGGAGCCTGTCTCAAATATGTTGTACATATTTGAATGATTATGTTGTGAGTTGTGGTCTATCTTCTGTTGTCTGCTTGTTGATTTTTGTGACTCTCTCAGATCACAGATAATAGATACATAAGAGATACATGAGATTGGTCATGCTCTACAGAAAACATTTTTACATCATAGCTTTTATTTTCACTTGATTTGTAAGTTACATTAGTGTCAATGTGGCTGGAAAAAGAAATACTCTGGTGTAAGCAGCTTATTAATGTAAATGATCTGTTCATAATTTGAGGGGCAATTAAATACTTGTTTAGACTTCTGGCTACAGCAGCTGTTTATAAAAAGGAGATCCAGCAACATGCAGCAGGTGGCCAAATGAAACAACCACAACATTTTTGCAACATGTTATGGTACAGTAAAAATAACCTTAAAACATTTTTAAATCATGTGTTCCAGTTTCATAAAACTGTAAAGGTGACAACTAGACATTTTTTACTTTTAAACCCACCACCCACCCTGAAGCTATGTGTAACATTAATGCTCCTTCCTCTGATTTTATCTTTGCATATTGCAAATATCAGCTCTTCACTCATTTAGTATCCGACCAGATTGCATATTTCATATTTGTACATATTGTCTCCTTTTACTCTCTCTATTTTTATCTTTCTTTATATGTTTATATGTTTAATAGTTATGCACCAACTTACCAAGGCAAATTCCTTGTATGTGAAAACCTACTTGACAATAAACTTGACTCTGATTCTGATTTTGTGCAAGGCAGCACGTAGTACTCAGGTATCTTTAATATATGGGGCCTGGTTGTTTATTTTGCCTTGTTATACTGGTCGTCAAACCAGTTTTTCTAGTCTGTACCTCTTGCTGCTGAAAGTGTAAACTCATTGGTAACGTTATAAAAGAAAAAAGACCTTGAATGTGTTGCGGGAAAAGTCTAATCACAAAAAGTTAAATATAAAAGTAAAAACGTGCATTTTAAATCTTCCATATAATGTAGCCTACATGTAATTGGCTATAGTGGATTTATAATAGGCTACCTGTACCTGTGTTTTTCCAATGTAAAAATTATAAACAGCAGTATAAACTAAAATATAGTTAAACATAACTATTTAAGGTGTTAATACATTTTAGCCCAACCACATAAGGTGGCACAAAATACCTTCCATACAATTGAGCATCTGGGGTTCAAAAAAACAAAAGGGCTGTTGATTTAACATTTATACATGTATTATTACACATATTGTTGTTTTTCTACAGCCAAAACAAAATGAGCGTCTTAATATAGTTAAAACTAAAAAAAAAAAAAATCCAAAAACAACAGTCGAGTTGACCAAGTTAAGACTCTTCAACAGCATCCAGGGTTGTACCATCATTGAGCTACTGATGGGCGTGTACCAACAGTTCGCTGCTAGCTACAATGATCAATAACGTTAGTGACCACTGTAAGATTAATGCCGTCGTCGGACTGCTACTTGCTAGTGTGAGCCATAGACATATAATACACATGTGTATTACATGTCCACGGCGTAGACTCTGTTGAAGTTACGGGCGAAATCAAAACCGTAAGCGAGTCTTTATAGAGAAAAGCCCTTGGCGTAGCATCTGAGCTAGCTAGTTA
This sequence comes from Morone saxatilis, assembly GCF_004916995.1. Lineage (NCBI taxonomy): Eukaryota > Metazoa > Chordata > Actinopteri > Moronidae > Morone > Morone saxatilis. The sequence goes on along the minus strand of NW_023339763.1, from coordinate 14,509,260 downwards.
ATCTTTAAGTTACCAATAGCTCCGACCCAGGAGACTTACACGGACAACCGTGATTCAGCGAGATACAAAGAAAAGACCCCGAAAGCCTCAACACCCACAACGACACATTCATTGATGTTAACGTCCGTCACTTCATGTGTGTCGCTTTCGGGTCGCCCCAGTGTTATTATTAACTGCCTGGTTTCCATCCTCCAAGATGTATGGGATGTCGGGATGACAGGAAGATGGCAAACGGGGTTGGAAGTGAGTAACGCGGGTACCTAGCAAATGTCAGGGCATGCTATCTGTTAGCGGCGTCGGTACTGTTGATGTTATCACTAACTTCCTGCATGGCAGCCTCCGCTCCCTGCAGGGGAGCCTGCAACGATTAATGGCTGTCATCGCGAGTTGACAGCTCTGTTTGCACTTGGTGGTGGTTCCAGTTACCGCCACCTGTATAAACGACGTGCCTTTTTGTTTTTTTTTTGTTTTTTTTTTTAATGATTGCGATCAGTTGAAGTGGACAGTATGTGTCCACAGTGAGCTGCTGGCGTGGTTGGGCAGCTTTGGGGCTGCAGACAAAAATTAAAGCTCAAGAGATTTAACAATTCTGTCCGTACCAGGCCTCAGAAAGACAGCAGGCGATCAGTTGAACATGGTCGTTGTTAAACTAAATAATGCATGCTTTATGTTTTGTCTATCCCTCCCCTCATCTACAGAGCACAAGCTGCTTGTCATTGGACCAACAGAGCCATGGTCAGTGAGGGAAAAGCTGTGTTTGGCCACATCTGTCATGAAGAGTGGAGACCAGAACTGGTGCTGTGCTACTGTTCTATTTTTGCCACTTTACTCTAAAGCTGGTGATGTGATTCTTTATTGTGTGACCAATTTTTATGTGTCATAGTCTGTGATATATTCATACGCAGTCATTTGTAGTTTGTGTCAATATGTTAAACTGATCAGAGGTTTTTTTTACACACAAGTTTACCTTTTAAGAGTAGATAGACTCAATAAAGGTGGCTCTATTGTTGGGGTTGTTGTATTTATGTGTGCTTGAAACGGTGGTTGCTGTCACAATGACACGCAAATACAATAAATTAACCACAGGTAGGCATGTGGTTGTCTGTTGATGGACTGGCGTACTCTCTATGATGTTGCACCGTGCAGGCTCGCTTTAATTTTGCATACATTTTGCATGGATTTACAACTAAAAGACTTCCAAAAAAAAAAAATAATAACAAACAAATGGACAAAACAGATTAGAAGAAATTTGACTAAGAAATTATTTTTATGGTTTTAATGTAACCAGGACCTACTGTAAATAGTGGGCTGCAATGGGCTTTAAAGTGTATTTCATCTTGGATTGCTTTACATCATCTCAACAGGGTATCTGTCAGTCGAGCCCTCAAACCGTTTGCAGAATCTGGGCGACCACCTGACTGGTTCTCTCAAAAGGTACGACAAAACCCGAACTCCCTCGACAGCAGAATACGTAGACCAAATGTATGACCTCTGCAGCAGGTTTGCCCCATTATATTGTGTCCCGTGACAAAGCTGTTCTTCACTTGCCTTTGGCTCTTCACAGCACTGTGCATCCAAGTACTCTGAGCTCCTGGAAACAACCGAGGCCCCAAAGTGAGCGCATGAGTGACTTTTTATCTCGAGCAAGCTTTCGTAGATTTACAAGCCAAAATAAATGCATTGTCAGCATATGCCAGAAAAACCACGTCTTACACTAATAATGCATTTGTTGCCTTCAGGCGGAAACGTGGCGAGAAAGGTGAAGTGGTGGAGACGGTGGAGGATGTGATAGTACGCAGGCTGACAGCTGACAGGATCGATGAACTCAAAAAGCTGATTATAGAAACACAGGAAAAGCACAGGTACACAAGCATCGCGTTTAACAGCACGGACAAAACAAAGTAGTTGCATCTAACTGCGTGGATGAGACTGGTTGACTTGGTGCTGTTTTCATAGGAAGCTGAAGAGAGAGGCCGAACTCATCCAAGCAGGACATCTAGATTCCAAACTAGAGGAGTTATGGGAAGAAATCCTGCAGTAAGAAGCAACAAACTGTCTATCTGACGTGTTTATACAATGATACAGTACATCTCTTTTTATATCTTATCTCTTATATCTTTTAAATAAATGCTTTTATGTTTATCTTTCAGGAAGAAGAAACTGGAGGAAGAGGAAGCAGAGATAAAAAGAAAAAACACAGATGCTGCTTATCAGGGTATCTCCTTCACTTTTAAGGGGGATTTTGGGTGGGGGACATCGATATAGAATTACGTTTCAGTAATCCAATTGATGATCTATAAATAGTGTCTTTACCTGTGGAAAAAACGAAGTGAAATTGTTCAGTTGAAACATCCTCAGCTGTTCCATCTACACTCTCTTGGCCCATTTGCAGTCGACATTATCCATTATTCAACGTCAGCTGAAAGTGTAACAGCTTTTAGAGGTGGTGGATAGATGTATAGCACTGTATAGTGAAGCTGCTTTGACTGTATTACTGTAGAGTTGCTCGTTCCCTTCTAAATCAGCACCACCTAAATCAAAATGGTACGTTCTCTGTACAGTGGCTCGAGATTCAACCCGTTGGTGGAGCTAGAAAGTCTGTGGATTGGACTATGAATATTCGTACCAACATTTCGTAGCAATCTGTCCAATAGTTGTCATGATGTCTGACTCAATTTTTGGACCAATTGCTGTAGAGCCACGCTGCCAACATGGCTTAATCATGGCATGCTTTTGTGTGACTGATAGGAAAATCCTCTCTATGCTGCCCCTCCCTCTTCCAGCCAGACAGGTGGCAAAGAACACGCCAAAGCGAGTGCCTGGCATCACCATGCATTCGCCCTCAGGCTGTAGCTCCCCAAGCCAGGAGTTCTCACCAAGTGACCCACTTGAGTGCTTGACACTGGATCTCGCATCGACAAAGAATGTAAGTCACTGAAGTTTCAAAGGTATTTAAGGTCTGCCTTACTTTTCAGCAATCGTAACTCCTCTTGGGACTTTTAAAACTGTTTGCTGGTGTAACATGTGTGAATAATCTGTGTTTCTCTCAAGATTCCTGCAGACCAGTCAGTTTTCCTCTTTGAGCTGGGTCTTGTGTGCCACGTGTTTAGATTTGCTAATGTGATTTGCCATTTCCGTGTTATTGTAAAGACCAGAAACCTTGTGCTACAGCTATGGCACACTGTTATACAAAACACTTAAAATATCCTTTGTATAAAATTTTAGCTGCTAAAAGTAACTAAGGCGCTTAAAAACAGAATTTATGGCTTTATTAATTATCTTTTGGAAAGGGGGCTAATATTCTTAGCAATGCCAAGGAACACATTAGAGACACGTTAGAGAGTTCATAATTGAAAGCATTCCTGGATTGGTATGGCAGTGTGACTTCATGTCCCCCTCTCTCTGTTTCCAGGCTTCGGGATCAGCCAGATTAATGACAATTTCTGAGTCTTCTGGACCTGACGTCAGCCACGGGTCACTTCTGGATGACCCCACCCAAAAGAAGCTCCAGGGCCAGAAAGCCACACCACCACCATCTCCACTCCTGTCAGAGTTACTGAAGAAAGGCAGTATCTTGGCCACAAATTCCAGACTGGTATGTGGAGGGGACTTATTGTATTATGCCGACAGTGCCAAGCTCTGTAATTAATATGTCTGAGTCTGCAGGTGATCCCATCTTCATCTCATCATTTGTAGAGTTACTGTGCATTTAGGAAGTATTTGATCATTTTGTCTTCCATTCTGTTGTGTGGTTTTGGTAGCTGTGGTTGTTTTTGCCCATTGTACAAAGATTTTAGTAATTTTTGCAAATGTATTTAATCATGACTACAGAAATGCCATTGGATTTGTAACGTCCAGTCTGTTTTCACCTCAGGACATCTCAGTGTTTTTCTCTCAGTAGATTTGCTAAAGCTTTTCTAATGTTGGATAATATGCATGTGTGAACAACTGTCTTCAGTCTATTCCACTCCATTTTGAATGGGTTTCAGGTGTTGTCTCAGGCTGTGCCACACAAGGTCATTCATGTTCCTGTATGAAACCATTTCAGTGTTCAGATTATGCTTGGTTATTGTCCTGTCATTGCTTCTATATGGGTGAATATGCACTATGAAGTCTATACTTCCTGTTTTTGGAAACATGATTTTTCTTTCTACCCTTAAAAGTCTTAAAGGGCTGTACCACTGAAACAGTACATCCAGTCAGGAAAACATTTTGACTTCTTGAAATAAGTTGACTTGAAGAAATAAAAATGTGTCATTTAACAGTTAACACATCACTTAATCTATTTTGAATTTGTTTGTTTTTTATGACTTTAAGACTATAATTGTGTTGGTTTGTGTTACAGTTCATAACTCTACATTATAGTTAACATATAGAGTTGCACCACTAAATGTTTTGCCTCTTAGTTTCTCAGGCTTCTCTCTGCAATCTGCAGGTGGCAGTTGTTTTTTTTTTTACCTCTAAGCTTTTTGTCATATGTCATCAGTGGTTCCTGTATGGCATGATTTCCCATTGCAGCCAAGCAGCTGTCATTCATTGTGTCCCTGACTGAGGTTTCTTCTTGAATGGTTGCTGGACACTTGACTCCTGGAATTGTCTGACTTGTTTGGTGAAATCCCAACATGTCAGAATAAGTTTGTCCTTTACTAGATCTTTTGCTCCTCACATTCCTCTGGTAATGTTTCTGCTTTGACATTCAGTGCTACCTGTAGGCTGTAAGCTAAAATCTATAATGTGAAATATGTAAAAACATACACACAGGGATTGTACTCATTATGATTTGTGTTATTTCTAAAAATTATACTTTACATGACATTCACTTTTACATAATGGATTTTTATGTGTGAATCAGCAGTTATGTTTAATACAAGCTGGGAGGTGAATGATACTTGATGTGCACTTCATGTAGAGGAAAACAGACAAATTACATGTAAAAGGTTTGACATGCATGTATTCGTTTATATCTCAGATTGGGGAGGGTGACGTGCCCACTGGTAATATGACAGGAGCACATGACTTGCAGCTGGCTCCGCCTAGTCAACCTCTCTCTCAGGCTACAGGTACAGATACAGTGTTCATATGTGATCACGTATTCACCCCATTTGGGTATTTATTGTTTTATTGGTTTGTCTACAGTGTGTACATTCGTTTTCTTTACACTGATATTTCAAAGTGAAAACAAACGCCTCACAAAATAATTGATTGCATAGGATTTAATTCCAATCACTATTTGGCAAAAAAAGGTCTAAGAGGGTTGAATACTGTTCTGTTTATTAGTATTCTACCTTTTATGTTTCCTTTGTATTTGAATCCTACATGTATGTATGTTTTCTTTACAAAAATGCTATTATTGTCTCAGTTGTTTGCTCATACATTGGCAAGCTGAAAGCCTCTGCTGTTTGTCTGCACTCTGCAATTTGTGTGTCTTGCATGGCAGGTGCCCCGATGTTGTCTCGTCTCCTGGAGGCGGGTCCCACCCAGTTTTGTGCCTCATTAGGTTTCATGGTCAGTGCAGACTCATCCTCCAGTGCTCCTCTCTCTGCTGCCACTCCCGTTCCTGTTGACTCTGCTGCCTCAGCAAGTACAGGTCCGTCCACTTTGACCCGTGTCCAAACCGCTCAGTGCTGAATCCGCAGGCTAAACGTTCTCACATCCTGGATGTCACCTGTTTTGTAGCAAGAGAATTTCAGACTTTGTTGGCAATTTCGAAGATGTAATATAATGTTAAATGTTAAGGTAACAGGTATTACAAAGATAGTGGTTAAAATATAAACACAAGCTAAGGATTAAGCTTGAGTTAAGTATGCTGTATAGAAATATATACGATATATACTGCTACTACTGCTAGTTTAAAATTGTATTTTGAAAAAGAAATGTCTGTTTGCAGAGATGGATGTGATGGTGCCGTCTGTGCCCCCTGGATGCGAGCCTGTCTCTGCAGAGGATAAGGTGTCAGAGCTCAGTGAGGAGGATGTGACTGTGTCCTACATGGGAGATGAGCTGGATCTGAAGACAGTTGGGGACATTATCGCCATCATTGAGGACAAGGTGCAAAAATTGCAAAAATGTCTCTATATTTGTGCAGCAAATGAGATCAACTGTGGATAAATTAAAGCATATATAATGCCTGTGTGAGGAAAGTTCTTTTAAAATGTGGGTATTTTCTTGTTTGGCCATTAATCTAGTTTACTCACCAACATCACTGCTGAGATTTATGGCGAGCTATGAAAAGAAATAGAGTCGTATCTCTTCTTCTACAGGCAGATGAGACTGCAGAGGCTTTGGATGCAGCTGCAGTTGAGGCTGCTCTGTCACTGTGTGAGGAGAACGGCCATGCTTTGTCTGGTGCCTGGGAGGCTGGGCCTTTCCAGCCCCACGAGTCTCACCCCGCAGTGCCCACAGGGGTCCCACAGTCTTCGTCTCTTCACAGTAGCCTGGAGGGGAAGACAGAAGTGTTAGAACTTCATAGTGGGACTTCAGCTTCACTCTCCTCTATGTGCAACAGTCAAGAGAACTGTCTCACAGCATTCGTGGGACTGAGGGGCCTTCCTCCCACCTCCTCATCCTCATGCAACTCAAAGAGTTTGGAGCACTGCCGCACTGGAGCGCCTCCACAGCCTGAGGCAATGGGAGCGACGGTGCACCAGAAAAGCCAAATTTCATTGGATGTTACCATAAAAAGTGAGAAGCGGGCACAGCAGAGACCTGTTAAACCCCACAGAGGTATGCACACCCATGCATAAATACTAGTATTCACTTGCTTCATAACATGCAGTTTGCATGTAACTATGCATTTTGCATAACCATTTCCTTCTTATTATTCATCTTTACTATCTTGGCAGACTCAGTGTTAGAAGATAGCCCACTGACAGAAAGGCATCCCAAGGTATAGCACCCAACGAGGACAGTGCGAACATGATGCTTGTAATTTCTGTACTGAAATGAAAAAAGCTCCACAGTATTCCTGCACGACGAGCTGTGTTTGAATCTCTCCGCATCTTTCCACCATCTTTGCAGGGGACAAAGGCTGAGGATGGAATAAGTGTTGGGCGAGGACAGAATGCCTCAGGGACTAAAGTGCACAATGAGGTCAACGGGCCAGAAGTGTGTGGAGAAGAGGAGGGTGAGGGATTCTTGTCAGAGCCAGATGGGGAAATGGAGCTAGAACCTGCGGCCAGCGAGAGCGAGGACGGATACAGCCTCCACACGGCTTCCTCTTCTCTGCAGCTTCACACGACCGCAGACTCCATCCCCAGCAGCCCTGCCTCATCGCAGTTGTGAGTGAAACGCTTTCAGTCACATGCAGAAACTGTCAATTAGCCACATAAATGTCATGGCTGTCATGCTGCAGACCAGGTTCTGCTTGATAGTACTTGCCTTCTGATGTCATCTTTCTTCTCACATACCATTATTGTGCAGCTCTGTGTGCAGTGAAGATCTGGAAGCTCTACAAGCTCACAAGATCTGGAAGAAAGCCATTATGCTGGTGTGGCGTGCAGCGGCCAATCACAGGTCAGAATATGGTGCTCTGATATATTTCCTTTTTTTAATTATTTGTGTCGTCACGAAAAACAAATCTATGGGATTTGTTTTGTAGGTATGCAAATGTCTTCCTGCAGCCAGTAACAGATGAAATTGCACCTGGGTACCACAGTATTGTGCACAGGTAAGCACAGCATATGTTTGCTGTGGTCATATTTTATCTCTTTTCATTTCACTAAAGGTTATTGTAGAGGTTATTTGTCATATTGCTCATGCAGAATGTCTAACTTTTCAGACACTAAGAAAAAACAACCTTGTTTTTGCTGGATGACATTGGATTATTGACATTCGCCAACACTAACCGCCTCTTTGCGCTTTACCGTTACAGGCCAATGGACCTGGCCACCATAAAAAAGAACATTGAGACCGGTTTGATACGGACCACCGCTGAGTTCCAGAGGGACATCATGCTGATGTTTCAGAATGCGGTCATGTACAACAGCCTGGATCATGACGTGTACCACATGGCCCTGGAGATGCAGCGTGACGTCCTGGAGCAGATCCAGCAGTTTCTAGCTACCCAGCTCATCATGGAGACATCAGAGTCTGGTATCAGCGCCAAAAGCCTGAGGGGCCGTGAGAGCACACGCAAACAGGACTCTACTGACAAGGTGCTTCACTAGAATTTTGAAAAAAGCAGAGAGTACAGAAGAAGAGACAAGGGTGAGACAACAGGCTGACTTAAAGGTAGAAGAAAGTAGATCTGCCTGCCATTTTCCAAAGCATGACTGATTTTTAGATTGATAATCTTTAAGGTAGCCATTGGTTTCATGTGCTATCAAAATCAACTTGCAGAGACATGTAATCCATCACAATGAAAATCTTTTTGTCAGAAGTCAACTTTTTTGATGCAAGAATCCACCAAATTATTTTTTTCACAATGTACATATTCATTTATTGTTTATCTCTGCGTTTATTCTCTGAGTTTTCAGTGCATGAATGCAATACTTTTTTTTTTTTTTAGCTGACTTTAATCTTGGATGGAGGATTATCTTTGACTGTATTACTATACAAAGATAATGCCCAAAAAATTTAATACATTGTTCACTGTGGAGATTACTGTATGTATCTCAAACTAATGGTTGACAAGTAGGCAAGATTTATTTTAAATCATATGTTATGCTTTGAAAGATGGTAGGCAAGAATGTAATAATGCAATAATGTAAAGAACATTACTGACAACTATTTAACAAAGCATTAGTAAGTTTTTACATTGATATTCTACCTTCAAGAAAGCTATTGTTTTCCATTAATTTCAAAAACAGTATGAAATTGAACGGAAATATTATTAGCCTGATGATCACAGTTCATTTCTGTTTGTTTGGTTTGTCAAAGATGCTTTATTTTTGCATGCTAATGTGACTGAGTGAAGAACTACTAGTGTTGATGTTGAAGATTTGCACTACATGTACACAGAAACAAATAAGCAATGTGACAACACCTACATTACAGCTACATTACGATACCACACCTTGTAACTTTGACTAAACAAAATCAGGATAACTAAAGGTTTTGATATTTTTTACACGTTCGGTAAATCCACCCTCATGAAGGCCCTGCGCCAAAACACGTTGGTGAAATAAAGGAGAGTTTTTCCAGTTAGTCAGCTAGTATCAAGTTGTTACTGAAGCACCTTGTAAGCAGGTGAAGTAGCGACAGCACACTCCTAAATATTTGGATGACAATTTACCTGCCTGAAGCGTGTTGATATTTCACAGTGTACTGATGTTAACTGAAACCAGTGGTTGACGGGAAGGTAGCAGATGATTGTAAAACTGCTATGCTTTGAAAAATGGTTGACAAGAATATATGTCTGTAGTATATGTTGTATGTAGTTAATGAGCTATACATGCTGGCATGTTCCTTAAAAAATGCCTGAAGTGGATACGTAGTGTGATTGCAGTGCAGTGAGGAAGTGAAGAGTAAAAGTTTAAAAATGGCCACATGGCAATACACCAATTTATGTAGCAGACATTCATTTTGTTGCGCTGAATATACTTTGTGTTGTGTCTTTCTTGGCTTTATTTTGTCTCTCTCCTCTTCCTCTTGAGACTTTAAATGCTCTTTTGAGTCGCAGCTCTGATATGTATCATCTTCCTCTTACAGGACACTGTCTCCATGTCCTCTCCTGCCTTCCTCCTTTCTCTTTTTGTAAGTACTTTCCTTTTCCCTTTTTGTCTTGTCTTTTTTTTTTCAGAGCTGAACTCTAACAAATCAAAAAAGTCTTAGTGGCTTTAATATCTTGAAGCATGACTTTGAACATTAGTGTCAGTTCAGTCACATACACTGAGTGAAGACTAAACGTGGCCTTATAGTTTCTTCCTCTCTTTGACTCTAGGATGGCGGCACCAGAGGGCGCCGTTGTGCCATAGAAGCCGACCTCAAGATGAAGAAATGAACATGCAGTATGAAAATGATCTGACAGTGTCCCTGAGTTGAAGTGAAAGGTGTGATACCACAAGACTGAACTTATCCTCTGTCGTTTGCACAGAGTCTCACCCTGCATAATGTGCAGTGTAGCTTTCACTTGCACTCTACATTAAATGGGTAGACTATGATGTGGAGAAGCTCTTATTTCTTCTGAGACAGCCATGCAGACATGGATTACATACTGTATAATCCCAGATTACAATGGGGCATTCAGAAAGACTAGGTCAAAGCTTTCCCAGACATAGTTGCAGATCAGTAAGACTTATCCTGCTCTAAATTACATCAGGTTGTAAAAATGAAGATAAAAGTTACTGCGAGCCTACAAATGGTCTGAAATTAAGCCTACAGGGGACCTGGTTGAATCTCAGATTAGTGTGGTTGATTTAAAGAAATAAACCATGTTGGTGATCAATATGTAAAACCAGAGGCCAAAGAGTCCGATTAACCTAGAATTTCTGAATGATCAGGGGTACACATACTAATTTCAACAACATTGTCATTGCTGGTATGAAATCGGTCGAGTTTTTTTTTCCTTTTCTTTTTTCTAATTTTAAAAACTTTGAGATCACTTTTAAATATGGCTGTATCGTTTGTGATTGATTTTATCTACGCTACACTTATTGTGAAACAGAACCTACGTGCATACTCATTTTCAGTATTTTTGAGCAAACGTCATGTCAATGAACTGTTTTGTGGACTTAAAATGTTTAAACAATAAAATGTCAGAAAGAGCCCTCAACCCACTATGTTCAGCTTGAATGTGCACAAAACATTTCCACAATACCAACACAAAACACAACAGAGCAGAAACTGTGGCAGTTATTTGCTTACCTTCTCCTCTCAAATCTAAATCTGTTAAAGAGCTGTCCAATCAAAACTGTTCATGCAGGGGTTGTGCGCAAGGAAAGGCTTGATCTTCTTATGGTACATTTAATTAGCTGGCATTTCATATACTTTTAAAAAAGTATGAAAGTCTGCTTTGCCTAATTCATGACACTGGTGTTTATTGAACTGTATGTCGATAAGAAAAAGCATGGAGCTTCTCAGGACTGGGTTTAAGCAGCAGTGGCCACATGACACGAAGCTGTTGAGAGTATCACAAGAGCAATAAGTTACTGTCCTCTGATCCGTCGTTCCATAGCGATGGGACACACCATCTTCCACAAAGCTCTCACTCTGGTGTAAGACCAGTGATGATGGTTTTTTGCATTTGGCTTTTGTTTAGTCATGTTCAGTGTTGTGTAAATTGGCCTGATCAATAAAACATATTCATGGCTTTTACTGGACCAGAGCCAATGCCACATTGTTGTCAACTATTGCTTGGTGCAAATACATTGTGTAGATGTTTTCATTATGACCAGCTGCACTGACTGACAAAGTGAATGGATGAACAAACTTGTTTTCTATTTTCTTAAATCTAGACATCTCTCAATTGGCATCAACAGAGGTAAACATATATTAGTTGTCAAACAGGAAAAGTAAGCTACTATCTCAAGTCTAAATAAATGGACTACCTAACCTTATATCTCAAGTAGGATTAGATAAGATAGTGTTGTCTTCTAATGATGGTATCGAACAATAATCGCTAAATAAAACAAGGCATTCAAACCACAAAAGAACGAATCACACAGGCTAAATATTCTGATTACATCTTTAATTTTTGGCTGAAAACATGTTGCTCAAGTGTACTACCAAACTGACTGATACCAAAACCTGATTTTTGTGTATCACAGTAAAGGTTTGACATGTTTGTGAGTTACAGTGTGGACCTGGATATTCTAATAATTTAGTTTGTCAGTAGTCATGAAGATGTGTTTGCACAAAATAAATTATATGTAACTAATAAAACACTCTCTCACTAGGGTGCATGCAACAGTAACAATAAGGAACACGGGTTTAAATATGAACTTAAAAGTGCTTGAGATGAACCTGAATATTTCACAAGTATGAGAACAGCTAAGGCAGTTTGGCAGTCTTAGTGCACAGCAACAAGTATCAATTGTATGTATAAGGTTTGAATGATCTGGGGTTGGTATGAAGAATTAAAGTTAATACCTCCACAAAGTTAGTGTCCTACTAATGACAGGACCTGACGGGTCACAATCCTGGTACCTAGCTGTGGGACAAAGTTGTTCATGTCCAGCGATGTTTAATAGAAACACGGTTTTAAATTGATAATTCTGATTAAGATGACATTTTCAAATCAAAGTGTGGCTTCTACACAAAACATCTGTATTAATTAAAAGGTGCAGGATTTATGAAAACCGTTTTAAAATATGGGCCGAAAAGCATTTTTTTGAGAACAAAATGATTTAAGCTTGTGCATGATTTAGGAAGGTTTAGAAGGTATTGCATGCCATTTAATGATCTCCCCCCTCCCCCCGACAGCTTTGCAGATACAGAACACACAGGGCTGTGAATGGGCTTTTTTGGTTAGAGTGGACTCCCTGTTTGTGACAAATCAAAACTACTTAAGAACATTAAGCCTCTTTTTGGGACACACAACAGTAATTTCTCACTCTTAAACCTCGAAAATATGCCTGCGGCTAAAACACTGGATCCTGACCAATGCACCTATGCAAGCAGTAGTGCACAGGGAAGCTCTACTGTAGGAGACGACTGGTGTTTTTTTTTTGCAAGAACAACCTTTTTTTAGAATAAGCACATTAATCAGAAACGTGGTGTTTTGCAAAAATGTTACTATACTGTGCCTTCTATTGCTACAGGGCCAAAGGGCAAATTGCCTCATCAACCACAGTATAGATGTTACAGTCTTTCTAGTGTCTGATTTCTCTATGTTTTAATAATAAATAAAAGGTCCTCTGTCATTTCACAGTACAGAAGCTCTCAGATTTGTCCACAGACTACAGTATTATTTAAGTCACTGTACTTAACTTCCTACAGAAAAAAGATGTAGTAAGAAGAAGATGTAGTAAGAAGTAACATTCACTCTATTGACTATTAAATAATACACCTAAAATTTCAGCGGGGGGGCACAAAAACATTGAAGAAAATAAATACAGATAGCCTACAAAACCTAAAATGTGTATGTGTGAACATACGACTGCCTTCGTAACCCCAAAGGGAGACCCAATGTGTCATGCCATTTCTATAAGAAAGTTTAAAGGCTGAGACATCTTACACACTGCCGCAGTGAAGTTTGCACTCGATGCTGCTGCCACAACAGCCAGGGTTTGGCAGCGAACATGCAACTCTTATTTTCTACCATCAAAGAGGAGAGAAGGCACATTGTTTCCAGCGGCACATTCTCCCACTGACTGCGCTGTACCTACAAGAGATTTCTTTACAAAGTGGCCAGATTGGATAAATTACACAAGTCTGTAAAGAAACTGTGTTCTCCTCTCGAGCAGCAGTCCTCATTTGGCTCTCTGACGCCCGACCAATCGATGCAGTTTCTCACAGTTGTCCAGCCTCATTGACTCTGCCTTCTGCTTTAACCGTTCATCTCGGTACAGTTGTCCGAGGTTTGCCAAGTCTGACTCTGGAAAGGAGAACAGAGGGATAAAAGAAAATGTATCACAACTATTTACGATTCCTTTTTACACTTGAATGAATACATTGACTTTCTGGAAACAGCTAGCCTGGCTCTGTCCAGTGGTTATAAAATCTGCCTCCCAGCAACGCCAATTCACTGTTTTATGGCGGTTATGTGCAGGACTAGTAGGACCAGTTGCCGTGCAACCAGCGGAGACTCCAGGAAGTAACTGTTCCCTGCTAGCCTTATATTTAACATGCAGATATGAACGAGTTGTATTAATCTTATCATCTAGATAGATAGATATAGATAGATAGATAGATAGATAGATACTTTATTTATCCCAAGGGAAATTCAAGAACATATTGATCCTAAAATGTTGCACTATTCCTTTAAAACCAAGTGAATGCAATGTGAATTTGAGGGTCTGCTTATGTCACAAGAAACAGTATAAAAGATTTAATATAAATCTAGATTGAGCTTTATCAGTCAGTGATACCTGCACCACAACTTAAACTAACTTCCTGTCTAAGCCAAATGAGCTGCTCGCGTACTTTGCTGTTTCTCCTTCCAGCAGCTGTTCTGCAGGTGTTCGATATAATCACTCTCAATAGTTTTCTCGAGTTCGTCCAGCGCAGCTCCGCGGTATTCCTTCTCGAAACTCTTATCCACGTAGTACGGCACGCCCATGTGCTGCGTTTCTCTGGACACCACCAGCCCCATGGCCCTGAAACACAAACACATAATAGTACTCAGCAAAACAGCGGTGTCAACCACGGTGGGACCCGGGGATTTGTTAAAATGTCATTGTGGTAAGGTTAATGGCACGGCAGACTCACGGCTTATAGAAGAGACTGTAGGGCGGGTTAGTGGCCATCATCTGAGTAAACACTGATATGAGGATTAGCACCAGCACAGGGAGAAGCTGCAGTAACGCTGTGAAGGTGTTCTGTGGGAAGATAAAATCAGCACAGATTACAAAGCATATAATACTGTATGTAGGCTGCACTGATACACTGTACTCATGCCAGCAACACTCTTGTGTCTTTGAAGCCAACCACGAGCTTCCTAAGCAATGAAGGCAAAGTACATGAAATCTAACATTAGGGGAAACTGCAGTGCTCCAGCCATGTTAAAAATGCATCCCCAAAAAACTCATTTTACCGTGGCCCTCCAGTGCATGTTAATGATTAAAATAATGCCATATCGCCACAATAACGTCACACTATAACACTCTGGTTGTTTAACACGGAATTGTCTTTATGTTTTATGAGTCACTGACCTGACTCTGGTTGTCCTCCACCACCTCCTCGCGCCTCTCATAAGCACGTCGACGACGAGGCTGATAGAACTGAGAGTAGGAGGCTCCCTGGTTGGTGTACACGTGGATGTTTCCTGTACAGAGACACACGCAGTTCTATAGCATGTGCACTTCCAAAATAAGACCGTAGGTAATATGACTAAACTACAGCTAACGCAAACATTAAATAACAATACTCAGATCAACCGTAATAATAATAATAGTAATAATAATAACAGATTGCACTATTTTACTGAAACATTTATTAATCTGTGACTCACTGGGCTTTCATTCATCTTTCCATTAAATGATTTTTCACTGAGAAAACATGCCCGCTGTCTTTGAAAACTTCAAATTGGGTTGCGACAATTGCTTTATACATTATAATGAAATGGTGACCTTGCAGTGTCTTCTTATTCCTAACCCTTCCTTTTAACATGCTGTCTGCAGAGCTCATGCGACTGCACTCATTACTGATGCTCTTCATCCAACCAAACGCTCACACACAACCGCTCACCTGTGGGAAATCTTCCTCCGAAGAAAATGTTGAAGAGCTCCTCGGGAGAGATGTCGGCCTCAAAGTCTCTGTGGAAGTTTCGGTAGTATCCATGGCGACTGTGGGTGGAGTGTTGGGGTGCGTTCGGAGCTGCGGATTGATCCCCGTATTGATCATACTGCTGCCTCTTCTCTGGATTGCTCAGCACTGCATATGCATTTCCTATTGCTGTTGGGAGAGGAGGGAAACATTTGGTTGGTGGCACACATTCAAATGAGTGTATGCAAAATATAGTATGCTGGGAGGCAACCCTTAAAATAAAGCACAGGTATTACTTCGCCCATACCTATTATATATACTGTATGTGTATAGTGCGGCATGAATAAAGTTTGTACTGAGAGAATAAGAATAAATAGTAGATATACAATAAGGGATAGCTTAACAGATTTGCTTTGTCTGGCTTCTGTTTGGCAGATAATCAAAGCCTACGTTTCGGGGGATGTAAACAGGAAGTACAATGTTGCTGGATGGATTCAGTTAGCACTGACTTGTGCCCTGTCATTTTTAACCCATATTTCTTTACACTTTGGCGAACTGGCATCAACGGTTAGCACTGTCGTCTCACAGTGAGGAGGTCTTGGGTTTCATGGGGCGGGGCCTTTCTGTGTGGAGTTTGCGTGGGTTTTCCTCCGGGTGCTCCGGATTCCCCCACCTTCAAAACATGTTATATTAGGTTAATTTCTCCAGTCTCTGTGATTTCTAAGCGGATTTATGGACATTTTTTTCAAGGACACTGGAGTTCATCTTCCTGAAGTGTAAGTCCCACTGAATCTAAAAATATCTGTGTCACATTTGACTAAGTTTGCCTATTTTTGACACAAAAATGGTGGTATTTGGCCGCTATGGGTGTTAACGTCCCTAAATTGCCTCTATGTGCTGTGTGTCACAGCCATTACTGCTACCTGTAAGTGCAGACGGCGATGGTAAATGGGCCAAACTACAGTAACTAACTTTCCGTTGTTGTCCCTTTGACCTCATACAGCATCTTTGCCTCATGTCTCTTCCTCCGCACCGCGCTTGAAACTCTCCCACGCCCTCTTAGGGAGGTGCGCCTCACAGTTTGAAAACCCCTGCCATGAATCAATACTTAGAGCTCTACACAGAATTTCTGAACTTAATTAAAACTGGTAAAACTGGATGACACAGCGTCAAGCCTCTCGCCTGCTGATGTTTGTTTAAACACGACACTACCAGCACAACGGTGCTGCTCTTGAACTGACTATGACCTCTGATTTAATGACACGAATGAATGTCGTGGGCTCATTAGAAGCTTGTCATTATGCGAGAGTAGTGCTCAGAAGGACCTTTTTTTCTCAGATACAATAACAAGAGAACTGTCGCTATTGCAGCTCGCAGAAGAAAGCAGTTTGTTCTCTCTCCTCTGCCAAAAGTCGTACCTTTGAAAGCATCTGTGGCTCCTGGAGCGAAGTTCTTGTCGGGGTGGAACTTGAGGGCCAATTTCCTGTACGCCTTCTTCAAATCTTCATCGCTGGCGTTTTTGGTAACACCAAGGATTTCATAAAAGTCCTTGCAATTTTTTATCCTGCAATAACAAAAAGCATAAATGGATGTGAAAAAAAAAACAAACCCCAAGCCTGAACTTAAAACTTAAACCTAACTCTCTCTCTGACTCATACGAGGTCATGTGAAGTGTGTGTACTCTTCACCCAATAGCGATTACATGTACACAAATGTAAATGAGTAAAGAGCCTCTGTGCACCTGAGAACACCCTGACGTTGGTCCTCGGTGTAGCTCTTCTTTTCATCGCCACTCGCGTTACTTGTGCCGTTGTTTCTAATGTCCTCGTCTCTCCAGCCCGTTGGCGGGGGCACGTGGTTTCCCTCTGGAGCAGTGGCGTCTCCATTCTTTACTATGGCGTCTATCAGCACTGTACAGCAATAACAAGAGCACAGTTCAAGTCAGGTCAAATGTTCAAAATCACAATTTCAATTGAATCAGGGTTACTGGCCAACAGAAATATACATGGTAGGGCGTGAACATACAGATTGATGACAAATTAAAAAGAAAAAAACAGATGTAGTATCTCAGTATGGATATTGGCCCCCATACGCATCCAGAACACCTTCTTCCACCTGATTTTGTGTTTTTATGATTATCCAACCATTCAGTGAACTCATCTATTTATGTTTTTTCCTTTCCACATGTGACCCCCATCTATATGTCTACCTATAAAAAAAAAAACAGCATGAAGCTTTAATACAGTGAGCTACAACTCATCTATGACAACTCTGAATCACCCTGCTTATGATGCCATTACTGCAAAAGCAATTAGGCAAGGTAGAGAGCAACTGGAGAGAGAGACAGCCCGTTAGTGCTGTCTGTAAAGGGGGAAGGGAGCAAATAACAGCACTAACATTTCAGCATGCAGCCTGAACAGCCTTTACACTTTATTACCCCCCCCCAGTCTAAAAATAGCAATTCCGTGCACCCATCTTGAATCTGAAAAAGTCCACAGTTAGTTAGCCAGCTGGCCAGTGCACAGAAACCTAGTTGACCCACGTTAAGCTAGTCAAGACTGCCAGTGCAGAATGTGCGTCAGCTAATTTTACCTCTGGCCCGGGTGCTGGGGTAAATATTCTGGGCTTCATATAGCAGCTGCAGCGCCCGATCTTTCCGTCCCGACCGTAAACACAGCTTCGCCTTCTCTATCAGCCGGTCTGCTTCGTCTTTGTCCATTTCAACGTTACGGGGAGAAGAGGAGAGGGGGTGGGGGGGTTATGTTTTTCTTTTTTAGCGGATCCAGTCGCTGTCTAATAGAGGTCTGTCCCTGTGCAATGTGCGTCAATATCATATGGCAAGCCGAGCCCGCCGCAGCTAACGCTAGATAGCCGATTAGCTTTGGTTTCAGACAGCTGCGTAACGTTAGCGAGGTGCGAGCCCGCAGTCACTCAAAGTCCTTCGCAGTATCCGATTCGCAGACGATGGCGGCTGTTGTCAGGCTGTGAACTGGCCTGCAGCTGGGCCATTTTTTAATTTCTTTCTTTTCTTTTTTTTTTTTTTTTTAAATAAAAAAAGCTGAGAGTCTGAAAGGCCGACTGTTTTTCTGCTGCCTGGCTTTGGGGAGCTGTTTAAAGGGCCACCCTGTTAACATTAAACTGGGCTCTCCTCAGCTGATGGACAGGAGGGGGAGGCAAAACACAGGCGACGTCACATCCTGTAGCTCCCCGACAGTGATATGAGTCAATGTGTTGTTTACTCGGTTGTTTGTTTGTTAGCACGTTAGTTTTGTTATGGTCTATATTGCACAATTGTACTTAGAATAACCCAGAAGGTTGAGTAACATAAACAGGTGTATAGTGATGTTGCTGCTGCATTCAATGTCTTTCACTAAAGGCCTACATCCGACACTTGCTTGTGATGCATTCAGGTGCAGGAGCATATACAAAACTGATGTTCCGATAAGTGATTTATTTTCTTTCAGTTTAGCCATTCCTGTCTTTGACTTGCAGTGACAGAAGAGATGAACTGGATGGACCCATTTTAAATTTAATAAAACCAATCTCAAATAGCCTAATGAAAACAAAAACGACCAACAAAACTCCATATTTAGCTAATAGAACTACTATAAATGGCAAACTGTCTTCATATGTGTAAGAATTGGTCATTGACATGATTATAAACATTTCGCCATGACATTAAGGCAGATTTAGTTAGATGAAAGATACTGTAGTGTGACGATTCTGATACAGAAACCAACTTTAAGTGTAATAAATATTCTGTCCATGAGTCCGACACTTATTTATATTTTAGGGGTTGTGTCTGCTTGTAAGTGAAGGTGTAAGTTAGAATAACACCATAATCATGTCCATTAATGAGTGAAACTGTGCGACACATTTTTGTTCATGCATATTTTATTCAAGAGTAAAAAAATGTGATTTGTCCCATAGGGCATGCTTACAATGTGTGTATCATTTAGGAAGTCAGATGCGAAAACATATTTCCATAGATAATAAAAAATGTTGCAAGATAAAATCCATTATAGTTGTTTGTTGAAATATGCATGTAGACCATACAAGAACCAGAAACAGAGGAAGGAAAATAACCATAAGCTAAATTGTAACAATAATAATATCAGCAGTAAATATAACCAGAGTACAATGTTTCCTGTTAAACTTAAGTGCGACACATGATTTTCTTTGTGTCCAATTCATTTACATCTGAAAACCATGCTATCATGCTTTGGCAGCCTGAAAGTTGCTTTTCACTGAGATTATATTCATTCACACTATTGAACATTTTCTGTACATCAGTACAACAGAAAAAAAAATAAAAATTAACACAAGGCTTCATACCTTAGAAGGGAATCTCTGCATACAATAAATCAATATAAAATTAAAAGCAGTGGTAATAAATAACAGAATGAAAAAATGGACAAAAACAATCAAAGGAAGCCTATTTATAAAATTTATAAAACAAGACAAATAAAACTACAAATATAATTCAAAAATAAAATAATTCAAGTTTACTATTTGAAACACAACTATCACAATTATAATCTCACATTACAATTAGGAACTTAATTGCATGCATTGATGCGTTCCGTACCATAGATGCTGTGTTAAAAACCACTTTTTGCCCAGCCTAATTTCACATACCTTTATCATTAAATAGAAAGATGGAATATAAAGTAGAAAATATATTAACGTATGAAAGGAAATTCTAGAAATTTATGTGATAGTATGTGTCGCTCAAGGTTGGGGCTGCACTGGTACTGACTTTCTAGAATTTTTTATTATGAAAGAACCGGATGGCTTCCTGTTTTAATTTGGTTTGTCTTCTTCTATCGTCAAAGTATTTTGACACAATATTTGGACATGGCAATAGATGTTTTAGTTGGATCACAGTGTGGGTGCACTTTAGAATTAGATTCGATTAGAAAAATTGATAGAAAAACAATAAATGAGATATGATTAACACACTTAGATGCAATATGGACGATTCATTAACCAAAGTTTTCATGATGAAGTATTTCTGACAGCTTTAAGTTCTAAAATCTAAAATCAATTTGAGTGAAAATGAAATTGCATTTGTACTCAAAAATAGCATTAATTAACTCTTATCTGGTCTTCTTAAAATCACTTAAATAAATTTCAGGATGGATCCAAGCCTGATTATTCCAAATGACACAATGGCGTGTGGTTGTTAAATACTCTTTAAACAAAAGATAATTTAATTGTATGCATTCACAAATTTTGTAGAATTTCCTTCTCACTCTGATATCATACTTTGTGTAGCTCTTGTGCATGAAATCTCATTTAATTTGCAACAAAGCAAAAGGTGCAAAAAACTCAAAGGGTGCTAATGTATACTTGAGTGACTGCACATATTCTTTTACTTTCTCTTTAGCGACAAGCAGGTGATAATAATCAGGTAGAGTGTGACAGCACGGTATGTCCCAAAGTTCAAAAATCACTTCTTCTCTTCTGATGTCCAGAAACAGTTGTTAGCCTTCGTCGTTGCCAGACGTAGCAAAGCAGAAGAGATGAGAAACCCACGATCCAAAGCCTCCTTCAGCAGAGGATGCTCGAGTGTATTCTTTCCAGAAAGTGAATAGCACGCCACATGTGTGAGGTATAGCTTGATCAAATGCCATGCTTCTTTAATTTGAACTACTTAAACATTTAATGGAGAGGAAGAAAATAAATTTGAAGATAGTCTGGATGAGAATATAATCCTTTGAGATTCACCTACGGAGGCTGATAAAGTTGCATCTTCACATGGGATAGTGTGTTCCTTTTGGGGACATTTGCAGACGTTAAATCTTGGTGTTTAATCTGTGAGGCTGAGGTATCTACAGTAAGCAGTGGAACCAAATTGTCCTAATGCTCCTTTCACCCCCTCCTCTTTCTTCCCTCATCCCCTCCAAGTTATTTCTTGCTAGAAGATGACTGATAGTGAGGGAGGTGAGGAAAGGAGCAGTCCTATAGAGTAGTGAGGGGCCAGTTTAGGCCAGAGCTGTGAGCACCTTGCCCTCTTTCCCTCGCAGCATGACGGCATCTTACTACGAGGTAAATCAATAAATTTAAGTCCACTGGCAAGATTGCACTGCAAGTTTTAAGAGGTACACGTTTGGCTTGCTTTCTTTTTTGCTTTATCTCTCACAAAGTGGCGTGACTTGTTAATACTAGCAAAAATGTAAGTAAACATGTAAGATTAATTTCTTCATGAAGTGATTTTTGTGAGTGATTCATAATAAACACTTTATGAAACAGTAACATGATTTGTGTGGCATGGATACTGCAATTATGTCTTCTGTCAGGCCCTGTATTAAAGGAGCAGACATTTGTCAGCACTCAGAACAACACAACCGCCAACAATTCAGCCTGTAATTGAACTGAGAAAGGGGACAACAGGGAGAAACAACTTTCAACCAGTCAAGCTGAAGCCCGCTGGCCTCTCCTTATCCCCGCCCTCTGCTGTGAACCCCAGCTCCCCCCTCCCCCAACTGTGCGATGACATACTGTCATGAAAAAAATGACCGTTTTCGCCCGTTTTTAGATTTGCTGCAGGTTTCATGTTCTGTCTGTGGGCCTGGTTTATTTCTATGCTCTGAGGCCTGAATTCCCGATTTGGCAATGTCTTGCTGCAAAGCGCAACAGCGGCACGGTTCTGAGGCTCAGACATCACTGGATGTTGCTGTTGTCATCCGTGCCGTTTTCCTCTGACATATTCATCTTTCCCATGGAGTGACCCACATGGTTCACCCCGTCCCTGCGAGGTGGCATGCGCTCGTTGATGCGGTCAAGGCCCTTAGCCTCCTCAAAGCTGGTGATCTTGTGCTGGGGGGAGAACCCACGGATGGCTGGAAAGAGTAAACACATATAAAGGGGTCAGACTCACCTTGTAATGCACAATCTCAGAATATTCCTGATATCGTCTCTACTTGTTTATTTCACCTAAAATATCAAATACTGTTGGGATTTCCCAGGCATTATAGCGAAAAAGACACAAGCACAGCGTGTCAATCCCTATTAGGAACAAATGTGCTTATTTCAATAACAAATGAGTGTACAAAAAACACAAAAAATGGGACATTTTTGTTTTGATTTGCCCAGAAAATGAAAATAAAGAACATTGTTAACTAATGTATCATAATCATATATGTTTTTCTTTTCTTTAGTTTCTTTCATGGTCAACTTCCTGGTGAAAGCCTGCACGTATTTAACTTGTGCTCAACCAGGTAAGTAACTATTTTTTCTTACTTTTATTCACAACAGCTGCTATTGTATCAATTGTATCAGCACACAGTGCAAGATATCGTTTTCATGCAGCACTAAACTTAAGTTAAATTAAATCTTGTCCTAAGCTAATTTAGCAATTCTAAAGAACAGTAGTTTCAACTAACTAACAGTGTCTTCAAAGTAGTCTTTTTTGTTTCACAGTGACAGCCAAATCATGTTCATTGGCACTGAACTTGTGGCTTTTGTATTACATTATTTTCTAAATAAGCCAAACATAGATGGAAAGAAAAACACAGCAACTACCTCAGTTAACTTACCATCATTTTGAAAAAATACACTGCAGAGGTAAGAAGATAAGGGTTTTGCTTCGTCCTAATTTAAAGTTGGCACTATAGGTTAATTGAGGTTTGGTCAGCAACAGCTGCATGGGTGGGCTGTTTGACATTCATAACTGAATCTGTAACAAATTTAGGTTGCTAAATATATTTTGGTTTACAATCGATGCCACGTCGATGTTTAAAGCCTAGCGTTAGCCTAGTAATTATTGAGTGAGGTTAAAGTTGGTTAATTTAGCTGCAACTAAAAAAATAATCTGTGTTGCGGGCAGGAAACAGCTGCAACACTAAATGTATGAATATCTTTGCACTTAATCTGCAATGTTTTCTATTAACATGCACAGAAGTTGAAAAGCTGGATCCAGTTCAGAGGATCAGCCCTTTAAAATCCATATTAATAATTTGAATATGTGGTAAATTATGTTTTGTTTTATCTGAGGGAAACTTCCTGCTGAAAGTCTGCAAATATCCTATTTGGGAATATGGAACAGGTTTAGTCTGGCCTTAATTTAATTTTTTATTGTTGGAAGTGGTAATGTGTGCAAAGATGAGTTGTATAAAAATGTTCATGGTTATAATAAACTTAATGGACTTAAATAGTTTTTTAATTAATAGTCTGATAATAAAAACTGGGATTTCTATGTGTTATTGACTTAAGTGAAATTAATTATGTACTTATTCTCAAAGAAACTGAGGTACAATTTCAACAACAATTTGGACATTTTTAAGTAAAATGGAAGTAAAACTTGACCACTCAATATCACAACTTTGAAATCAATATTAAGTTGGTTCAACTGTTTAATTTAAGTCAGTGCATTATTTTTGAGAGTGCAATTGTAACACTTTGTACCACTCAAACACTATAAAAAAGCGAGTTGTAAGAGTCCTTGCCTGAAGGTGGCACAAGTGTTAAAATGAAAGGCAATATCACATGCTTTACACTTAGTTTGATGTGTAGAAGAGTCTTTCATCAAGTCAAACTGCCCCCCTCTCAACTGATATCCTGTTGTTTTACACATTTAAAACTGCCATACTTTGTTTCACACCAGTATCAAGAGTCAATAGAAAATAAATCAGATTAAAGAAGAAAGTCTACAAAGCCCTGTATCATTGTGACTTGAGGCTTTTGTATTACATTATTTTCTAAATAAGCCAAACATAGATGGAAAGAAAAACACAGCAACTACCTCAGTTAACTTACCATCATTTTGAAAAAATACATTTCTAAACAATTAATACCAATGTTAACCATCCTGCGATTTTTTTCAGTATATGCATGTAAATACATATATATTTATGCTATTGCATACTTGCTGTTGCATACTGAAGCATCTTGGTTAGTGAACAATGATTACCTCAGACATATCACGAAGAACTGCGGATTCAGAATGCATATTTCATGTTGATGCTCTGGTCTGTTTCTTGTTCTTGTACATGCGACATGGTTTTTAAGAACCAGATGGAGGCCGTTTAAAATCCAAACCAAAAACAATGAAGTATTTTAGTCATGCATCTCTTAGCAGCACTTGACTTTGCAGTGTTTTAATTTTAATTTTTAATTTTTTTTAATTTTTTTAAATTTATGTCCTGATGCCTTAAAAAGCTAATCCTTTTTCATTTATCATTTTCCTTTCCTCCTTTTCTCCCACTTTGACCAACTTCAAATGTGTGCAACAGTCGTTGTCCGTGCTAAGCTTCATTATGTTGCTATAGGCAGTGAGAACTAGAAGAAGATTGATGCACATGGAGGAACTGTGGATTTTTTTTTTCATATGTCTGCAAGGACCAGGAGTCCATTAAGTGTACAACAATTCATGTTATCTCCTCAGTTCCCTTCCCTCTCATGTGCCTCGACCAAGCAGTGACAAGAACATGATCCCTCACCAGCTTCCCACCCAGCAAATGCTACCAATTGTGAGATATTTTACTCTATACTACTCACGCACCCATTAGAAAACTATTCCTTAAAAATCCTCACTGTGCATAAGGTGACCTACATTACTAATAACCATTTATCTAATTTTAACTCGTGTTTTTGTTTGATAAAAATATGATTCTTATGTTCAATCCACTCATCTCGTTGGATATCTGCTTTAATCAATGGTACTGCAAAGTAAAGTGCCAGCCATTCCAGCATCAAACTGTCCTGTGAAATGTTGCTTGATGGAGTTGTTATTGTGTGAGATGTTGTGTTCATGAACTGTCAGTGGCAGGTGGCCTCTGTAGCAGGAAACCCTGACAATATGTTGAGGGGGTGGAAGAGGGGGAGCACAGGTTTACCTTCTTCTTCACTCGGCTCGATGGCTTCAATGGCTTCAATGGTGGCTGAGGGGGGAGGAGGGGAGCAGGTTACTCCTGATAAAGCCATGCAAATGTAAAATGCAGCTCCAGCGAAAAGGCGGCTCATGTTAGGCCAGATGAGTTATACATGTTCACCGGCAATGCAGCCAAACTCAGAGGAGTGCCATGCATTAATACTGAAAGAATTAACATCAGTATAAAGATAGATCCTTAGAGAGAGAATGACAGAGACATTGAGACAGAAAGATAAATAGACTGTATATAGAGTTGAGAGAGTTGAGACTGTAATAGGTTTTAGGTAAGAGAAACTAAAAGAGAACAGAAACGTATTGTTCTGCCCGTTTTATGTTATTGTTTATGCTACAGTAGTGACACACAATCATGGACCCCACCTAGGTTTTGTGCACAAACACAACGATTGGGTTAGAGATAGCTAAACCTTGATTTTAAAATCTTTATTTTTATTTGAAAACAGAATCAACTCTTTGTGGTCGCTTGTACTGCCAATCCCACAGTGATTCAACACTGAACCCTACAGCTCTATGCTGAATGCAGTTAGTTAGTTTGTTGGGGTAAAGGATGGGGCTGCTAAAGGAAATATATCATGTAGCAAGAGACATATTTTTCTTAGAAACCAAGCTACAACTAAATGTGAGGATATAATATACTTAACTTGAAATTTCAATTTTCAAGTAAGCAATTGTAAGCTAACATGTCAGCTGTAACAACTTGTTAATCGGATAGGGCTATGTTGGTGTGAGTCTGTTTTTCTGCCACCTATAACTAAAGAAATTGCTTAATGCAGCTTCAAGTTTATGTGTGGATTTATGATTATGGTCCAGGCATGGATATATGGGACTTCAGTCTTTTTATGATCTTGGATACAGACAAGTTCTAGTAACATTGTGATGCATGTATGCAGGACATATATATTTTGTGACTGCTGCAATGTGTCAACAGAAATATAAAAAAAATGTTTTGGTTGTGTCTGTAACCTTAGGTTCTTCTGTGGCTTTAATGTGATCAGAGCATCACTAAGAGGCTAAAAAATAAAGCTTGCTGGCTGCTCTACATTAAAGTCAGAAAAGGAGAGAAAGAAACAGAGAGGTAAGACCAATGGTGGGACTGAGAATGGTGATGAAGAAATGAAACAAACAAGATGGAGTAAAGGGTTGAGAAAAGGCTTATGCTGCGCCATGTACTCACCGCTCTGCAGTGTCTGTCTGCCTCCAGAGAGAACCCCGCTCGGCAGCATGCCAGTGGGTGTCAGGCCCTTAAGCGTCAACACATTTTCACTCTCCTCTCTGCAGGAAACACACAGACAGGTCAGAAAACCTTACTGAACCCTGATCAAACTGGAAAAAAACAACTTTATCCCCCACTTTGACAACAGTGTATAAACATACAGTGTCTGCACCCGCACACTCACTCTACACACGTAGTGTACATACACTCATACTTACATTCACACACACAAACATAAGGTCTACCTGAGAACTGAGAACATTTTGGCCATTTTCCCAATAGCACGGATCTTGTTTTTGATCACCTCCTTGCGTGCTGCAGCTGCATTGGCTGCAAATAAATATATATATGTATTCTGTCATTATAAGCTGTTATTATGATGCATGAGAAACTGTTTGTAGGGTTATATAATGCATAAAATACATTAATTATCATATCTGTTTCTTGATGCATAGGATACTGTGATAATAGACCACAGGTTAACATAGGCTATTGTAATCCATTAGATACTGTAATTATATCCCCATGTACACTTGACATTATACTATAGACTCTGTTATCATAGCCTGTATGTAGTGATTCAGAAACTGTGTTTATTGGACTCTGATGCAATAACATAATCTCTGTATGTTTTGTAATGTAGTAAAGCACAAATCTCTATTTTACTGGTAACTATAAACTACTGTTTTAGTTCCATAGTTAACATATCAAGATTAAGTGACAATTTACTGAATTTAGTGTGCAGTTGTGTGTAGATCTCATTCCATCAAAGATCTAGTCTGGATTGAACCCAAGATGCACTCATGATAAATATGAAAAATGAATTATTAAATCATTTAGAAAACTTCTTACCATCAAAGATCTCATCTTCCTCATTCATTAGTTCATCATCAGAACAGATGCTCAGCACATTCACCAGCATTTCTGTGACTGGGAAATAAATAAGAGTGTAGGAAAAAAGTGAAATCACTGATAACAGATTAGGTTGTGGTGCTGTATCAGAAGACTTAATACCTTTCTCTCCAACAAATGGCAGAGACCAGGTGAAGACATCCATGAAGTTGGGCAGCCAGTATGGATGGGGTGAGCAGTTGAACTGTCGGATGTTCATGACGTTATTTTCATATTTCAGTACAGCAGCTGTTGGGGGTGCAGAAGAGAGATGGTAGAGTAACATTTTCCTCTTGACCCTCGCAGAATCCTATAGCCTGGTGACAGACTTATTGTACGCTTTACGTTTTGATTACATACAATTTCTGGAAAAAGGTATCATATAATGCAAAATTAAGAACTCTGCTCAGTAGGCTAAATAATGATAAGTCAATCTATATTTCCAGACTCTAATTGTTGTATCTAAAAAAAACTTAAGGATTAGAGGTCTAAAGAGCCAAAGTGAGTCTGTCTTGTTGCTGCTCAGCCCATGAAAGCATCATTAAGTGTACAATGAAACTGAGTTAAAGAAAGCCTTATGGGCCATGTGCAGAGAGAGGGACAGGGTTGCAAAGTGTCAGTCCTGTCATGGCATATCATGCAGAGGCATATACAAACACTCACATACACACCCAGAGTTCACCAAAGCATGAGCCCTTGTGGTGAGCATGATTAAATGACAACAAACCTTAACTAAAACTCCAACTCAGAATGGATGCTGTGGCTTATTTAAGTTGGAGCATGTGTCTTTTCAGTCTTATTTGTTGTACTTAGTGCCATTTAAGGCCATATATTCACACTCTGAATGATCAAAGCAGATACATTTTAAGTTAATAGCCTTCTCCAAAATTATTATGCTGTGAGAAATGTTTAATAGAATCTGATGTTTTTAGGACATTTGCTTAAAGGAAAATGTGATGCACAAATCTATACTTACATAACAAAAATCATTCAGAGCAACGGCAGCCTGCACAATACACACACTGTCATTTTGTTTTATAGTGTTCACGGTGCAGGATATTTTTAATATAGCCATATGCACAACAATGTTAGGTATATGCTCTCTTAAAATGTATTCATGATCTGTGATGTTTTTCAAAAAGCCCCCTCTGTATATGCAGTATGCGTGAGAACAGAGGCAGAGAGGAAAATGAGACATTCAACCACTAGATGGCCTAGCTGAGGCCAGGGATTGCTGACACTGTTACATCAAGAGGGATAAAGCCACATGGAGATAGTCAGCGATGCCGACAGTCCCTCCCACGCTCCCCATCTCCCACAGCCCATAGCAACCAAGACACAGATCTGAGAACACAAACAAACGGGGGCTCCCTGATGCATTCTTATGCCTGCTCACAAGCTAAATGCAGTTACATTAACCCATACACTACAGTTTATGCTGTTGAAACCATTTTAATAAGAAAGTCGGAGGAGCCCATGGTAGTCATTTTGTCAGACGTGAAGTGAAGTGTTTTTCATAAAATCTAACCCAGATGCAGTTAAAACTCCAGAGGTGCAGGTGCTACAGAGACACTGCAACTGGGGCACCTCTCTTTAACATCATGTTTTCATGTTTGTTTGCTGTTGTAACATTTAATTTAACAGTAAATGAAACTCTCAAGTCCTGCCTTTCTACTGTACATAGCCACAGAAATTACATGATATATGGAAATAATACATTTTCAACAGGAATATATTTATTTTACATAAAAGAAGAAAAAAAAGATACAGATGCAAGCAGAAACAAAAGACAAAACTGCAAATCAAACTGCAAACTGAAACAAAGACGGGCATAAAATGAACAAAGAGACTTTCTGACCTTTGTTGTTGTAAACATCCAGGTAGTTTGGTGCTGAGAAGATGGTAATGAGAGATGGGAATCCAGTGGTCTGACTTTTACGGTACATCCGGTAGCTTTTAGGTGGGCAGGTGGAGGTAAAGACAGAAAAAAGTGTGCTTATATATGTAAATATATATCTGTTTTTATTTGTTTGGATATGTGTGTCTTTTTATTTGTGTTATAGGGATAACATACCCTGCATCTTGTGCTTCATGTGCTCGGATGATTGATAATAGGTTATTGCTCTGTAGGAACTCACATACAGCTGGGTAACTGGAAAAGAGTAAATAAAAGTTGGGTTTAGAGATGTCACTGAACATGCTACTTAATTAAAAACACAAATAAAATATGTTTTTCCGCACCACACAACAGAACTACATTTAAGCTGCAGGTTACTAGTTTCCACACATAATTTCGCTCACCAGAAAATGAACAAAGATTCATCACTCGTAAATGCAGTTATGAAAAAAAAACCTTGCTGTGGATGATGTAAGGCTGTGAAAAACCAATCCAACAGCTACCTGTTGCAGTAAAAAAACAAACTAACCCCATAAGCGGCAGTCGGAGCTTCCTGCCCCACAGCCCTAACCTGACAGGAAAATGCCTGAAGCCTGCGAGCTAGCTCAGGCTGACAACTGAGTGTACTGCAACACGCACACATGGCATAAAGTAGCAGCTCCCTATGTATATCCAATGCAACCTTTGCAATAAGGCGATCTAATTAAGCTGTCAATGCTCCCTCCATTCTTTTGTGCCTTTGCTGCTTAAACAATCACATGCTGCTTGACTTGCTTAAACAGTCTGATTATATTATATCAGGAGTAATTTTGTTTGCCCCACCTTTCCCACTGCTGTTTCCTAATTTCATAGCTCCATTCATCAGTCATTTTGTCAGCCATAAAAGTGTAAATCGGGCCAGAAGTGGAGATTTTTCAGTATTGGGAACACAGTGATTCTTATCAAAGGGTTTACTGCCTACTGGCCATCACTGATTAACTTTGCGAAGCTAAGTATTTGCTGCTGCTGGGCAATGTCTTTATGTCTGCTAATTTAACCTTTTATGCTTTTTTCCTGTGTCCAGTATGTGCATTTCTATTACAGCATTTGTGAATTCATTTATTGATGTGTGCGAACTTTTGGTTGTTGATTGGTACACACATTATATTTCTATCATGCAGTTTACGTGTGTTGTGGTGAAGTATTGAGTGTTAGGGGTTGAATTCTGGTTTAGGCACACAGACGCCCTCCTAGAGCCGGGGTCTGCTCGAGGTTTCTGCCTTTTAAAAGGAAGTATTTCCTTGCCGCTGTTGCCAAGTG
>NW_023339763.1:14473872-14478749 GCF_004916995.1 Morone saxatilis | reverse complement strand
TTGCTCATGGTGGGAACTGTTGAGTCTCTGTAAATAATTTTTATAGGGAGTACGGTCTAGCCCTACTATATTTGAAAAATAATACTATTGTTATGAATTGGCGCTATACAAATACAAATTTAACTGAATTTAATTGAATTGTTTTGCAACATATTTCACTGTATGGTCACTGCATGTTTTGGGTCTATGATAATATTTTATTGTGATTTCCAACCCTCATACTGGCTTCAGATTTGTCAGCTGTGAATAACAATTTGGTGTGTTACTGTCTGCATCGATGAGTTCTTTATATCTAAAAATCATGTCAAACCTCCCTACACACAAACTGCACACTGCACACTTGCTCAATTCCTTTTCAAAAGTGACGAATAACAATATAAATTTTAATAGGCCTCAATCTTAATAATGCAATATCTGTCTGTCACTAAAGTAATACAATCTCTCTAGTGCTTCTTATAAGTGAACCATTTCCCAAAGACTAATTAAAATACTGGTATTGTTATCTCTCCACTGGCTGCGTGCCCAAGTCGTCCTCCAAGTTTTTCGGGCCAGATGGACAATGAGCTGTCCCATGGAGAAAGATGATAAAACCCACATGACTTCCTATGAGACAGTTCAGACTACAGTTGCACAGCCATGGAGCAGACATGGAGCAGATTTAGGGCCAGAATTTGTTTCTGAAAAAACACTGAAAGCATAAGATTGCACAGGAAACACCAGACCTGTGTCACACAGGACGGACAAATAATCAGAATTGGGACACTTCCATATGCAGTGTTAAGTATTATTCCAACTGTTGTATTCCAGACATACAGTATTCCTAACAAATACACATGCAAAAAATATCCTTAGATTTATTAGTTGTAAGTACCAACCTGTTTATAAATTATGTTATGTTATATTATGTCAGAAGGTTGCTTGGTTTGTATTTTATCTTTATCTTTCTACGTCATTTTTTCTTTAATGATTTTGATAATAGCTGACAAAGTCAAATGAACAAGGCATAATATACAGACAGGTGACAAAATAAAGGAAAAACCTGAATTAATAAGCAGATAAATATAACAAATACAGATGCTTACATTGAATGTTTTAATAAGAATGAAAATGATGAATGAGTCAAATGACCACCTACGGGAGAAAGGAGAGTGTTCCAGAGACTAGGAGGTTTGTGTTGGTTTTTACTTTATATTGTCACCCATCCGTACGTTCACCAATGGCTGTGCGTCCTGTCACAAATTGTGCCGAATAGAGCTCTAGTGAAGACAACATTAATATATGCTCTGGGTGAAAGCATTAGCCAAAAGCCCCAAATGTAAAATGTAATTTAATATATTTCAATTTGTTTTTGTGATTATTTGCTTTTTTTCCCAGAGCACAAGATAACGATAGAAGAAAATGAAAAATGTTTGTTTTATCCGACCAAAAGTCAAAAACCTAATATAGATAAGGCAAAGATGCAAATTTGAGGAACTGAAAGGAATTTTTCTTAAAAATAATCAAAATGATTAATCTGTTATCAAAACTGTTTATTACTTTTCTGACCATCAACTGATGAATCACTAACTGCGCCAGTCTCTTTTATCTTTTTCAGACCTGCAGTAACATACAGTACGTCATCCCTTACAACAATCCTCTCTTCCGGCACTTTCTTACAATCGCCGCCATCCATGGACCCATCAAACTTTCAGAAGTGTTTAAAATATTTAAGTGCTCAAAGGTTTGTGCCAGAAGAAAAACAAGGAGACTGCTGTGCCCTGAGCACCTGGCAAAACTGTGCCATCCTAATATATCTAGGTCACATGGCTAACATTCCCTTGGTGGCCACTATATAAATCACAGGAATAGATGCGTTACACACTAACATGAATATGCTGTGACTCTCTCCACTATGGCTGACAGCACACCCCAACACAACCGCAAAATGTTGGTCTCAAAAAATGTTATATAACTGTTTCTATTAAAAACACATCCACAATGCATTTCTAACTTAGAAATAAGGGCAATTTTTCCATCACGCTTTAATATTATGTTTGTCATAGCTGTAAAGCAGTTTTTATTTTCATAGTACTGGCACAAATGACATGTAGTAACATAAAAATAAAGACACCAATGTACACTATGTACTAATTTATTTTTTGTCCGCTCCAACGGTATCTATTGATTACTGCGAGGGAACACAGTACACACACATTGCTTGCCTGCGGCTCACATTCCTTCTCTCCCCTTTGTGAAAACACACAATTATGTGTCGGTGAGCCTGTGAGTGAGAGAGAGCGAGAAATCTGACAAGTGAGTATGAGCGAAAGAGACAGAGAGAGATGGAAGTGCTGTGTTGTGAGTGTGAAACTGAGAGGTTTTTTTCCTTCCCTTAAGAAAATCCATCTGTTAGGCTGGTGGTCATCACTTTCAACCCCCCACTCTCCCCTTACC
Source organism: Morone saxatilis (assembly GCF_004916995.1). Classification (NCBI taxonomy): domain Eukaryota; kingdom Metazoa; phylum Chordata; class Actinopteri; family Moronidae; genus Morone; species Morone saxatilis. The sequence continues at coordinate 14,476,316 of NW_023339763.1, read as the reverse complement.
CCAATATAAAAACTCATGTTTATAACCATATTCCTAATCAGTAAGAAGCATCACATTTTTGTAATTACTGCAGAAGAAATTATATTTTGTTTGTTGGTCCTTCAAAATTGTAATGATACAACATTGACAATGTTAACAGCAAAATGGAACATGTAGTGTAGCCAGTATTATTATAGACGTTATACTAACCCTCATGTATTAAAGCAGTATAGCATCACATTAACAAAATGGATAAGTCTGCTGTTGTGCTTTGCCTCCACTCAAATGTATAAATATATATATTTAGAATTATTTTACGGGCACTAATTTCATCATTTCATATTCTTACATGACAGAATAATTCTTCTACAACGCATTCATTTTGGTCGTTCTTACCAAAAACACTGTTATTTAATATCAAGGGAGAACAAAGGGCAGGCATAGGCTATATGGTGTTTACTGTATAAAACCCTTTAAGCACTGGATTTTCTGCTATAAATTGTATCTATTTTAAACATTCTCCTCAGCCCTGAGGAGCAAGCAATTGTGTGGCTACTTGTAACAAATGCTCTGTATTGATTTTATGGAACACACGTTCAGAGAGTTAAATAACACCGTCCAATGCATCACTGTGTGTGTGTCTGCGTGTGCAATTCACTAGAAATCAAATCACTCACTATATTTGATTGCATTTTAATGTAGCACCTTTATTCTCAACCTGCCAATACCTACTTCTATTTCAGAGAGAGATTTTCTTGCGTTTCCCAAAAATCCCCAGGAGAATGTGGTTCTCTGTGCTGCAGTGCATATATACTGTATAGTTGGCAAGAGTCATAATGATGGAGAGGTAAGTTTGAGAGTGAAGGCAGAACAAAGCCATGGGGAGATAGATGACTATTATAGCAGCATCCTCCACACATCCACAGAATAATCCTCACTAAGCTCCTCTCTCACTGCGGATAGATGGTTTCTTATCAGTGACCATTTAACAGTAGTGAAACAGGAAGTTAAGACACAACACCTGCTTATTTTTCTGCATCTGATACTCTTCATGGGTGCTGGTAATCTCTACCAATACACTAGTAATCTCTTCAGTAGTGTCAATCCTGTATCGTGTGTATTTGCTTGCTTTGTCAAAGAATAATATGCTAAAATAAGTCTTTGGATTGATATCTTTAAGGCCATAGATGGTTTCAGTTCATCTCAGGGTGGTAATAAAGTAATTTCTTTTATTAATGCAAAGTACAAAAAAAGTTTTCAAATAGTCATGGCTTTATGTGGCATTTACCACATAACAATAACGCAACTTCAATAAAACTATAAAAAGTGTTCTCAAGCAAATGTCATGTCTGTGCAAGCTGATTACTGGAATAGAAACCAATGGACTCGAAGCAAAACAAATAGCTGATTTAAAAACCTGCTATTCTCGGCTAAAGGTCAGGATGGCTTTAAGTAACAAGATCTGCACTGGAACTTGTGGAACTATTTCATCTGATATAATTTGAAGCAACACCACTGACACTTCTCCATGTAAGCGCATATACCAAAATGAGAATTACACATGCATTATAACGTGAATCTGAACTGCAATTATTCTGCACACACTGTCCAGAATGTCATTTCCTCTTCGGTAGAGGAATGAATCTTCCTGACTTTACTTTTTTGTGGTTTTAGCAGAACTGCAGCACCCACGCAGTGGTCTGTACTGTTCTGAACCTTCATTAAGAAAACTCTCACCACAACTGCCACCTAATCTAATCTCCTCATCACCACCTACTTCCACAGCTCTCTTCCATCTCGCAACAATATTAGGACAGCGCTCACTCCTCCTTCTTTTACATACTCTGTCACGGAGGTTGAATAGTTGCATAACAAACCCATTCCCAATTTGCCTCGCTATTATGTTTTAAATTTTATTCGTCCCTGTCTCTCTGGCTCTATTTTTATTTGACTCCAGGTTCACCTGGCTAATCCGTTATTTGTAACAATCTGTTCTGCAAGTCAAAAAGACAACCTCTTATCATTCAAAAACTGTTGTTAACCACAAAACAATATGACCCATTTACTCATAGACACAGACAGAGATGCAGGCTTTTAGAATTTGTTTACCTTTTTATTCATTGAATCATTCAGTCTCTTTATTCCCCTTATGGGGTGTTAAGTGTTTGTCTATTGTTTTGCTCAGGTAACAATAAATGTTTGATATATATTAATAATGTATAATCCTAACATCTATTTTTGATATTAAGAGTGATGTTGCAAGACTTTTGTATAACAGTCAGATTTCATCAGGTGCTCCAGCAACTCTCTTGAAAGATTAGGTCAACACTGATATTTTAAGGTGTTGTCCTTTGATACACCGATCAGCCATAACATTATGACCACTGACAGGTGAAGTGATTATCTCGTTATCATGGCACCTGTCACTGGGTTGGATATATTAGGCAGCAAGTGAACAATCTGTC
>NW_023339763.1:14460118-14473746 GCF_004916995.1 Morone saxatilis | reverse complement strand
CTACTGTAGCTCAAATTACTGAAAAAGTTAATGCTGGTTCTGATAGAAAGGTGTCAGAACACACAGTGGTGTCCAGGTGGTCATAATGTTATGGCCCAGTGAAGCAGAAAAGGTGTAATGAGTTCATGATCAACTAACATGGGGTTAATTTTGTATACAGTACATGAGCCAGGATTTATTGTCGAGGGAATCACAGTGTGAGTTGCAAAATTCTTTTAGAACTAAAGTGTAATTAGAGACCTTCAACGAGCCACTTGGGTTAAGATAATGGCAGTCTATGATATGCAAGATGGCCAAAAACACAAAGTTTCAGACTGTTGATGCATGAAAGCAGCAATGCGCTGTATCCTTTAGTGAATTTGGATTTTAAAGCTGTACGGTTATTTTCTCAAATACGGACAACAACAGTGTTCAAGTTTTAATTACCCAGATGGTCCAGAGGACTGAAGTTGCTGCAGGGAAGAAGAAGAAACAGCTCACCTGTAGAAGTAGGAGCAACCTCGCACTGTGTTGTGGCTGAAATATTCCTGGGTTTTCTCGTTGCCAAAATCCTCCAGAGGATCAGCCCACAGCAAGTCACACATGGGCCCAAAAGCCGGCGGCTCCTTGAACCGATCCAACTTTACATAAAGAAGCAGAAATGCAGCATTTATAAAAAACTGCACAAACAGCCAGCGTACACTCACACCTGGTAGTGCAGAGGCAGCATATTATTACCTTTTTAATGTCATCTAAGGTGTGTATTTCAGGTGAGAGTCCACCATGGACACACAGAAACTGTTGGTTCATGAGTGCAGCCAGGGGAAGGCAGTCAAATGCATCCATACATGAGTCATAGACCTGCTCTGAGTACTTGATTTTACCTGACAGAAGACAGAAATGTAATCAGAAACAGTGTTTATGTTTGCATATAAAATTAATATGGCATGTTTCTTACTGTTTCTCCTCACTTTTGATATAGACACAAAACTAGTATATTTAAATATTTGCAGGTTGAAATAAACAGGTAATATGCAAATATAAGAAGTACAAATTTAAGAAATAATATTTATTATAGAGTATGCACACAGTATGTACTATGATAATAATTAATATATATTTAATGGGTCTTGTTATCAGCTTTAAAGTTTCAATTGTCCACAGACATTTTCATCCCCTTTTTCTGTGCTGTCATACAGAATTAACAGTCCTAACAGACAGGTGCATTTATTGTAATTTCTACCAAAAGTGCTCCAGGCTACACATGACATTAGCAAGACAGAGAGAGGAAAAAATAAAATAAAAACAATATGATTAAAAGCTACTCACATTCTTGTTTGAAGGTGAAATATTCTGTCAAATGTCTACATTCATGATTTCCACGAAGTAAAAATAATGTCTTTGGATAGAGGATTTTCAGCGACCAGAGGTATAAAACACACTAAAACAAAGATATGAACAAATAGTTATTTCCTGTAAAAAGCAGCAAAAAATAATCATCTTTCTGCAGTTTGTTTCCCCCCATGAATAACTTCATGATATTCTGATGGTTTTACCTCAATACTGAAGTAGCCGCGGTCAACGTAGTCCCCGAGGAACAGGTACCGTGTTGTGGCTGGTGATCCTCCCACTTCAAACAGCTTCATAAGATCAAAGAATTGCCCATGGATGTCACCACACACTGGAAAACAACCAAAGGACAGCAAACATTACAGAATCAAAGAATCAAATTGAATATCTTTGTCTGCATCCTTGTGCTTTGCGTTCCCATCCATCTTTTTTGTGTTGAATTCCATTCAGTGAAACGATGATATGCAAGTTTGCGTGGATGTGTAACGCCTGCAGAGCAGAGCAGGAGATACATTTCTCCTTTTTATTGGTTCTGAAGGTTCAGAAGACAGAAAACAAGAAGAACATTCTGGCAGGATCTCATGGCAGTACAGAGTAGCGCACTTTGTATCAGAGGTGTGTATCTTCTTTTTATGCTCAGGTATCTTTATAAATAGACAGACAGGTGGGCAGGCAGCAACGAGATGCTACAGTTTGTGTTCATCTCAGTATCTCAATATCCTCAATAATTCATATTTGATAAAGGTGATGCTGTTTTGATTGCTGTTGCTGCTTGTAAAGATCCACACCAGACATGTATTAAGACATAAGTACAAACAGTCTGCTCATAGCGCTTATTGAATTAATGTGTGTTTTGATATGTTTTTTCCACATAATTTCCGCATTGAAATCCTTAAAAACTCACCTTCTCCTTCTAACTCACACAAGACGTCTACTACTTCACTGTAAAGTCCATTCTCAGCGTATGTTTGAAGTTTCTACATCACACCTTTACTCCCAAACTATTTGTGATTTCGCAAATCATGCTTGCAATAGGGATGGCACCTTCTGGTCAGTTGGTCGGTTGATATGCAATTGTCCGGACTAATTTTCATTAGTCGGACAATTGCTTCTTAATCCATTATTTATGGACAACAAATGTGTTTTTGTTTTGATTATGGTATGGTTTAATAGACAATAAGACATCCCCCTTTTTACAACAAAGCCGCCTGGAGACTGCAGGACTTTACTTAACTTACTGAACTTTTACTCAGCTCCAAACTACAAGAACAAGAAGTGAGTAGATAGAAGTTTATTTTTTAATGTTACCAGTTATCTGTGGTACAACTTCAAACTTGGAAGCTGTAAGTTTTATGTTGTTTTAGTGGTCACTGTTTTGTTAGGCCAGCCGAATTATGCTTTAGCAAGCTGTTAAGTGTGTACTGCCTCAAGCTGGGGCATTTGGGTCTAATGGTAATACTGAGTGATGGTAACTGTTTTTTCATTAGTTTTTTTCTGTAACGCTTTATACTGCCTTAGCTTTATTGTTGTACGAAAGCTTGTTTTGCTTGCCAGTGTGTATTTGTGTGTATGTGTTGCTGCTGTATGTAAATTAACTTGATGGACATGCCCTGAATGTAAGAATATAATTAAATGGTCCAAATACAGGAATTCATTGTGTTTGCAATGTTCTGTAACTTTGATTGGCAGCCAGCAGCTACCAGATACTGTACTGTGCTCGAATAAGTTAACCTCGAAATAACGTGCAGATTTTTTTCCCCCCAACAAACCGATCGATTTGTTGAAGAGAATGTAGAATTTCAGTCGACTAAGATTTTCTTTGGTTGACTAAAGCCCTAGCTTGTAGGCCTGCCCCCTAAAAGTTATATTTTCAGTGAGCACACTGAGAACTTTTCACTTTCAGCATGTGAAAACATTCTGTCACACTCTGCACATACATCATTCTGCACAGTGAAGCTCAAACATCCAACTGTAGGAAGAAGAAGAAAAATATATTTCTGACTGGAGGGGGACTTTAAAATATCAAAAGAGTAAACATGGGCTGGCATTAATAATAAAGTATAATGTTCAATGAAATATAGATGTTATGTAACCATATACAATAGCATAAATAACAATAGCTATATATAAAAACAAGCATATTGTATGCTAGTTTAAAAATGTATTACAGCTCAGGGCATGTCCACATTTCTTCATTATTAATCTAGATTATTGTATGCAACAGACTAACCTCCCCCAGCATAGAAAAGCCAATTAGTTGTGTCAAGTAGAAACAAGATCGACTTCACCTGTAACAGTAAGCTAAATATGTTATGGAAATAATATTTATGAATATGCATATTCATGCTGCAAGAATATATATTTAATCTGCAATTACAGCCATAATAGCAGTAGTAAAACCCCTAAATACTATTGAAAGTACTTGGAGCACTTTAGTTTGAGAATATAATGGTATAAATTTCTCCCACCCTTAGGTCTTCATCGTGCTGAGATATTTCTATGGCCCTAGGCTGAAAGGCCTCTGTCGTCCACAGAGAAATGAGAAGCGCTCACCTCAAAGAGGTAGAAAAAGCTCAAGCCCCCGGGGAGATACATACTTTTTTGCAGCGAACACTATGGCTCAGGAGTGCAAACCTACATCTCATTTCCTTACTGCCTTCAATTTTTCATTATCATCTTCCTCTGTCTCCTTCTCTCCTACTCATCCTCCATCTCCTCTCTCTTTTCTGTCTCCCCTATCAGCTCCACAGTGGCCTTCGCCCACTCAAAGCTTAGAGCAATGTGAGTGGGAGACTGCTTGTGTGACTAAAGCAATCAAACACACACATGTGCACATACATACACGCACATACACAAACACCCATCCATATAAGTAAATCTTCACAAGTGCACTGCCTTGTAATGTATGACTACACACACACACAGCTGCAAAGACATTCAAACACAACTCAAGCTCACAGAAATATAAAACAGACCTCCACACTTACAAATGCCCGTACACAATACTCATCATCCATATTTCATACTAAATACATAAAGCCTCCATTTTCCTGACACCAGTCAAGATGAAGAGACTTCTCCTCAAGTCAATGTGCATTTCATCCATTTGTCACCTTTGTTTCGGTTTAAACACTGTACATGCTTTCAAGGAAGACAATTAAGACAATCACATGTATATTTAATGTCACACAGTTTCAGGTGAAGCTGAATGGCCTTGTAATGGTCCATCATATGTCCACAGTGCAAATTATTCAGGGGTATTTCAAGGATATGTCAAAGACAAAGATGTAACTTCGATTTGATCAAAGTGTTAGGACTCTATTTAGACTGCTTTATCCCAAAGTGTCTAGCACCACATAAATATTGAAATTATTTTTAGCAGATGCGCCTTTATTGGATAGCAACAGTTGAGACAGACAAACAAGAAACATTGGAGAGAGAGAGACGAGCAACAAAGGTCCGTGGCTGCAGTGTTACCAATGCATCCCAACCTTATTTTGTCTAGCAGAGGTAAAGGTACAGAAACATGAGGAGAGAGAGGGGAAATTACATGCAGGGTTGCAGAGCTGGCCAGAATCAAACGGGTAATGTTGATGTTATATGGTATGCAGCACAACCACAGGGCCACAGGACACCCCAATTAAAACCCTCTCGTGAATTTAACAAAAGAAGCTTGTTGTTGAAATATTTATTATTACTAAATAAAACTGTTTAAAATTGAAAAAAAAAACTAAGAATAAGTAAACTATGACCAGGCATTTTTTATTCCAACTTTTAGTACTGGGCAGTTTTCCAATTTTCTCAAATAAGCATTTCACTCTGTACAAAGAAAACTGAGACTGGACATCCATACCTACTAGCTCTTTTTAGTTTCTCAATTTCCTGGCTAATTTAATCCAAAAAAACAACCCATTATTTTAACAACAAAACTTCAACCAGAGTAAAAAGTCTCTTGATTAATTTCTCGTAATGGTAAACTTGAATATACAGGATAAAATCATTTTGTGTCTGGAAAAGAAGATGCGCTACCTCGGTCTCTCTCATAAGGTAACACGTACACAACAATTCCTACATTCAGGTGTTTATGAATGAACATACATATGAATATTATATTCCATTTCTGCCAACAGATCCTCCTAAGTGTTACACTGGATCTAAAAACCCTGATCCACGCGCTACTGTCGTTTACACTGGTGCCTTTACTCACATTACATGTGCTGAGCACAATATCTTTGAGCCAGAATGCAGTTGAAACTTACTTCAGAGTCAAAGCACTGCAGTAGTCTACATTACTGAAAAAGCCTCACCCATAACAGACCAGTGATTTAGTTTCTGATTGGAGAAGACATACAGTCTTTCTGAAATATCGTTGGCCTATTTCACTTGACAAGATAATGACGATTCTACCTGAAAGTGAGTTTCCTGCACCGAGAATTTACATTCCTATTATCTGCGTTTCTTTCTGCTTGTGCTCCAGTCAGGTGCCTTGTTTATTTTTGTACTACAGGTACAAACAGCAGCACTGTCTATCCACATCCTCCAACTCCTTATTAAGTCCTATGCCTAACATCAGCATTTTACCATGTCATTGTGAGCACCTTAGCATGTAGATGTTAGCGTTTAGCTCAAGTACAACCTCACAGAGCAGCAAGCATGGCTAAATGTTCTACTTTCTTCACCAGATAGTTGCTAACTTCGCTAAAATGAACACTGAATCATTTGGGCCAAGGAGCTAAGATGGAGCATTTTGGTAAAAGAGGTCATGCTTCCTGACAATATAAGTTATGATGTGGGGTTCCACTTATTCTTCCAGGGCTGTTGTAACTTAAACTGTAGCGAAAAGTCTCTGTATTTATTTCACCTATAATGTTTAGGCTAATGGTGTCTGCCTCTCACGCAGCACCAGGTGAGACTGGGTGGGTACATCACACCCTGGACAGGCTGCCAACCTTTTGACACAGAGCATGTGCTTTTGGAGGCATTCTTGCTTGTGAGTGATTTTATAGTTTACAATGTTTTCCTCAGCTTTAAATGTTAAAATTAGAGAGATAACTTGAACATTTAGCAAACATGGTAAACTACTCCATATAATAATGTAAGCATATCATCAAACAATGTAAGGTGTGGTCTGGTCTATGTATTACGCCCTTCTCCCTATCAACTATCCAAAAATGCCAAAAAAGAAGAACAAACAAACAGTAGCACAATGTCACACACCCACAGACCAGACTCTCTATCATTGATATAAATGGGGTAGAGAAAATATCACTAACGCCTCTCAGTATAATGCAATATAACAAAAACTGAACATTATAAACTTCAGTAAGATTTATTACAGGGCTCCTGTAGCAGGCTGCATTAATATTAGCAAGTTGCGAGATAAGTTTCCTTTAGTGTGTCACATTTGGTGACACAAGACTTTTAAAAGCCAATGTTTTGCCTACTGTAAGACGTGAAAAACAGGCAGGCCAAATAAACTGCAAACTGAAGCAGCAGGTAGCAGTGGTGAGACTGATTGTCTGTAATTCAAGCCTCATGTCATATTATATCTAACCAGATCAAATATCTTTAACCACAATGCTGAGTCATTACAATTTCCTGGTGTAGCTTCCTACAGCTGGCTATAAGTGCAGCAGGAAGAGTGCCAGGTAAATATTTCTAACAGGTTTAATACCTGTGACTGGTGCCTCGATGTCCAGTATAGTTTTCTCCTGACGCAGGATAGCTGCTCCCTCGTTGACGATTCGAAGCGCCACGGCTTCCTCTACGCGGCCCTCCTTGGTGAGGTGGGCCTTCAGGAGATCCACGCGAGGTTTCCCTTCGCAGTCAAACACTTCCTTCAATGTAAGGCGGTGGCTCAAGGGGAAGGGGACAGCTGAGGACAGAGCACAGGCACATGGTGACATTTAAACAGTGGGGACATCGCAGTAACTATGGCTACTGTTAAGGCCATCAAGGATACAATTCTTGACTCGATTCTTGTGTCTCTGCACTGTTGTGAGAGAATAGTGCCAAACACCACTCAGGAATGATAGAGACAACATATCATCAAGGTATTCATGCAGAAATCCTATTTGTGAAATCCCCATCCATGGTTCGCCTGCAGGCATTACTGTGCTTTCTGCTGCATCCAACCATCCATCTTTGTTGATTTACGGTATATGTACATCTTTGGCATGAAAACCATGTTGATAAACATGGCTTTGCTTAATATGCAGAGGGACATGACAGTATGAGAAGCCATTTGCAGCTTTAAATGAAACAGTAGATAGAATTATCTTAAATTCCTTAGAAATATATGTCAAACACCATTATTCTTCACAGATGTTTATCTTTACAAATTAGCTTTTCCCCCCTGATGTGCGTGCCCTTATTTCTGCAGTGTGTTTTAAATGTGTTGCATATGTAGTGTTATATTCCTTTACGTTAGCAATACATAATATACTGTATGTCTTACTTGAAATATAATTAAATTCTATATAATAAATTACACTGAGTGTACAATGCAGAAAATAAAAGCCTCTTATATCCCTGCTAATATTATGAACTTTTAATATGTGTAAATGGCAACAGACAAGATCGGTAACTGGAGGAAAACGACACAAAAATCCCAAAGTCAGTTAATAACAGTTTTTCCAGTATAGATGTGTGGTTACTTGCTAAGTATTTTCTGAGTGCTGGATAACACTCAGCTAACATCTAAGCACTCTGTTCATCCAGCACTCTCCCTGGATTGCTAAAGCCTGTGGCCATTAAAATGCACCAGTCACCTACCCAACAGACCGTCTGTGAAACTGTGAAATCCAACCACAGATCATTACTTCAGTGGCAGCAAAGGTTATTCATTAGATCTGATCTCTGTGTGCTGTCACTGCAAGCTTTCATGGCCCCATGTATTGAAATTAATCTACAGATCATCTGGATTAACACGGAAAACTCAAGTGTAGGAGCTGTAAAGAATTCAGATGAAAAGACAAAAATAAGTCACATGAAGTCCAGTTGCAAGTCGTATTTTTGTGTACCATAATCACTTATTCAATGTACCAAATCAAACACACCCCTGATGTTGTGTGACAAACAGGTGCATGCTGGGTCTGGCTAACTGCTAAATGCTAAAATCATAAGGCTAACATGCTCATAGTGGTGGATCCTCCTGTGGTGACTTGTACGTTTGCTTTGGGTCGTTTACCTTAAGTGAGGTGAAGCCTTTCTGCATTTTTTGATCATCTAGGCCAATTCAGTTGATCACGTTTTGTGTGTGTTTACGAGCTGCAGCTGCTGTCTGGATAACGGATATCTGGTTATTGTTTACAGTCCAATTACCAACTTGAGATGCAAAAATGGAGCGAGACGTGAGAGATCGTTTCTGATTTTTTTGTTACATTTCGGCTAATCTTTATAAACAGATATCTATGAAGGTCCAGTGTGTTACCAGTGTGTAACATTTTAAGAGGATCTATTGGCAGAAATGCAATATAATCTTCACAGGTATGTTTTCATTAGTGTGTAATCACCTGAATATAGGAATTGTTGTATTTTTGTTACCTTACAATGAGCTGCTTTTATCAACAGATGCAGTAGCAGTTACCCAAAATGGACCAACCACACACTGGCTATGGATAGAGCCTTTCATGTTTTTCTTGCGTTTTGCAGCCACTGTAGTTTTTCCAACACACTTTACAGCCCATTCTCATTCCCAGGTCGTATATATATATATGTTTATAGAGACTAATATAATCTTTATATGTATGTATTAGCTGCCTTGTTCATTATTCTGCTGTTTAAGTAGCTAAAGTAGGCTGTAATATTGGGCTTCATAGGACTTTTTATTTATTGTTGGTCATTTTTGTGTAGTTGTCTGAGTTTTTCTTACTTTTCTGGCTACATTGAAGGAGGCTATTTTGTGTGTATATATATATTATAATGATAGCTTAATGCACAAGCTGCTAATTTTAACGCACTTTGTTTTGTAGACTAAAGGTGTTTTTTAATTTAATAGTTTTATCATATAACATTACATCATATGCAAGGCCATACAAATGTGATGCAGTAATGTTTATTCTATGTTTTCACTGACCTACTTTACATTTTCTCTTTTACTTGAGTAAAGTCTTAGTACTCTTTCCATCCCTGCGCATATGTACACATAACACAAGCTGTCAGCAGTAGTATATTCAGGAGTAAGGGTATGCTTGCCAGATCTGTGCAGTGCATAGCAAACAGGGCCACTCAGCAGTGCCAAATGAAGAGACGACAAAAGAAGAGTCTCAAAGCTCAGGCTTAAACTGAACATGATCAACATGCTTTTTAATAATGAATGCTTGACTAGAGAAATCTCAAAGTCGCTGCTCCTGGGATAATGAGGCGAGCCCCAGCGAGTGAATTTAATGGGACTCAAATTTTTCACAGTGTGCAGTGTGTATCTGTGATGGCGATGTGTACTTTAACACTTTACCAGCTAGTACAAACTCAGCACAGTCACCACTCAAGCTTTAGTTTAGTTAATGTCATTGTGCACTGATGAATTTGCTGGATGTTTTTTGCAATTGGCATTACATACATGTAGAAAAATAACTGTGATGCAGAAACCTGAGTTACTTTTTTAACTGATTTTACTTTTTGACACACACTACTCACATTTTTTCCAACTGCTGGCAGCTTTTTAACAGTAACAGTAAAATGAACTGAAATGGAGCCACATGCAGATGCTTTGAAAAGGACATTACACTTAAGCTTTTTTTAGGCAGAATAGAGCAACAAAGGATTTAGCTCACTAATAACAAAGAAATCCCCAAAAAAGCAACCCAGATCCTTAACAAATGATCTTCAACAACATATTTCAGAGACACACACGTGTAGATGCAGACATACAGTACAAGCACAGTGATATAGATGTGTGGTGAGATGAAATGAGATGAAAAGCTGACTTCTGCTCAGCACCCGAGCAGAGTTGAACTATGAAATACTGTATGTTGCCGGGCAACAGCAGCAGCAGCAGCAGCAGCTGACTGTTGGAGTACAGCCAGCGCCGCCGCGGAAAACTGCAATTTGCATTGGAGGTTCACATAGATGCTGTTGGAAATGCTTATGCAGAGTAGACGCGAGTCAAAATTTTCCAATCATGTTGAGTATGAGCTTGTACTGTACACGTTTTTATGCCAAAACATGTCTTCCTGAGAATGGTTTATCCATTCTGCAAGCTTCAAATAAAATTAAGTGTATGGTAGGTTTGTGTTGCTAATGAGCAACCCCAGGTTCAGTCAGGAAACGCTGAATGCTTCATCTGATTGGACTAACTAGACAGTAAGAGGTCCAATTAACATGCACAGACCCAAGTGTCATGCATTTAACATAATGTCATGAGAGTCTTGTCGCTTTTTTCACCCACACCCTACAGCTCTGCCAGCTGAGATCTGCTTTATGTGTGGTTTAAAGGTTTTATGTTCCCCTTGACTGATTTTAAAAATGTAGATAGAAGCAGATCTTTTTAGCCAAACCCAACTATTGCTCCATCGTAACCATAATAAAATATTAATGTCATCTTAACTGTTGAATCAATTTGCTACTGAATGCTGGAGTGGATGTTTAAACCTGTCACTGGGCCTGTTTACTTTAAAGCTGACATATTAAGTATCATATTGTTGCATAATTATTTATTCAAAGAAACGTTTTTTAATAACTTCAAACAATGGATGAAACAGTTACAGATTAACATATTGCATTTCTTTCGGAATACAGCAACTGCATCAGTCTATGAAATCAGGACATCAGTCAGTAATTGGAAGAAAATTAGGTGCTACAATAAAGTAAGATAGTTCACAGGTGTACTAAAGGCCTCATCCCTAAAATAACTGACCTGAATAGGCCTCTTCATGCCCACAGCAGCAGTGGTGACAGTGCTGTGGAAAACAAACTGCACAGACCAGCAGTTATTTTATCTCTTAAGATATGTTCTGTCAGGTTAAAACATGTAAGAGAAAAGAGAAACTTTCTGAGCTTTAAGTTAGAGATATGTAAAGGGATAAAAATAACTCGGAGTAGCTTGTAGTGTCAGTCCGTGGTAGTTTGCTACATGCAGCACCACACGCGATAACTGTAAGGACCGTCAGTCTCAACTCATCAAAATCCCCATTGTCCTGATAGCTTCCTTTGATCACCTGAATGATGCATGATTCGGCTTCGTGCATCTCATTTTTTTCGGCCCTTCAGGGATTGAAAATAAGAGAATTGGGGAGCAGATAAAAGTGACAAAAGGAACGTTCATATTAGTTCATTAGCCAAGCAATTTCTAACCTTTATAGCATAAATCATTTGTGATACAACAATAATAGCATCTGACCAACAAGACAAATGAAGATTTTGGTGGAATGATTTATTTTTGTCAAAAAGACCAAGTTAATGGGGACTAGATAAGATCTAATAGGGAGACATAGATAAAGCTATTTAGCAAGTTTCTAAATTACACAGCCTGAAGCTACTTGAATATCAAAAATGACACAAATACATATGATTTTACTCAACCAGAAAAAAAAATGCTTTGATTGTTTCACACCCCAAATCCTAAATGTTACATGACCATGTTACAAAAGCAGAAAACTGAGTCAGAATTCTTGGCTGTGCTTCATTTGCTGATATAAACCTTTTGTTTGATATTTTTTTGAGTGCCTGGATGTCAGTAAAAGCTTTGCCAAAGAAGTAACCACAATAGTTTTATCTTGGTTGTGAGATCTTGCTCAAAAATACAACAACTAAGCACATTTTAGACCAACTTCTTTCTCCTGTTATGGACTTTATGGTTGACAAATGGATATACTGCCCTAGTAAAACAATGAGCTGTATCATGTGCTAACAGGGTGAATGTAATGAGATGTGTCAGCAGTTTGGACAGTGTGTTATTTGATACACTTCAAAATCAGTCTGTGATAGGAAACTCTTTAGTGATTGTGCCTGCTGTCTGATGAAGCGCTCCACCAAAAACCTGTCTAAAAAAAAGATAGTTAAGGTCCCTTAGGGGGGACCTGGCTCATTTTCTGACAATATAGTTCCTTAAATTGCTAAATAAAGCTTTGTCAGTTGAAGCAGCGCATACATGCAAACATTGGTCGTGCCTGCAGTCATTATCACATGAGTGAATCTAACAGTGTAGATTACTCCGTGTTTCTACAACTCTGTAGCCTAAAGGACAAAGTTGTTAATGCTGACTGAGCTGCTCACCATCACGTTAATATACTGAATGCGAATATTTTCAGGCACTGTGAGCTGATCCATGGTCAAAATGAGCCGGACTAAATGAGTTAGGGCACAACTGTGAGCACTTCATCATCCTCCATTGATCCAAGTTGTATTCTCAGTAATTCTCTGACAGAGCAGCCTTCTCTACATCTAGTGATGGAGATTTTTGCGATTCCTTATAGACCTTTTCTAATCAAATTAAAACATGACTCACTCCTGGTGAAATATACCCCCATTAAATGTCAATTTCATGCCCTCTTCCTCTTTCCATTGGCCCTGTCAAAGCCTGTGAAATCCTGCTGCATCACTGCCCCAGCTTCTACCACAAGCTCGGCAATTCAGCTGTTTTTTTTGTTTTTTACCCCCCCAGTCTCTCCTCTCATGCCAAAGAAAAGATACAGTCAAATCGTGACAGCAAAGACTAAAATATAAATACAGTTGTGCAATAAATTTTTTTTGGAAATAAATCCATATTTTCTCAGTGCACTGCTGCTGCTTCTACGCTTTCTGCCCGCTCTCCGTGGGGGCTGTGCAGCAAAGAAACCCGGATTGTTTATCAACATCAAAGCAGCCCACTACCATCAGCGGCGTGAGCACAACTTGATGGCCGCATACACACCATCAATGCACGACATGAAAATAAAAAAAGGCCATATTCTGCCCAAGGAGCTGCACAATTGAGATGTTATGTAATATCTTCAGCGGTAACCACGCGCAAAATGTAGGCTAACTTACATTTCACCATCCGATCGGTGGCGTTTAAGGCGATGTCAGCGTTAGACATCTTCATGGGCAGTTGCTGTCTTCGTGGCTGAAGCGTTTTTCTCTCTCCCTTCCTTTTGGGGTCTACTCTCAGTATTAGTTGCTGAAATGCGACTGGTGCTGTGGCATCACTTAGATGATGCGCCCCCTCCGTGCGTCGGTGCTGCGCCGGGTAGGACTGCTGCTCCCCAGGCAGAGAGGCGGGCGGGCAGGGATGGATGCTGGATGCTGTAGGAGCCGCTGATGCTGCTGCTGTGCTAAGCTGTTAATGTGGGGGAGGATGCACGGAGAGAGAGAGAGAGAGA
>NW_023339763.1:14457750-14460018 GCF_004916995.1 Morone saxatilis | reverse complement strand
CGAGACAGGTTGTGGGGGGGGGTTGATTGCGCGCGCGCACGTGCACGCGAGCATTAAGGGTTATTGCAGTGATGGCAGAGGAATTTCACTCGGTGGCGACACAACATCAGGGGTTTGTGCAGACTGACACTGGCAATCTAGCACACGGTGTGTTCAGGAATGATGTTTTTTTTTAGCGATTCAGGGATCTAATTTTGTTTTTGTGTCACAGGAAAGGTTTATTGATTACTTTGTCCACATCAAAATACTTGTTCAGATTTGCCTGCTGCAAAACAAACACTTGAATTTATATGATTCATCATTTATTAATTAAATCTATGGGCTGAATTGGGTTTCAGTGACTTCCATCGGAAAAAAATTAAGAAATATGAATCCACAAATATTTATTTACACCTACAACCCCAAATGATGTGGAACTTGATGACATTGCACTTCTAATCCCTGTGTGTGGTCTGCAAGGCAAACACCTTACTGGTCTCACGTCACTCCCCGTTCAGCCAACCATGAGACAGACACAGCTCTGTAGCTTGATCATTATTCTCAGCCAGTGATCCCAATCTAAACATTTAATCTAGGGGAACTTCAGCACAAAACTGCAGCCATAACCTTTAGTTTATTTTATTTTAATTAATGGATACTGTGGTAATATGGTCTAAATTGCTAGAAACAAGTCACAACGAGAATTTAAGGATTTATAACACAGCTCAAAACCTGAAACAATATTCAGTCCAACATTTATTTTAAATTTTGAGTGCCGATGTTTTCACTGACAGAATCCACAGATTGTAATTGTAATAAGGCCTATCTGTAAATATACACAGAGAGCAGAGCCCTGTGTGTGTTGCAGTTTTTACAGACCACCAATAGAGGCAGGTTTACTCTCTGCTCAAGCCCTACTATTATTTAATGTTCATAAAGCCTCTTGTCTTTATAGTCAACCCTTAAAACATACAATATATTAACATTGATACAACAACAATATACTTTATATATCAAAATATATAAAGAAACAAAACCAAAGAAGAAAACCTTAGACCAAGAAGTGTCTTCTTTCCCTTATCACCAATAGTCCAGCCGGTGAAATCGATGTGCTTCCTCCATTTAACACTCTTGTGTCTACAGTAAATGTTTCAAATTGTTTGTGGAGTCAGAGGTTAAAATGTAAAGAGAATTCAAAAACTGCTGGCTTATCTTTCTGTGCATTTATCTGAGCTTTAATGACTCATAATTTAATTTGTTTTAATCGCCTTATTTTCTCATATAAATAATAATAACTGAAAGAATTAACTGCATTGCTTATTACCTGACTCAATCACAGGATTACTTATTGAGTTGTATTTATTGATCACTGAGTTGCTGTTGTAGTTGCATTCACCAGCACCTCTTCCATCGTTAGATTTATCTCTACTATCAGCAACAGTCATGACAACTGGTCTGAAACACGAGAATGACTCGTTTCATTGCTTCTGATGCTCGGTGGCTTGTCATCTTCATTATTGCTCCTGTCTATTAAGAGCTTTGCTCACACTGCTTTCTTCTTGCTTCCCCCCTGTTCTTAGTTTTCCTCAGCAGCCATGTGATGTAGGAATTTTTGCTCATGTTGTGTTAAAATAAAGGAGCCTGACCTATTTAAGTCAGTGCTTAATGTGACACAGCAACACAAGGATCACATGCCTAGTCTAGTACATCTTAAGAGACACGTTGGGACAAATTCACATGCAGAAAATTACATACATTAGTACTGGAACCAGTTTGGTACTAGTTCTGTGTCCTTGCTTCAGAATAATGCATTGGTGGCTTTTTGGAGCAATGCGATGTTGGCCTACATCAAAACTGTGTCCAGATCTCAGCAGAATGAACCCAAGCAAACAGAACCTAATGTTGCACACTGCTGGGAGGTACATACTGTTAATGCAGAATGATGCAAACCAGCACCAGAGTCCGAGAAACACACAAAATAAAAAAAAAGCTTACTAAAAAGTTAAATTATTGTGGATAGGGTACTCAATGTTGGACTGATTTTGTTTAAATACTGTTGACTTTCTGATTCATTTTACTGCCCTTCATATTTTGGGTGATGTTCAGACTACAAATATGTATCTTGAATGCATTGATGTTTTGATGAAAACTAGCATTCACACCTTTTGTTGAATCTAACCAGAAATGAATATTGCTCATGTTGTCTGTAGATTTATAACATTTTTAATCATGAGTGTTCTGAAAAACACTTTTAACAGGGGAAAAAAATGGAAGAAACCTCTGGAAGAA
>NW_023339763.1:14448907-14457677 GCF_004916995.1 Morone saxatilis | reverse complement strand
AAAAGCTCCTTCCAAAATAAGAACATCTCTAAAAGACAGGATGTGAGAGGAGCATTACACTGTCCTACTTTAAAAGCTCTTAATGCTGCTTGGGAAATCTGTTTTTTTAGTGATTTCTCAGACAGCTATTATGCAAGAAGACTTGCCACTAGATGGGGCCCTAACCCTGATTTTAAGCGCGACAACAGCAACAGCTGGTCGGCTGGTACTGCTACAGGAGGGGCAGTGTTTGCTTCTTAACATTTAGAGACATGATAATTTGAGAAAGCAGTGACACTACTTATTTAGTGGTACAAGCTAAATAGCTGTTGATGTCATTTTGTCATGCTTTTTTGTCCCTATACTGTCAGTCAAGACAATAGAACCACTTGCTTCCTGACAGATGAGGCTGAGCATGTGATTAGTGGCAGGGTGAGTAATAAATCTGTAGTAATGGAGCCAGTGTTGCTCATCAGGCAGCGGGTTTCTGCAGCATGGAGCTGTGAGGCTCACACAAGGCGTGACCGACTTAGGCCTGTTCAGTGAGATGGGAAAACACACCACAAAATCTCTAACACTTTAGAGACTCAATTGATGGCAGAGTGTCCAATACCCGTCCTAGGTGTGCGTGGAATGTCCTTGAAGTTGCCAATATTGCTGGGAGAGATAAACCAGAGAGTGCTGATGAAAGTGGAAGGAAACTACACTGGATTTTGTGCTGGTCCCCTCGTTCTCAGTTCACTATTGAGACCAAAATGAACCATATTCTTGAGCCATATTTTATTATGTGTAATACACAGAAATTACTAACTGCTTTGAAATTACATGTTCTTGGAAGTGACTGACTGTCACATGTGCAGAGGCAAAGTGTGCAAACCAAATTTTAAATGAGATTTGTTTAAAAAAAAATCTGGTTCTCAAGTGAGGAGTATTTCTGTAGTGGCAATGACCTGTTGGCAGCTTCATTTGTTGACCCCTCCTTTAAATACTGTTGTTGCTGGCATGCTGCGCTGGCACAACGCTAGGAGAAAATGGCACGAAGAAATGGCCTATTCCAACATTATATGCTGAAGCTTATCCAGCTGCACGTTCCCACATAATTAACTCACAGTTACTTACTCGCAGTCACGTCAACAGCGCAAGCCATTAATTAAATCACAAGCCATTTTGTATGTGATTCGATTACATCAGAAGCAAAATGTCTTGGCTCGTAATAGTAATAATACACCTGCATATTGAGCATGAATACATGAATCTGTCTTTTTATCTCACAGCCCATTGTCCATGTCATGCCATGAGAGATTCTTGAAATTTGTTTGGATTTCCTCACTTCTAGATGAGCTAATATGGATTTAGTTGAGATAGAAATAGTTTGTTTTATTCCAACTGACTTCAATTGTATGTGCTGTCTATTGGCATAAATGCACTGGGTTCTGCAGCATAAGAATCTCATTACCCTGAAGGCCACAATCCAAAGTATTTCTACAACTGTAGTACAACCATAAATACACAAATAATGTAGCCAGAGGAAAAGAAATAGTTGAATCTTTGGGAAATATGCTTATTCTCTTCCTTGTCAAGAATTAGATGAGAGGATTTATACTCTCATATCTGCATTAATTATGGAGCCAGAGCCTGGAGGCATTTAGCTTAGCTTAGCATGGAAGCAGGAAGAAATGAGAAGAGGAAAAGGGGAGCCGACCTGGTTCACTCTAAAACTCAGAAATACGCCTTCCTTATTAATTAACACATTGAATCTTGTTTAATCGGTGCAGAAACAGAAATGTAAAAACAAGACGTTGTGGTTTTACGTGTTGGAACTATTTCTCTCTGGGCAGTGACTTCCTGGAGGTTGTGAAAAGAAACAGCAACTGGAACACGCTGCTCCAACAGCTGGTAAATCTTGGTGACAGATGATCGCTGGTATTCTATGGGAAGTGACATCACCTGGCACCAACGACCAGCCAACGGGAGAGAGCCAGAAACCTCGTTTGTTGCCAGTAGAATGTCTTGTTGCACACACATGTCTGGGATAACATGGGTTCATTCTATAAATGTCATTTTACTATTAATCATTTGATTACATAGTAACTTCCCTGGACTCAAAGTGTTCAGCCACAAGACGACAAATGGTATAAATCGTAATTTGTAATGATCATTTTATAGATAAATACATACTGTGGGAACGGCCTGATGATGTTTACTGATGCAGATATGGGTTTGAGGTTAAGAAATTCATGTCTCTGTGTTTGTGCTTTTGAACAATGAGAGACGAAAGAACTGTAGAAAAAATTGGCAGAGCAAGAACTTAGCCTCTCGGAAATAAGGGGGATGTTGAAAGTGTGTTACAGTGATCATTTGGAGAGTTTACAGGGCTTGCAACATTCCTCAGTATTGGAGAAAGCTGATGTTCGTGTCTCACCCTGCTCCCTTCATCCCTTATGTACCTCTTTTTGGGCCGTCTTCGGGGGCTTTCCTACGGTGCTGGTCATGTGTGCAGCTGGGGATGGAGGCCATGCAACGCTAATCCTCCTCCCCAGTTCAGGAAAGTACCCTGCCTCCCTGTGCAGAACGAAAACAACAAAGAGCTGAGTGTGGCTGCAGCCTCCGGGGTTCAGTGCACCCACCAGAACATGTCCAAGAGTCACAGCTTGCTGCTTCCTCCTACCCATCTATCCATGCATGACTCTCCTTCTCTCTCATGCCTTTTTCTCTTTGACCCTCTTTTCAACCTATGAAAGACACGTATGATTGCAAACTACAATGTAATATTCCTCAGTTTCATACCAGAGATAGAGGACTTTAGAAGGTCAAAAGGGAGGACACAGAACGCTACAGAAGAGCAAAAGAATGTGGTCAGGGTTGGTTTTATGGAGGCAAAATGATTGTGTTACATCAGTCAATGTGACTATAATTACAGTGAAGTAGTCTAAAAGCCAACAGAAAATGTAGAAACAAGTGAAACTGATTAATGTGTCCAAAATTAAAGATGGGAGACAAAAAAACAAAAGAGAGGGACACGCAGTATCTCTGGACTCACATGTAAACAAATGCACGTAGGTGGTTAAACCTGGTTTAGGTACATCATGGTACCAGTGTTTGTTGCTGCATCAAGGGATACTTTGGTCATATACATATATATTGTTTGGCCTGTTATGATACTGCACTAAAGTGGTTCTGAAAACCTTTTTTTCCGTAGTTTGTGACTGTAACACCAACAAGTCATATTTTGAAGGACCAGTGTGCAGAATACAGCGGCATCTAATGGTGAAGTTGCAGATTGCAACCATTTGAATACAGCTCAGCCTTTCAAGCATGAAGGAGAAACTACGGTGGTCGCGAAACACACAAAAGACCTGATCTAGAGCCAGTTTTTGGTTTGCCTTTTGTGGGCTACTGTAGAAACATGGAGGTTTATCTACATCTCTGTAGATAAATACAGCTCATTCTAAGGTAACACAAATACAACAATTCTTTTTTCAGGTAATTATACACTAATGAAAACATACTATGAATACTTTATTATTTTTCTGCCGATAGATCCTCCTAAACATTACACACTGGTCCTGTAATAAGGATATTAATGTTCCGAAACCTATAATGTATATCAAATAATTAAATACCCGTATCAGTAACTGTATTAGCTTTGCTGGTGGCTCTATGGATGGCAGTGTTCCACCACTTTGGTCCAGACTAAAATATCTCAACAGCTATTAGATGGATTGCCATTAAATTGCATACTGACAATTACAGGCGCCAGATGATGAATTCTACTGACTCCTGACTTTTCCTCTAGTTCCGGCATATATTTGTGGTTTTGAGTTAAATGTCTCAGCAACTATTGGAGGGACTGGTACACACATTTATTTCCCCCTCAGTACAAATTGTAATAACTTTGCACCATCACCTGGTCCAAATGTCAATTTATCTAATACTTCTGTTGATGACAGAATACGCAAAATGAAAAATGACACTCCCATCAGCTGAGTGTTTATCCTAATAAGTAAATGTTATCATGCTAACACACTAAACTAAGATTGGGAATGTGGTAAACTAAGTACCTGTTTAACATCAGCACATTAGCACTGTCATTGTGTGAATTTTAGCATTTAGCTTGAAGTGCAGCCTCAGAGGAGCTCCTATGGCTGCAGAATCAAATAACATGGATCTGGAGTGCAGATCCATGTTATTTGATTGTGAAAGTCGCATGTCAGTAAAAGACATGCTCTATAGAAAGACAACAATGATAGGATAGCTATTTGTTAAACAAAGGCAATCTGCATTTTAACATTATTGATCCAGTATTGAACTTAGTGCAGCCTAATGCTTCAAAGAGAGCAGTGAATAGAATATAGTCCTGGGTAACATTATATTAACTCTGCCTTATAACATGGATATGTCACTTGAACACAACCTTTATACCAGCTACATTGCAAAGACATGCAGGTTTCAAACTAAGGTCACAAATCCAGCAGGGGTTGTAACCTGTGAATTATTTTCATAAATGCAACTAAGTGTGAAGGCTGAGAGTGAGTCAAGGTGTCTGACTTTAACACCACTTTCACATCCAGTGTGATTGTACCCAGTGTTCTATACCCATTTAATCGCAAACACCATATTTCATAAACCTTTTTCAAAAAACATAATCCGGGCAGCATTGCATTTATATAGCTTTTCACTTGGAATCGTGTTGTTAGATCAAATTCACACCAAAAAACCACTTCACTTATTCTGGTAAGTATTGAGAAGTGACCTGAAACTGAAGGGATCGATTTGACAAAAAAACAAAACAAACAACAACAACAAAACAACACGGGTGTGAAAAGGCACACAGAGAATACACAGGGGACATGGCGGTTCTGGAAGTAGCTTTTAAAAATATAAATGGATCTTTTCTGCAACATGTTCGCTTTGCTGGTCTAATGTACTCTGTTGTTGTTGCTGAATAATGTTCACTTTCCTCATCTTAATATTCCTTACTTTTGTATTGTGAAGTTTTGAGGTTTTTTATCCATAAGAGAAGCTTTTTTAAAAAAACATTTTTTAATTATTTGACCAAACTGCAATAATTGTTTTTGTACTAACTAACATGTGCCATTTGCTTCCTGGTTGTGATGATGTCTGCTGATGATTTCAGTAAATGTGTAACAACCAACAATGCAACAGGTGTAATAACACAGACACGTCTATATAGTAAAAGTGTATAGCAAAGATCACATTTTCACATTTTCCTTCGCTGAAGTGCAAGAGCTCTGTGGAGGTGTCAAGGTAACCCATCGCCATGTAGATTTACCAAACATACCTTGGGGAGGATTTAATTTGGATTTTAAACAACTGTGTAACACAGTTACACTCCAGAATGACTTATCCATCAGTTTAATAAATCACACCCACTCTTTTATACTGGCTGATGGAATGAAAGTTAGAGAACATTATTGCTTGGTGGTGAAAATAAATGTAATTTGAAGACATTTTCTTACATTTTAGGACAGAATTAATTATGTCTCATCAATACTTTGTGAAGGATTTAAAGTATCTGGCCTAATAAATATAAATCACAATGCATAATAAGTTAAAAAAATCATGAATATGGATGATGTGTGTTGTACTACATTTTGGCTGGCTAATGATGCTCTGCCTAATCACTCAGGCCGAGTACAGTCATTATGATGCCTTAAAGCATCATATGAAATATTACAACCAGGTTTTTCAGCTAAACACATAAAGTGATTGGTGAGCTCATTTCCACAGGCTTTTGAGACTCCTGAAACAGCCTTGTAGATTATTGGCAGATTTCTTAAAGACATGTTGTTTAAAGTCATTAGTTTAAATGATTTACACTCAATAAAAAATGAAATAACTTGTCTGGGTTATCTTTGCTGTTTGGAGCTCAAATCCCGTGCCTAACATTTTTGGGGGCTTTTTAACTTTAGTATTTACTAAGTGAGTATCATGTTTATGAGAGCCAGAGCATATTTGTTTGCAGGAAGGTTGGTTGGCTACTGACAGAGTTGGTTGAACACCCCTTCCTCTCTCTCTCTCTCAGCATACTGGTCTGCAGTCGCACATTTGAGGAGGATACACAGAAGAGCCCCGGCTGCTACCGCGCGGCCTAACTTGATCCCTATAAGAAAGATGACAATCCCAACTTTCCAGCAGACTGCCTCAATCAAAGTATTGATTCCCCCTCCAGCCCTCCCAAATCCCACACCTCCTCCTCCCCTTCCCAATGCTATCCTGCAATATTTGCAAACACGGGCCCATTTTTATTCGCAACGCTTACCAAAGAGATCCGAGCAGAGGGGAGGGCTCCCCACAGTCCGAAGCGGTCCCGTCCCTCTCAGCCTGCCGTGCAGAATGGTGACAAAAAAAAAAAAAAAAAGAAAAGGGCAGGAAAAAAAAAAGAAGCTTATTCTCCCCGAGAGACCAGCAATCCTACAGAGTGTCATGCCTGTTAGTGACAAATGCTGAAAAGAAACAAAATGATTCCCAACCGTCAGTTCTTTTGGAAAAGCGTATACTTTCCTCTGAGGCTGAACGCGTGGGTTCACCCCAGGCTTTCTCGGTCTCGCAAATCCACCTCTACATCCCGCTTGCAAGAGAGGAACATGCCAGAACACATTTCATAGCATTTTGGAGCTGCGGAAAAAGCCGAACTGGACTATTTCCGCGCGCGCGCGCTTCAGCCTGAGGCAGTGATAATAAAAGCGAGAGGCCGCGAGGTTCGGTGTGATCTCAGACAAGCTGAGGGGAAGAGGTTGTTTCACAATAAAACCTGGGGCCTGATGGGAGAGGACCTGTACTTATTACCAGCTGCGTCCCGTTTCCTGTTAACGGCGCTGCGCTCATATATGCGATCATTGTCTTGTGTTTGTGTTTCTTACATGGGGGGTTTGAGCCGCTGCCTGGATTTTCCCTTTTAATAATCAGAAGGTCAACAATAACAGGCCTGAATCAAATATTTAAACCATGTTCTGCATTATCACTATTGTTGTGGCAGGTGTATTGAGAATAACAACATCTTTTGTTTACTACCGGAGAGATCTCTTTCAGGGATCAGGTGGTGGAGGTGAACGCCTAAGTGACTCAGTTCACCCAATCATTGTATTGTTGGAGAGAAGAAGGTTATCCACCACGCAATGCTGACAGAAAAGTTCAGCCCTCATCTCCCAAAACCGACCCTCCCACCCACACCCAATCCGGTCGCTCCTCCTCTCGCTAACAGCCCCAAGTCACCCACCTCTTTCGACCCGGCTTGTCTGCTGGCAGGCCGCCAACCGCAAGTGTCGTGGAAAAATGACACCGCCAGGGCCGGCAGAGATTTTCCTCATTTCTCCTCCCTTCCCGGATCGCAGACTGGCATGACATTGGCTAGAAAGTGGAGCAGGCGCGGAGCGAGAGTCAATGCGAATCGACTTCGAAGCTGTGCGGTTGAGGCACTCCAGAGCTGGAAAATATCGCGGCAGCTGAAGAGAGAGAGGAGAGAGAGAGAGAGAGAGGAAGAGAGAGAGGAAAGGGGGGGGAGAGAGAGAGGAGGAAGGGGTTGTTCACCAACTCTGTCAGTAGCCAACCCAACCTTTCCTGCAAACAATATGCTCTGGTCTCATAAACATGATTACTCACTTAGTAAATTACTAAAGTTTTAAAAGCCCCCAAAAATGTTACTGGCACGGGATTTGAGCTCCAAACAGCAAAGATAACCCAGTACAAGTTATTTATTTTTTTGAGTGTAAATCATTTAAACTAATGACTTTAACAACATGTCTTAAGAAATTGCCAATAATCTACTTATTGGCTGTTTCAGGAGTCTCAAAAGCCTGTGGAAATGAGCTCACCAATCACTTTATGTGTTTAGCTGAAAAACCTCCGGTTTGTAATATTTTCATATTGATAGCTTTAATGTGCTTTATCATTTATATGACTGTACTCGCGCCTTGACGTGGATTATTCGGCAGGCAATCTTTTAGCCAGCCAAAACTCTCTTGTAACGCCCTACAACACATCACCATCCCTTCATTCATGATTTTTTTATATTTCTTATTATCATTTTCCTTATTTTGTATATTGTTTATTAGGCCTACGTCTACTCTTTTTAAAAATCCTCTTCAAAGTATTGATGAGACATAATTTTAATTCTCGTCCCTAAAATGTAAGCAAAGATGTCTTCCAAACTTACATTTATTTTACTTACCGAAGCACATAATGTTCTCTACATTTCATTCCTCAGCAGTACCTGACAAGAAGTGGGTGTTCCACATTTATTAACAATGATGGGATTTAACTCATTCTGGAACGTGTACTGTGTTACACACGTTGTTTAAAAATCCAAATTACAATCCTCCCCCACAAGGTCATGCTTTGGTAACCTCTACATGGCGATGGGTTTTCCCTTGACACCTCCACAGAGGCTTCTTTTGGGGCCACTTCCAGCGAAGGAAAATGTGACAAATGTGATCTTTGCTATACACTTTTACTATATATCGCACTGGTCTGCGCTGTTATCTACACCCCCTGTTGGGCATCGCTTGTTGTTACACCATTTACTGAAAATCATCCAGCCAGACCATCATCCAACCAACCAGCGAAGCAAATGTTGGCTACATGTTCAGTTAAGTACAAAAAGCAATTATTCGCAGTCTTGGTCAAATAATTAGGAAAAATGTTTTTTTAAAAAAGCTTCTCTTATATGGTAAAAACCCTCAAAATCTCACATACAACAAACAAAGTATAGGAATATTAAGAGAATGAGGACCAGGTGAACATTATTCAGGGCAACAAACAACAGAGTACC
>NW_023339763.1:14439024-14448882 GCF_004916995.1 Morone saxatilis | reverse complement strand
TTTTTTTTTTTTTTTTCCACCAGCTCCGTTTAAAAAGCGGACTGCAATTACCTGGCACCTGCGCACGCACTGACGTCAGTGAGGGAAACTTATTTAGGAGTTACTTCAGTGGGCGCCAAGGAGGTTAATTGCAAGGTGAAACTTAATCTGCGATTTCAATTAGCAGGGACAATTTGTTTATTTATATGAAGAAAAAAAAAACGTCATTCAGTGTTAGTTGCTTACTTAAAGAGTCATACCTTGAGTTTATCCTTCACACACATCACAGTCCCGGACTAAATGAATTAATGTGTTTCATTGACCTCATAAGTGGTCCTTGCTTGTACTGTGGGGACCGAGTCAATGTGTGATGAATATTTAAGCAGCTGTGATAGAAAAACATCCCAGATTTCCTCGTTTTTTCATTATTCTGGTGTTTGGATTTTTGTTGTCAGTACGATTACAGGAATACAACCCCAAAACAATGGGAAATATAAACACACACTGGGCCTAAATGCTTTCCTCCATTCCTCCATCACCGATTGATCCAATGACTGAGCCATCCAACCATTCATCCATCAGTCAGATGTCACTATACTGTGGACAGACATTCATTTTTATAAACACATCTGGTTTCCTTGCTTCCCAGCTCGACGCTTGGTATAAAATCCAACACCTGAGAAGAAAAGTCATTTTTAACAAATGTCTATTTGAGGCAGGCTGTTAAAGTTTGGAGCCACTACAAGCCGAGAGCTGCATGTGAAAGTTAAATGAGCTGTTCATGCTCACACAAGTGCCGACAACATCCACCCAGCAGCACTGTGGCTCTTAGGAAGTGCTTTCCATTTTTATTGCTATGGATGTACAGTATAATCTATTGAAGTTCTATTTAATTGGCAACAATTAAAGGTCTTTGTAAATGTTCCGCACAAAACAAAATAATAGACCTCTGCTTGATTTACAAACACCAGATTTTGCCAATGATTCATACGCTGAACCTGACATATTTATTTGGGCCTTTGAACGGTTTTACAATGTTTTGACCAGCTTTGCTTTAGGCATACATATTACACTGACCATATTTGTGCCACATGGCTTAAAGGAAACGTTTTTGGCAAAACACTGTCTTGCCGAGAGTTAGATGAGAAGATTGATACCACCCATGTGCTAAGTATAAAGTTACGATTAGCAGCTGGCTAAAAGGACTATTTGCTGTTTTACCAAGAGTTACTATTTCCTGGCAAAGACACGTGACTTCCTGGAGTCGCACAGGTTGCCTGGCAACTGATCCTGGCTAAGAAATAGTTCATCACATTACGCCCTGATAAACAGCAAATTATTGTTTTTACCCTTTTTGGCAAGGATTAGACAAACAGGATATAACATGTTAATTACTGAGCTTTAGAGCTGCTGGTTGGATGCTGCTGCTGGATTTTGTTACCTTTGGTCAGAGCCAGGCTAGCAGTTTCCTCCTGTTTCCAGTCTTTATGCTAAGCTAAGCTAACCGTCTCCTGGCTGCAGACTCATATTATCATTCAGACATTGATATTCTCAATTAAGTCTCTGCAAGACAGTGAATAAACATATTTCTCTCAATGTTGAACTTCACTTTAATTTGACTGTCTGGCTCAGGTCACTGATACTGAGCTACAAGTTTAATGCAAATCATTAGATGTAAACAAACCTGTACACAGGGTGGAGTAAAACTATTTTCAGCCAGCATAGTCAACAAATAGGGAGACAGCAAAAACAGTATTTTGAAAGGATCAATACAGTATTCTGTAGAGCTGAAATATCTGGATAGAAACACCACATTTCACACTCACATGACACTCTATGAACCCACATGAACCCAGACTCAATTGTAAGCTATTAGTTGATTAAACACACAAATTAATGCCCATATATCATGTATCAACCTATGTGACTTCATTCAAAGATTATCATTTGAAATTCCCTGCCTCCGCAGATCAGCTGTTGTTGATAAAGTTACTGAGCCGACACCACTCAGCTGATTCAACAAAACAGGCTCAAATTAATGTCAAGTTGTTGTGTCTTTACTGAATGAACAGCAACATTTCTAATCACACCAAGAACATTACATTATACCTCCTCAGGCTAGTCAGTATTCTGTTGGCTAAACTTAATGATTTATTGACCGATTGAACGTCAGTAATATTCCAGCGCTCAGATTTACTTCCCTTAAAGTGTAAAAAAATCAACAAAACAGATTCAGTTTTGCCTACAATGCAGATCAGGCATCAAAGAAACTGTTCAAAAAGTCCCACTGACACACAGTGACCGTTCCTGCTGCAGTTCTGAATTTACCGAAACAAGAGCCCACCAATTATTTTTGTGGATGCTTCGATTGCAGGTTCATGGCTGAGCTCATTGGTCGATCTGAGAAAGGCTTCACACACGTAGTTGTTGGACCGTATTGATCATTTGGACCATTTATATCCAGATCTTTATCTTAATCCTCTGCAGCATGTTGTGTGCAGATAGATTAACAAAAAACAAGACAGACTCAGCGAAATATCAGGGATAGCTGGTGTTTTTACATATATTTTTGTGTTGAGACAATATGTGACTGTAGTGCTCCTGTCAGGCCAATTCTCAGAATCCTGAGAGGTGAGGCCTTAATATGAACAGCAGCATTAAGTCTAGAAGATCCCGGGGAATTGAATAAACATGCTTAAAGGACAGAACATCATTAAATATCTCCTTTCAACAGCAGAGTTGACGCTCTAGGCAGCAGAGGCAGTTGTGGTTTAGGAGACAGTTCACATAAGGACATAAACCTCTTTTTGTAACTGATGTGGTGAAGAGATCTGAAGAGCCATGATGCTGGAAGTCCAAGAGGGTGATTAGCCAAAGACTGTACGCCATGCTCAGGGTTGATGGTGATGGAAAGCATAGGGGGATGAGTGTGAGGCTAAAATAGATGCCCCTGCTTTCATTTGTTACACAGTGTGGTAGACACTGCAAAGCAATGGCCGAGGTGTGGTTGGCTGCAGTCTGAACACGACCTGTAAACATGTAAAATACAAATCTGTGTACGTGTTTGTCAGACGGGTTTGGCGAAGTTTCCTTTTTTAGGGTAACAAAATGTTGTTGATGTGTAGAAACTAAAGCATACCACACATTCTTATACAGTCACCGTCTAACTATGACTATTAATAAAATGATTAAAATGAGTTGATTCATTTCTGTAATAATATAATAGCTGTCCAGTATACTTATAGGAGGATCTATTGGCAGAAATGGAATATAGTATTTATAGGTACGTTGTCATTAGTGAAATCACCTGAAAATAACCACCTTAGAACAGTGGTTCTGAAACTTATTTCATTAATGTACCCACTATTTTTAGCCAAGTACCCCCTCGACCAGCACACACAATTTGTTAGGAAAAAAGCCTAGATAAAGAGATACAATACAGTGCTGCACCATCACTATCGGATTTATAAAATAAAACACTCAAATGCTTCATTTCAAATGTTTAGAATCCATCTCTTATTCCATGGCAAGACGACAGTGTAGTTGCATTGAACTGCTTCTTTTTGGGTTTGTGCTTCACTGAGGACCTTTGTGATTCTCTGTGGCAGTGAGTCTGCAGTGACCAGACTCTTTTCCAAAAGTTTTACTGTAGTTGACAGTTTACAGCAGTTAATTATTGAATTTAAAATAGAATACTGAATATAAAGTGTCGTTTATCAAACTTATTTCCATAATTTATTGAATTTATCATTATTTTAGGAATTATGCATAACTGATATTTTTAAAATTAACATAAAAAAAGTTATGTACCCCCTGTAGTACTCCAAAGTAACCCTAGGGGTATGCGTACCCCCATTTGAGAAGGTGCCACAGAATGAGCTGTTTATATCTGTAGAGGGAGTGTCCTCTACAGTAGCCCAGAACGGACAAACTAAACAATGGCTCTGGATAGGACCTTTCGTGTTTTTCAGGGCCACCATAAGGACCACGCTTCAGGGGCGAGCAGTTATTCACTTAGTTGCAATCGGCAACTAGGTGTTATCACATTTTTCAAGGGTTACATCACTAAACTATAAAACAGTGCACTGAAGTGCCTTAATGACTGAAGCACTCAAACTCAAAGCCAGGCTTGTCACACTGATGTGTTGAGCTACAATGCTGATTAAACTTGCGCTTACCTAAAAATCCCAGACATTTCTCAAACGATCAATATTTTACTGAAAAAAACAAAAGACTTTGTGTGTGTGTGTGTGTGTGTCACTGCACTATCGTCATGCACAGTAGGTGTTGCTGGAATTGACGCAAAGCAAGTCGTTTTTAAAAGCCACTGGTGTCATCAGCAGGTCAGCTGTTGTGAGGAATTATTATGTTACAGCTGATCAGTGATCAGTGAAGTGATATTTTTGAAGCTGTTTGCATGAGCCATGACTGCCAACTTTGTTACTTTGTAGCCGACTTGAGAACTCATTTATTTTAGCTATTGATAATACGCCAGTTCATTAATTATGTGGAATACTGAAGTCTTTTAGCACATTTACTGTATTTAGAGCATTGATGAAGCAGTTGGATCAAAACTGGATATTCTCCCAGGCCATGATTAATAAAGAAATTATGTTGTTGTACAAGCAGATACCCAGATTTCCTCTTGCAGATGCAGCTCAATTGAGACAATGTGACATTCAGATCTTACTGTAAAACCACCTTTAACAACATTAAAGTATTCCTAACTGACCACTAAATACATAATCCAGGTCCAATACTTCATAAGACCACAAAAAACGCCATGCATCACTCTGATGATTTGCAGCGTTGTTATGCGTTCAACCACATCTAAGCAGTGATGCAGTTAGTTTGAGATGCTTTTGGGAAACCGGACCCTGGTCAGTGCTGTAGTAGGAGAAACTGAAACTATAGGGCCGAGGGGCTCCGGAGCTGGCTCTGGTTCGCTGGCGCCACATCCCCCTGAGCTAGTGAGAATGTGGGGGCTGTGCTCTTGCCTTTGAAGCTTTACCTCCCACTAATTCTGGCCTTCCAATTTCCACACACTGCACAGACACCCCCCCTCTCCATCCTCTTCCCCTCCCTTTCCCTTTGTTTCCCTTATAAGGACTGGCCCGGCCATTTCCTCAGCTTTTCTGTGGGAGGTGGTAGGCTTGTTTGTGAACACGGACAGGTCAGGAGAATAGCAGCATAGTTTTTCTTTTCATAGATGAGCAGTCACAGGAATCTTACGCTAAAAGCCGTGTGGATGCATGCATCTCTGACCACTGGGGAGTCTCCCATTACAAGCCTAGTAAACCCTCCTCATGGGCCCCCACCACTCGATTTGATCTAATATTTAGCCAAATTATATTGCTCTACAGGTTTGGTCTTTAAAACTGATGGAATAGAAAATAATTACTGGACAAATAGTTGATTGATACCAACAAATTATAGCAATCAAAAGAAATCCAAAGTCAATGAGAGGAAAATCAACCTCCTTTGTTCTGTCTCTGGGATTTTGGCTACATTTTCAGCAGCTTCTCAGATTGGCGTGTGCGAAAGTCTAATAAGGGACAAACATTTATATTTTTCACATATTGTATCGCAAGGTTATTCATTCAGATCAATGAGCATGTAATTGTCAGTCAATATATATTCTTAAATGAATAAACTGCAGTCCAGGCAATGCAATATATGTATTTGATCCATTTGGTCTCTAAAAATGGATTTCACAAATGGCAAACTTAAAAATAGAAAATAATTAGAAAGACAGAAAAAGAAATAACCTAACACACACCAATAGATACAACAGATTGATAGGTCAAAGAGGTCTTACAAGAGTTCACCTGGGGACCATTTCCAAGCAAGTCATAAACTAAGAGATTACTTTTCTGTAGGAGAGCCAGACCCTCTGTAATTACAGCAAAAACTGTGTGTGAAAATGTTGCTCACAAAACTACATTTATATGTAGCATAAAGTGTGAAATGTGTGTATACCTGTAGCTGGAGTTGGAGTCCTATTTGAGTGTTTTAGTTGAGAATATAAAACAAATTCCCTTACTTACAATACTCTTTAGTTTACGAAAGCAGTTTTTTGCCCTCAATACAACACAATTGATTTGATTTTCTTTGACTTAAATTGCAAAATTAGGCTCCCAACCTCGTAATTTCTTTTCTGTGTAAGCCAATCAGAGGTTGAGGAGCTCCAGGGAAGCAGGTGTTGCGTCACTGGTCAGCAGTCTGGTTTGCAGATTGATTGTTCATTGAAGAATGAGAGGGAGAATGAAAGTTTTAGATTTTCTTCGGTTGAAATTTAATTGAATATATCTTGGTCACGGTTTCTAGGGCTATAAATTCAAATGTGAAGTGGCCCCTGTCTGTGTCTCATTTTGTATAACTAATTTCTACGCTAGGCTGTGAGCATCACTAACTCTTATTGTATCAAAGTACTACAGCTGCTGAATTATTGAATACCAGGTAAACTGTCACACTTAGTGGCAAACAAAATTCATTTTAGTATTTAGTTTATTAGTTTGCATAATTTTAAAGTATGCAACGTTATTATATTTATGCATATTTTTCTGCATTGATCATGATTATGGTTTGTTAATTCGCTCTTTCGACTCTGATCTTGGGCTTTTTTCTTCATCTATCTGAACTTAATATCTTAATATAGAGTGGCTATAACTGACTTTTTACAATGACAACATATAAAACAATGTGAAAGGGGTCAATGTAGTAATTGAGAATTATCACCCAAATCTGTGACTCCCCTCAGCTTTATTGGGCTTTATCAGCTCATTATTTAGATTTACCATTTTGCTACACTCTCACTGCTCTCATAGTGTCATTTTCAGCCACACAAGACAGCTCCTTTCAGTGAGAAAGCTCAAAAAACCCACTGTGCACTACCTGCTCAGCAACGAACAGCAGACAGACACAACTAGCTGGTAAACACAATGGAACATCTTGCAACTAAAGAGACAGCAGTTGGTAGAGACCAAAAACAGAGATAAAAAAAAGAGTGAATACTGGAACATGTTGCTCTGTAACTGCTGGTTATTGCAGGTTTAAGATTCCATGTTTCAGTTCTTCTTGGATTTGTACAAGTTGACTAACAACTTGTGTGTTTTGGTGACATGATCATTGAGTATTAATTTACCTCTCTCCTCTCCCTGTGTAAAGTTTCCAGATGGCCCATGGAAGAACGTGGATGAGGGCTGAGCTGTAGTGCGGGCAGAAGGCTCCGGGGCCTGCCTGTTGTCGGCTGGCTGATTGGTTCATTGAGGTGAGGCACTACTCTCACCGGGGCACAGAAGGGACCGAGAAGAGGTCTTTGCTCCCCCTCCTCGCTCACCCCTGCCCCCTTTCCACCCTCACCCCCAACCTAGGCACGTACGCTCTGGACCATGTCTAGCGGGCTGTCGGAGGGGGGCCGGACAGAGGACCAGGAGCGGAGTAGCTGCAAACAGGACTCTCCTGTTATAGAGCGCAGGAACCGCAGTGGCATCATCAGTGAGCCCCTCAGTAAGAGCCTTAAGAACTCCCGTACCCTCTCCCAGTATACAGCAGTCCCCTCTGCCACCACCAATGGACACACGAACAACAGTGAGACTAAGGGCCACTCGGCCAAGCCTCAGCCACCCCCGCAGCCGCAGCCCACTGTCTCAGCACTGACAGCAGCCAAGTTGGACCGGACCCTAGAACAGGTTCTGGAGGGACAGAATGGCCTGCTGCACTTTGCCCAGGCAGCAGCACTATTAAAGCGGGCCGGTATGGAGCACATGCTCCTGCCTGGGGGCATGGGAGTGGGAGTTGGCGGTGGAGATGCAGGCTCGGGGGCTAGCGACTTGGAGGGTACGTCTGTCACGGATGCCGTAGGTGGTCCTGTTGACTTCCCATATGGAGTAGGGGGTGGTTTCCCCTTCAACCCGGGGCTTTTCATCATGACGCCGGCTGGAGTGTTTCTGGCGGACAGCGCGCTACACATGGCCGGCCTGGCCGAGTACCCGGCGCAAAGCGAGCTGGCCTCTGCTATCAACTCCGGTAAAAAGAAGCGAAAACGTTGCGGCATGTGCCCACCTTGCCGACGGCGGATTAACTGCGAGCAATGCAGCAGCTGCCGGAATCGCAAAACAGGCCACCAGATCTGCAAGTTTCGCAAATGTGAGGAACTGAAGAAGAAGCCCTCTGCTGCTCTGGAGGTAAGAGGGTGGTGGTTATGATGTGTCATTGATATGTTGGTTATTCTTTAGACTTCCCCAAAAAATAAGCTTAAAGGGATTTGATTAGACAAAGAGTTACTACAAAGCTTAAGTGCAGTGAGAGAAATGTGGGCGTGTTAACCATTACCTCTAAGTATGAAACCAGAGTAATAAGCCATAAGTTTGTCTTTTTGGGATCTAAAATGTGGCTTGCAAAACTGTAAAAAGAAATACTAGAAAGATCTGCAGACATCACAAACAAATTTCTGGTTTCACATCTGAAAGCACAGAGAAGATATTTTGCTTCATTCCTCAATATCATTCTCCCTTTAAGTGAAATAGTACAGGGGACTTTTTGGTGGGCTGATGGCTCCAAAAGCACAAAAATGACAGGTGGTGAGGAGTACGGTGGGTATGTGCAGGGTAATCATGCACCATAGGGTCTCTTTAATCTGTCCACCAGAGCCATGCAATCACCCAGTCTTTCAGTTGGAAGGCTAATTCACTAGATAAAACACTAGATTGTGAATGTTTTTTCACATTTAGCTACACGTATGTCCTTCAGTTGAGCATTTGTGTCTGGCCACATGTACATCTTCCTTGTCCTTGCTTGTGCATATGCTGTAATCGTAAAGTAATGTAAAAATGTGTGTGGAGGCCATGTGCCAGTTATTGTGAATATGTGTACAGTATGTGTTGGTGTGTAAGTGTACATGCGTGGGTATGTTTTGGTACGTGTGTGTGCATGTAACAAGGTCCATCTGGCCACAGAGCTGTCATCTGGAGCACCAGGTGTCAGTGTGGCACATGCCCCCCCCCCCCTTTGCTGCCGCTGTCCTTCTCTCCGGTGACACTCCTGCTCATCTAAATGGCCCTCCAAACTTCCTGTCTGTTACCTCCATCACACTCAGTGGCCTAACCTACCCCGGCTGTGATGACAGAGCGACCAATCATGAAATCAATTCCAGCAGATGTTCCATCTCAAAGGAAATAAACTTTTGTGATCAATAGGTAATAGTGTCACTTTGGCATTACATAATAAATTGATAAATATGTAACACAGTGTGAACATAAACCAGCGGAGAGGCCTCTGGTCTAATTGACACAAACTGGATCTGTGATTCAAACTGCTAATGGCTTTACTTCTTTCTCTTTCTGATGTTGATTGAGGGTGACAGCTTGGCCCCTAGTTTGTAGGCTGAAATGTTAGTTGTTCAATCCCCATGTGCTGACTTTGGCCATCCACAATGAAATGCTCCTTAAAGGGATAGTTGTTTTTTTTGAGAATTGTGAGTGATACAAACAGTAAAGTGTGACGGCACTGTAAGATTAGCTCAGCTCCGCAACGTGTAACTTCATTTGTTTTGCATGTTTTAGTCTATTTGCTACGAATCATGTGGCTAGAATATATGATGTGCTGACTATTTTGGAAAACATACAGTGTTTGCATTTTTAATCACCTTGGAAAACACTTCTATGTGTTAATGGGAGACTTTTGTTAACTTGTTTTTTATTTGGAGGACTTGTTGGCTTGTGGTAGCTGATCATGTCTGGTTTAATAGTTGTCAGAATTATGTTGTCGTTGAGTTGGTGCGAAAAGCAAACAACAATAATCGGTACTTTGACTTTGTGTTCATACCTACAATTTTTATACCATAGATAAAGATGCAGGATGACAACTGCTCCACTCGGC
>NW_023339763.1:14428280-14438924 GCF_004916995.1 Morone saxatilis | reverse complement strand
AGGAAACCTTTGTACCATTATCAGATGGTTGACAGTAGAGAGATATGCAGGATGACAACCGCTCCACCTAGCTAAATATTTGCTACAGTGTTGGAAGCGTCAATGTGTCCAAACTGAAAGTGAAGGTTACTGCACACTTAGATCCGTGCATTATCTCAAGTCTATCTGACCTTCATCAGAGCTTACAAAATATACCAAAAAATCAAAAAATTGTGGCATTGACCACCTTGTGAAACTGAGGGATTCAAATGCTGGTAGTCACAGACTGTTGTGACATAAAAAAACTGACTTTCTCAACAATCAGAGTGATGTGTCTGAATATCAGCATGTTGTGTTTCAGTGTTGTATTGTTCAGTTGCAAATTAATGAGAGGCTACATTTGTCTCTGTTGATGATTCACCAAAATGGTGAAATGTGTCAGCTTGCTATGTAGGTGGTACGACTCAATGTCTGCAACAGAAAGGAATTTAATTTTAATTTATGATTTGCAATTGATGTTGTCATGGCAGTTAGCCTAATACCAGTCGTTCACACCAGTGATGCCAAACCCAAGGGGGCTTGAATATTCATGAATGTTGATGTTGATATAGGTCATCATGCTGCTCATAACGTCACGGTCTGCTGATACTGCCAGTGGCCACCTCATATGAAAGGAACTCCAGGGTACCATAAACCTGCCAAAACTCCAAGAACCAAGTATAATAGCAGTCTGATTATTGATGTTACTAATTGTATGTACTGTAATTACCTTGCACACATTTTCCTCTAATTTTTTAACATGTCTGTCAAGCAATTTCCCTTATTCAGACCAGAAATGAGAAGGCTAATCTCTGCTTGCAACTTAATATACTTATACAGTGTATAGTATAGTATAGTATAGTATAGTAATATCAGATGAATCAATATTATTAAAGGATATGTGTTTTTAAATGTTTGTGCTTGTTGTGCTGGCAACACTTCTGTATTACATCATTCCCGATTGTGTCTGCACATTAAGTGTAGGCAGCAGTGTCGAAAAGCAGCTTTTAAACTTAAACATTGCCATAATTAGTCCATCAGACATCAGAGTCAACATGAAGTTTTAATGTGTTTCACTTTGCTGAAATGTGGATTATGTTACACTAAAGTTGTTCCATTCATCAAATAGAAATGGATGTGAATACATTAATGGTCAGAGTCTCATTAATTGCCAAAACAACAAGTGCATTGTAGGCGTGCAACAGATGAAATGTGACATTGTGTGAATAAAAACGCAGTGTCTATATTAGAGAGCTGAAAGTTTCTTCAGTGTCACAGCTGTAATGAAGGTTGTAGGCATGAGATTACAATCGGAAAGGAAAAACATTCATGCCAAAGTATGTAGCCCTTGCACATCTACCCACTAAGAAAACTTGATTCTTTCTTGAATCTTTGTGGCAAGGTAATCCCTGTAATATTCCTCTGATGTCGCCTAATAAACCTAATGGTCTTATTCGTGTGCTGTATTGTCCTGTATATTTCAGACATCTTTGTTATAAGATGCAGTTCATTTTGGCACTGTAAGTTTGTATTTGAAGAATGACTTGAATGACATGAATTCATTGCAACACAACAAAAAATAACCCAAAAAATATACAATACGCCTGGACAGTAAATGGGATTTAACTCAAAATGAGACAAGTATTCTCTTTACTTATTTGCCCCAAACATGATTTGCTACAGTACCACAGTAGCGACTCCCCCCACCCCCCATACAGAGCTCTGACAGTAGTACAACATTTTTTATTTGCCCTGCTTTTTATTTGTCCTCATGCACTCATACATTTCCCATTAGCAGTCTAGTAGTTGTCTCAAATGGCTTTGTTATTAAGTCAACAGCTCTTGTTCAGCAGGTGATTAGATCAGAGAATACAGCCTGGGCCGCACTGTCAGTGAGCGTGATGTCATCAGTACTAGCTAAATGTCAGCGGATGAGATTCATGGAGGATGTGCTGCGTCAGGAGAGTCAGCACTAAATCCAAAATGTCAATAATGAGTAGATGACGTTATACTGTCAATTACTGTATGTATTTTCATTGTCCTTAAACAAGGCTTCTGTAAGAGAAATTCCTGCTTCCCCTTAACGCCTTTAATGCATAGCAGCACCTGTGTCAGAAGAGAAGATCGTCCTGGCTTTCAGAGTCCACAGTGAACTGCAGTGAGCCTCAGCTGTAGCTCAAACAGCCCCTGAGTGTCACATTCCCCTCCAATCAAAGACAGAGTGGCACATCCCTGTCTGCTGTTACACTCAGTGTGCAGTCTCTGAAGGGGCATGACGTCTTATTTAACATGTGTCTTGCGGTCAATTTGTCAGATGGTTTTGACTGCTTTCCAGCGTGTCTTGAGTGCGCGTACACACACACGGGAGCAAAAAAGACTGGATGAAATATCTCTGCTCTGTTTTACTGCATTGAAGGTTATGTTTGTGTGTTTGCACGAGCCCATGAGCGGATACGCGTTGGTACACAAGTGCAGTCCAGCAGCAGTGTGCTTATTTTAAGGGTGTTGACGGTTTCCATTGAAAGCTCATGGCAGCTCAAAGAGGAGCGTAAAATTGGCAAGTGAGGGGGAGTTAGCATGCTGAGGCCTTTGCCACCTCATAGCTCACTGGCTGAAGATGTCTGGATTTATTCTGGGAATGCTACATTTGAGAGAAATAAGTGGGAAGGCAGTTCCTTTCTGCTCTATGTCTGAATACCCTCCAGTGGTGTCAGTCTCAGCGATGCTGTTCAACACCGAGAGAAAGAAGGAGAGTCAGGGTTAGGAAGGTGTAGTGTACCTTGTTTTTACTTGTATGTCACTGTACGTTCAAGATGTACTGTAACAGTGGGTGGGTTGAAAATACCTAAGACAGGAGCTGAGTTTTCGTCTTTGTCTACTTGACTGATATATTTTGTAAAGAAAGTCATTGGTTGTGTCAAAGGCTGTGCTTTTTTGTCATCAGACACAGCTCCCACCTGAACATACTAGTGTTGTCCTTTGGGGGCCACTTTGCTGGTATCAGACGTTGATATGGGAGTAGCGTATTCCCTCACGGTCTCTGCTGCCTCCCAGACACCATACACCAAACAGCCAGGACAGAAGAGGCTCATGTGAACTGACAGGCATGCAGACTGACACCGAGACACATGGATGTGTGGGCAAGTTGCTGGGCAGACAGAGGGACAAGTTGGAGTGGACAGAGGAGGCTAAGGGAGACAGAAAGAGAGAGAAGGCGGTGAGGCAACCAAGGTGTCATGCTGTAGACTGACATCTGGATTAAGCAAACGGCCCTTGACTCAAAGAGAGACAGATATCAGGTTCTAGTCCACCCAGTAAGAGCTGATTTGGTAATGTGCAGGTCAAAAGGTGTCTATGTGTCTATAAAATGTCAGACATCTATGTTACATCCAGTATAGCAACGCTTCAGTGGCTGCATTTCAATGTGTACAGTTATTTAAATGCTGTTAAAACAACCATTGTATGCATTGTATTATACTGTATTCCTCTTTACCTGTGATTATTGGGCATCAGTTTGATTTGATTTGATTATTTTCAATTCAAATTTATTAATTTTATTTGTCCCCAAGTATACAATGCATAACAAAACATACAATTTTCTTTTGCTGTTCTGTCTACAAGGACATAAGGGATGCGCTTTATAATAAAATGTTCATTTATGATGATTTCTTTGGGCTGGATGATTATGAAAACGCTTGAATTGCGCTTCACTTTCTTGTAGTGAACTTTTTGTGCGAAGCTTGGAAGAGAAGACCGAGCTCTATAATAATTTGTAATCTGTAATTTTGTAATGAAATGAAATGCATTTTTTGTGTCTTGTAAACCCATGAGGGTTGAGCACTTTGTGTGCAGGACACAAAAATCAAATCAAATCATACAGAAGCATACAGAAGCATACAGAAACATACAGAAGTTGGCGTAAACATGTGCACAGGGTGGCTTACAGCAATGCACAGTGAGTTGTTTCATCATCATCACAATCAAGGGTTAAGATCATTAGTTTTTGGACTTGGATAACCATGCCAACATCCCCAGCATCATCTCTGGCATATCTACAACTAGTGCTGCAAAGACTAGTTGATTGACAAAAAAATAACTGGCAACTATTTTTAAAATCAATTATTAATTTCAATAATTTTCTGTTTTCTGGTTCCAGCTTCTCAAATGTCACGATTTACTGTTTCTCTTTGACATGTATGGCAGAAAATTCAATATCTTTTGGACAAAACAAGCAAATTTAAGACATCCCTGTGGCATCTGAGGAAATGAAATTTTCACTAGTATCTAACAGTTCATGGACAAAATGATTCCTCAATAAAGAAAATAATTGTTAGTTGCAGCCCTATTTCCACCAGTGAACCTTATGGGTTGACCTAATAGATCAGGATGTGTGTGTTCATGCTCCTGTCCTGGCTATGAGATATACTGTATGTATCGGTACTAATCATATTAATAGATTTACATACAAATAACATTTGCCTTCTGGAAGGGAAAGCAGACTTCGCCCATTCAGCCAGAAAATCAGTGAGTGTTTATGCCAGCTAGAGGTCAATGGTGGTTTTATTCAGTTGTTTTAAAAGTTTTCTTTTCTGCTCCTTGTGAACAGCAGACAGTGTTACATCCCACATGCTCTCCTGCATGTGGAGATGCTCTGCGTTCATATTGTCAGTTTGTATGTGTTTTCTTTTGCCTCGTGGGTGTCCATAAGGGAATTCTCACAATTGTCGATGATGAAGCCATGAAAACAATAACCAGAACGCTCAGCGGTGCCCTTTGAATCAGTAAAACCAAACAAACATGTGATGTACTCTGG
This sequence comes from Morone saxatilis, assembly GCF_004916995.1. Classification (NCBI taxonomy): domain Eukaryota; kingdom Metazoa; phylum Chordata; class Actinopteri; family Moronidae; genus Morone; species Morone saxatilis. The sequence continues at coordinate 14,434,093 of NW_023339763.1, read as the reverse complement.
TAGCTCATTTAAGAAGCAGTTAGTCGGACAAAATAAACGATGCTTCCTTTTTCTACTTTTGCGGTATGTTACACAAATTGTTTGTGCTATGCTAAGACAAATGTGCTCGCCTTGTTTGGAAAAAAAAAACATCCATCGATTTAAGTGATTGGCCACTTTACACCCACAGATCCCATCTGTTTGAACCTGCAATCAGTGTTGGTGAAGGAAGGGTTTTTCTATTCCTGAACTGCTGCCATTTTTCCATTGATTGCTCATGTTTGATAATGAGAAAAAACAGCATTTACGGTTCAGTCAAGGGATGTGTTGTTTTTCTTCCCACACATTACGTCATGGTCACTCTAGCCCTAACCAGGTTTTTGACATCTGTGGCAGCGCCAGATGTTGCTGTCCTCTGACTGTCTTCTTAACAGCTGAGTGCTGCTGCAAAAAGGTCATCACAGAGATGGATGATGGGCTAACGATACTTAACACACAGACCATGAAGTAATGTGTGCAATATGTTGGCTGTTAACCTCCAGGTTTGTGGTTCTTAATAATTATTAATTTGAGCCAAAAACAATCCCTTAAATACACATGATGTACACCACTGAAATTACAGTTTTTCTATTTATAAGAAAGTTTAGGTGATTTAAAAAAACTAGCAGCACCAGAAACATACTTTCAATCCAGACCAGAATCCATTAAACAGCATTTGCTCCATCTTTGAGAAATTGATATGAAGTTGAGAGCTTGATGTGAACTGGCACATGCATATGTGGGCTTTGAACAGCACCGTGGTATTCAGTGTCTCTGCTGTCACATTTTTCCTGATTGAGTCAATTTAACAAATAAAGCACAGTGTGGGCTATATTTGGCTGAGATCACCAGAGTAATTACCTTGTTTGAAGCCTTTTTACCCGAGCAAAAATGTTTCATTTTTGTCAGCAGGAATTAACTTTCAAAATGAAAGTAAATGAAACCTGTGGAGCACGAACCCCGCCGTCACTCAGTGTCATGTATGAACAATAGCATTCAAAAGAACACTGTACTGCTGATTCAAGGGTAGAGGAATGGTTTAAGTGGGCCTGAAAAGTAATTAGGGCTGGTATTGTTTTTGGTTTCAAACAAACTTCTCTGAACTAATGGGCCATTTGCCTCTGAGTTGCCTTTGTTGAAAAACTCATAATTCCACTGCTGTGCTAGAGAGCTGCGCAACAAGCGCACAAAATTAAGTCTGATTATGTTCAGGTGACACATCATTTTTTCATTCAAATTTGGAAACTTTTTAATGTCTTCAGAAAGCATATTTACAAATATGGAAATTGGAATAGAGTATGACACTTACATGCAACACATCTTATGTTTCTTTTTTCATTAGATAGGTGTGATTGTATGTATGGGTGTGTGTATTTGTGTTTGCACTCACAGCATGTATGATTCCTTATTAAACCTTCTGCTGTCGAGTACTGATGGAAAAGGGAATCTGAATCCATCGTGTATAAGAATTTTATTTTAACAGTCTCACTGTTTGGTGTGATTTCGGGGGTGTATTGTGAGTGTCGGTTAACGTGCCACTGTGTGTGGAGGTGTGTGACTGTACTTGAATACATATTGGTACGGTGCGAGAGTGTGTGTGGGTGCATAAATGTTTGCCGAGCTCCTCCTGCCTCGCTCCAGGCAGAGCTGGCTAACGGAAGAATCCGTGCTGCAGAATCGAGTTGCACTTTGCAGGACGCCAGACGTGCTGCAGCTCCAGGGACCCGAGCGGCTCTCTATCTCCTGACTGGCAGGCCGCTGCTGAGCCCTGCAGCTGCATGCATGTGTGCAACTCCAGCTCAGTGCAATCAGACACACAGATAACCACAGTGAGAGAGGGGTGAGGGAGGGAAAGCAGCATAATCATCGGTGATGGTGTGGGAGAGCAGTGCGTGTGGTGGCTAAATAATAAATGTGGCATATCGGGTTTTGTGTGAAGCCAGACTGAAGCCCGCTCCTGTGGTGGTGCTGAGGGGTGAGGGGAGGATGTAGAGATTTCACACATACTACTCGTCCAGGGATAAAGAGTAAAATAGAAGTTTAGCTGTTAAATCGATTAGTGTTCGACATTAATCATTTAAGTCATGTTAACTAAAAATACTACTAGTTCCACCTTCTTAAATTTAAGGTTCCACCTTCTTAAATTCTCTGAATATCTTTGTATTATGGACTGGTTGGACAACATCTGAAGCAATTTGAAGACTCCACCTTGAGCTCTGATGACTGATAAAAAAAACTAGCAATATATATTTATAGATAATGAAACCAGTCATTAGTTGCACCCCTAAATGGAAGAAACATCAGAGAATGTCAGAACTGGAAGGCAACAACAAGCTGGCCTCTTAGTGAAGTAATAGATTTGGCATTATATTTGCAAAAAACTTGCTGTTTTTCATTAACAACTCCAACCTCCTCTTCCATCTCTCCTCCCCTCTCCTCCCCTCCCTCCTTGTCTTCTGTTTCTCCAAGAAGGTGATGCTTCCTACAGGAGCGGCGTTCCGGTGGTTCCAGTAGGACTCCTCCACTCCCTACCCAAAGCTCTGCCATCAAGTGCAATGCCAACTCCTGGATTGTCTCCGGAACAGACACTGGCTAATAAACAAACAAGCAACAAATAAAAGTATAGAAAACAACAACAAAAAAACAGAAGAACAAAAAAAAACAAAAAAAACCCACAACAAACAAAAAACAAACAAACAAAAAACAATCGGGTAATGGATGCACCTACTTATTCCTTGAACCAAAAATGAAGCGTAAAGAAAAGCATCTATGGCAATTTTCATTCCCTTTTCTATGTTTCCATTTTGGTACCTTTTGTCCTTTTTCCAGCAGGTTTTTTTCTGTCGCTTAAACATGGAACTGTTCATTGCCAGAAACAGAAATGACGGACTGAGTGTGGACAATCAACTAATTTCTGTGTTTGGTGTTAATGTTGTTCATGTGTGGAAAGATACAGTACTTGTGTAGAGAATGTAAATTTACAGCTATATTTCAAAACTAGTGGCTAATGGCAAACATTATTGTAATTCTTCACCATTATGTTACTTAAACCCTTGTCTATTTTATGATTCATTTTGTTGAAGAGTACAGTTTTCAGACAGATCAGTGGTTGTCTTTGAAAGACAAAGAAAATGTTAGCAATTATGACGCGGTGGAATTCGGATTTAAAGGAAACTGAAAAAGTCATGTTATTGGGCAGATCTCCAGAGACTTTTCACTGGTTTGAAGATGCTGTTTGCCAGAGCCGTCACTACTGTAATCTCCTCAATCAGCCCTCCTCTGCATTTCCAAACTTTTCCTTTAGTGAAACTGGCAGCCTTATGTTACTGTGGCCCTACTGAGCATGTGCCAATACTGCTCAGGGCAATAGCATTAAGAGACAGCACTTGCTCTGAGTCTACCCTACTGAACGCACTGAGACAAGATTCCTTTTTTTTTATTTGTTTGTTTATTTGTTATATTTTCATGATTTTGTTATGTTGCTGGGTAGCTACAGCTTTTAAAAATAACCAATCTTTGTATTGTTTAGAAAATTGGACTGGTTTTGTGAATAAAAAGGAATGCATGTATTCGTGTCAAAATTTACAATTCTGATGTTTGTCTACTTGTCTATTTGCATGTTTTTTAAAAACAGCTGATTTGACAAAACAAAAACTTTAAGTATAACTTTTCCATGAACTAAAGAAAATGTTCCCTTTTCTATTATAATTGGACGGTGTGGGGAAATTCTCAAAGATTCTGACGCAAGCAGAACTAAGTATTAAAAGTAAATCAGGTGGTGTTATGGATCACCATGATGTCCTTGGTTTGACTGAGATATTTCTCTCGCTTCCTATGTAATATCTACCTAGAGTGGAATGACTTCTGGAGCCTTGCTATGCTAAAATGTAACCAAAGTGATTTAAAAGATGTTTGAATAAGAACAATTTTGATTGCAGTGTTTCTTCAAAATGCATGAAATCTCCTGAAAATCCTCCCAAATGTCATTTTTTCTCAGTGATTTTCACTCTTCTCCCAGACCTTTGTGACATTTACCCTTCTCCACGACATTTACAGTCAGAAAACATAAGCAGAAAATCATAGATAGTCATTGGATTACTGATGGGCAGTTTTGTTGTTGGCTCTAAGAACTTAACACACTGAACTTAAAGCAGCAATATGTAAGATCTGGTATTTGTGCTCCCAGTTGCAATAGCATTGTCTGTAAATATAGACAGCTGTACACTGGACATCACTGATGATAATAAAAACTAGCGAGTGGACAACTTTGCTAACACAGCCAAACATCAAGCAACTGCAACAACACAAGTTATAGCAATCCAGCTAATATTACTTACTAGTCAAACAGTAAGAAGTCTATCTCTGTGTCTGTCTGCAGCCTTTTATTTTCATGAAGCTTTTGCCAACAACTAAAAGCCAGTCTGAGATTTACCTATTGTTCGGCAACTCCTGTCTCATTGTCTCTTTTTAGCGTCCTCTTAGGTCTCTTACTGTCCATAGAAGCTGCTGAGCCTGGTTACATTGCCCACTGGCCCAGCTGTGGTTCAGGGACGACGCTGGGCACCACTCTCCATCAGCATCCTCTTCCCGCGGTCCAAAGCGTCTCCTCCCAGCGGTCCAAAGCATCTGGGCTACCAGAACAACATTTTGCAGCAGTTACTGTGTAAATAACAGAGTTCACACAGACATCAGATGGGAACCAAAAAACATTAATAATATAATAATATATAGACATAGTGAAAGAGGCAGCATTCACCCTATTACAACTCAACTTAGCATCAAAATAACTTTGAAGCTGTTACTTTAAGGTAGAAAGGTTACATAATGTTGCTTTAAGAAAACATGCAAAAGGACAAAACACTAGGAAATTAAAAAAACATCTTCCAGAACTTGACAACACATGCACAGAATTAAAAAAACCCACTGCAAATATGGAAAACACAACCAAGTTTCCAGGGGACATTAAATGGCTGGGCCATGCATGTTGTCCACCAGATGAAGAATTACCTAATTTTCCAACAGTATTTACAGATTCAACAACCAACTTCAAAACTTTCATGAGTCACAATCCATGGCAAAATATCGTATCCAATTGTTGTCTGTGCTACTTGCAGCGTTACTGTATTTGGTTGTGTTTTCTCTATTTGCATTTAGAAAAATTTAGAAAAAAATGTGGTGCATGTGTTGTCAAATTGATTTCCCTTTTGATTATCTTGTGTTTTGTCTATTTTTGTGTGTTTTCTTAATTTGCAGTACATTGAGTTCTCAGGGTGACCGTAATTAAGGTTATCCTGAAGAAGCCTGGATGAAGTATCTGTGTGGCTGGATGTGTTATGCATTCAAGGAGCAGAAGGGAGTGAAGTTCGGATAAAGACATGGATAAGTGAAAGCAGTGCTGATTTAAAATCCTTTCCAAAATGTGGTCAATCTCACATGGGTCTTAGTGTAATTACTGATTCTAATGCCTCAGGTCTGTGACACTGGAGTGAATTTCCATTTCCTGCTAAGTGATGATTCTCAGTGATTTTTTTTTTTCACAGCTTCCATAGTCACTCTTTCATATCCAGGTGGGGAAGTATATGCAGATTTTTTCTGCAGCCGTAGTGCTGAGTGTTTTTAATTAGTGAATATCCACAGTGGAAGGCCCAGTATGGTGGGCTTGTGTACGAGCTCGTGATCAGCTTGGCGAGTGGAGAGTTGGAGAGTGTAGCTATATTCCCAGCTTCCCCCCCGGTGACAGTGCTGGGCTACTGCCATCGCCATGGCGATTGGGGGAGTGTGTGCGTGAGTGTGTG
>NW_023339763.1:14412491-14428220 GCF_004916995.1 Morone saxatilis | reverse complement strand
TGTGTGTGTCGGGGGGGGGGGCTGAGGCCTTTCATTATTAATGTGCACCGCGGCGTCCTTACCTCCTCTGAGCCCGCACAGCTCACTGCCTGACCTGCCATCCAAGGGAGAGGGAGTGGGGAGGGGGGACTGAGGAGGTAGAGATAAAGAAAGAGAAGTGAGCCAGAGAGAAAGAAAGAGACAGCACGACTAGTGTATAGTGTGGAAGCACACGACTGTAAAGTAGAAATTCATTCATGTACTTTTATTTCACATTTACACCTGACACAGAAACATTTCTCAGATTAAGATTTTCAGCTTGACTGAGGAGGTTTTGGGTGTGGCTGCAGGTGACTGTGGCTCCTGCCTGCTGAGGTGTAACAGCCCAGGGGTAGGGGGGCTGAGGGGGGTCACGTTGTGGTGGTTGTCTTCATGCAGCGGGGTATACGGCTTGGTGAGCAGGCCTGTCACACTGGGAAAATCCTGGAATCTTATCACCGCCTCACAGACACTGAGCAGCACTGATCTACTCACCCTCATTGCCAGCAGACATGCCCTTCCCCCATCCAAATGCCCCTGCTCAGGCTGGCCCCTTCTCAGCTCGCTCGCCACCTTCTTCGAACGGGGAGATAGCAGGAACTGATGCAGTCCAATTGTTGAGGAGGGAGGAATGTTGCTTGTAAAATGTGACTAACGGGAAGAAGAACACAAGCTTTGCAAGTGAGTACACAGGCCAGAGTGCTTAAGAGTCAGCGGTGACCCTTGTTTATACTGTACGACCAAGTCACAGTGAAGAACATTATGTGGCATATGTGAATAAAGAGAGATTTCCTTAAAGTTGTTTTTTGTTACATTGTTATAGGAGGTATAGATCTACTGGATGAAAATACACCGACCTCTCAGTGTGCAAAGACTAGACTGACTGTATCGTGCCCCATTAACATGAATATAATAGGCTATGACGTGCCTAGATTTTGTGAGAATTTTAAATATTATTAGAAAACGAATTGTAGCTATCCAGAGATATCACATTTATTTCTGTATAATGAGTGAAAGCAGGTGAAAAAGTTTGTCTCATTAGGGTTCACAAATGTCTCACCGCATGTTCTACACAGAAGTTACAACAGCAAAAACAGAGGTCATATACTTGTATTTTCAAAGTATAATATAGTCTGACACTTTTTTCATTTTGGACTCAATTGGCTTACTGGTTAAAAGTGTTTACAACATTACTCTGATTTATCCAAAATGTACATTCAAGTCATATAATTGCTCAAACTCAATTCCAGTTGAGCTCTTCATTCTCAAATCGTAAACATAGTGGTACTTGTCGCTATGCCAACTGTAACAAAAGCAGCAGATTGATATCTTTTGTATTTGGTCCTTCTTTCTTTTTCCTGTGAATAATAATTGATATAATTTAACAAGTTTTGTATAAAAGCCTTAGAATACAGCATTATCTAAGGCTAAAGATATTCTGTAGATCACAACAGTTAATGAATAGGTACCATGTAGATAATATTGATAATAAATATTATACTCATACATCTTTTAGTAATATACATCAATAATGATTGTTAACACATGTTGCATTATGGTAATACTATTAAACTCCACACACTCGATGCACCACATATCATTCTGACAACACTGACTGATCTGCTAACTTAAAGGTCCTATTCATAGGTATGTTTTCATTAGTGTATAAACTAGGGATCAGGTTTTTATTGCCGGCTTAGAGTGAGCCAGTTTTATCTACAGAGGGAGTGGGTCCGCCATGTTTTTTCAGTAGTTCAGAGCGGACAAACCAAACACTGGCTCTAGATAGGGCCTGACACGTTTTTTGCGGGTTTCACAGCCAGTAGGTGAGCTGTATTCACATGGTTGCAATCTGAAACTTCAGCGCTAGATGCCACTGAACACTAGACACTGGTCTTTTAAAATGCCGTTGCACTTTCCCAGAATACTCCACTTGAATGAATGATGTCACATGCTGAAACACTGAACAGTAGTAATCAATGTAGCCAATACTGCTGTTGAGTATTGATGTTTTGAAATTGGTGCCTTCTCTATATTTAATTGATTTAATAACTGAGTATAAGTATAAAGTATGAACTCTGATAGTGATAATGAAAATATAATATTTGCCCAGTCATGAAGAGCAGAGCTAACTGTGGCTCAAGCTTGATAAATTAAACTAACACTAGAGAGGAGGCTGTCAACCAGCTTTCGCTTCAATATAACTTTGCCAACTTAGATGTCTCTATGTTTTCCAGTGCTCTATCTCACCAATATTGCTTGTTGTTGCAGGACTATTTGCAGTGGCCCTCTTCCACTACAGTCACCAGACCTCTATTAAAGCTCACACTCACCACACATAATGGACGTTGGGCTGGACTCCAAGTATTCATGTTGTGTTATTAGAAAACTAGCAAGCAGGTATTTTTTGCTTTGCGACAATTAAGACAGATGCTGGTTAAGTGTGAAACCTGTCATAGGCTGTAGACGATAAACAAATAACAGGTCTCATTTGTGCCACAAGGCCCATTAACTACTTATATTTTGTTTAATAATGTATGTAACAGCAATACAGTGAGGCTTCATATTGAGGTAAATGTGCTAAATAGCAAAAGGTAAATGTCACTTTGGGTATGAATGAATAAAATGTTTACTCTTCCAACCACCACCACCATGGTTCACCCACCCACGCACTTCTCAACACATGTATATTTGGTTGAGACAAAATTATTTTCAGCTGTTAGTATATTACTACAAATGTGTTGATTTCACACATTTATAACAAACACATAACTGTCACCTGCACACACCCCAGGTGTTCATCATCATTCTTTCAAATAATAACATATAGCTGGCACGTCTTTGGCTGTGCTGTTGTTTTAAGAAACCATCTGTTTCAGAGTTAGTTTTAATTACTTTAGTTGTGAGAGCCTCTTATTACTGCCACAATCTAACACTACTGTGTGCTTTAGGGAAATACTTAATTACATCCAAAAACAGTGCAAAGACTTGGAGTACTTCCTAAATAAATGTAAATGAATAATATCAAGTCGTTATGTCTAAATACACACAAATCTAAAACCACATTTGAATTACAAGTGTCTCAATTGTTAGAGTGACACTAAGCTCTCATTTGAAGATCTGTTGTACCTTTTTAACCTGAAGCTCTAAACAGATGGTATCAGGAAAGAGCTTTTTGCACATATTTTTGCCGAAACGCCATAAAAAATGTGAGCCGGTGACAATCTGTCTTTAGTGGAGAGCTGTTCAGTTTCAGTATTTTTAACTTCTAGTTCTAAGTGGTGACTATTAACTGTAAAAAACATGCTGCCTGTTCTATTGAAATCATTACAATAAAAGCTGCTGCTGTGAGGAGCTGTAACATTACTTCATGTTCAAGCCTTTATACTATATTATAGCTCTAATAATGAAATACATGTTCAGTAAAAGTTAAATCAAAGTGCAATCCATAACTACTGGCAGTGAATGATCTGACATTTGGCTTTGGGATCTTCTTGAGAAGGTATTTTTACGCTCAGATTTTACTTAAATGTGATACTACAGATAACTGCGCAGTGACCTTTTGTTAACGCTGTTTCTTTGTCACACAACTAAATGGTGCAACTTACATCTTCAAGCAAAATTGTTATGAACTGGCTTTTAGATCATCTTACATGATAAAAATTCATAAGTGAAATAAAAGTTACATCTGGCAGACTTCCTTCACCATCAATTTCTAGTATTTGAATATATTATTGATAACCAGCAGTGCTTTAGGGATGTCTAAGGGCATGATCATCAAAATGAAAATTACAGAGGATCAGCAGAGTTTACAAGTGACCTTGCTCAGGGGGGCCTTAAAGCCATTTTGTGCTTTTTCACCTGTGTCACACACCAAGTGAAACACAATTTAGACTTTATTTAAACATCTGATGCAATCAAAATGACTCTCAGGTTAATAACCAACATTGCTGCAAATTGAAACTTACTAATAAAGTGCAATTAAGAAGGTGAATCAAGTATCATGTGACTGACTGCTTAACATTGTTTTCTAATGCCTCTCCTGTGAGGAGATGCTTTAATCAAGTTGAACAATAGCAGACTTGACATTTTACATGTTAAGTGCTGTGAATAACAGCAATAACAGGAGTTCATAATTTTAGTTAATAAATGACCCATTACAAATTGCATTTTAAAAGACCAATGTGTAGGATTTAGTGGCATCTGGTGGTGAAGTTGCAGATTACAACTAACTGAACACCACTTGTGTGTGTGTTTGATGACCTGGGAATGAGAACGAGCTGTGAAGTGTGTAGGAGAAACAATGGCGGCTGTGAAAAACATGAAAGGCCCTATCTACAGCCGGGGTTTGGTTTGGCCATTCTTGGTTACTGTAGGAACATAGCGGTTCAAGATGGCAGACTCCATGGAAGGGAGCCCACGCCATCTGTAGATAAAAAGGGCTCATTCTAAGGTAAGGGAAATACAACGATTCCTATATTCAGGTGATTATACACTAATGAAAAGATAGCTATGAATATTATATTCCATTTCTGCCAACAGATCCGCCTGAATGTTACATACTGGGCCTTTAACTCATAAAATGTATTAGAATTACTCAATTATGAAAATCATGATGTATTAGACCTGCAAGCAGGTATACCAGGATCCAGGCACCTGATGCAGCTTCAAACCAAAGGCGCACAGCCCACTGCCAAGATCTGCTTCAGCCTTGGACTACAAGAGCCATTGCGTTTGAGTCTGCGCTACAACTAAATAAATCTTAATAAATCATTTTCAACCTCCCGAGTGTTGAAGTCTCTTCTAGTTTAGGATATTTTTCTCTGCGAATAGACTTAAAGCTTAAAAGAAAAAAAAAATTAAATGTAAGTATTAAGTAATTTTTCCCCATTCACTGGTTTGTTATTCACTACAGATAGAAACTCCTGAACCAACTAAGGCATGATGTAATATAGCCTAATATAAGAATATAAGACCCATGGTTCAATTATGAAGCAAAGATACACATAAGAATATTAAGACCCATTGGTTCAATTATGAGAAAGATACACACACAACCAACACACACAACACATATATACACCACAACACACACCATGAATTAGACACGAACAAGAGTTTAAAATTCCCTCATGCGCAAAATCATATCAAACATAAAACACACACTTCCAACAGAACAAAGCGTGGCATTTCTTTCTTTCTTTCTTTCACACACACACACACACACACACTCACACCCCCCCCCACACACACACACACCCACGAGGACACGTGGGAACAGATTAAGTCCAAATCAATGGCTGTGGCTGGACTGGGAGAGAGATTTCACCCAGGGTTCTCGTTAAGGTCTGACACATGCGGCAAAGGCTGGAGGGAGTGTTATTACCAGGGTGATGGTTGATAAGACACTCGTTTCTCCACGGTGCGTCCCGCGGGAAAATGCATCGTGCAGCCATGGAAACCATAAGGCTAGGTGTTATGCTATAATTGGGCCAGCGTTTTGAACGGTGCAGCTGCACTGCCAGGTATGCCACTGTCTTCAAATGAGAAATTATAGTGGAGCCACAGCAGAGAAGATACGACACCGATTTTCAAGAGTGGTTTTCTTCCTGTGTGGTTCTTTTTTTATTTGTTTTGATCAAACAGACTTATACAGAGAGGATTGACACAAGTTGTATTTAACAAAATTAAGTAAATTGAAGTGACTGGATAAGCAAAGCATGCACACCTGTCACTACATGTTCTGAGGTATTTACATCCCACAGTTTTTAATTGCTTACTAACAGTTTTTCTTCAGTCTGGATGAAAATTGCACCAGGAAGCACAGTATAAGATGGAGGAAGAGGACAAGGGAGAAAGAAGAGGAGGAGGAGGGAGGAGGAGGAGAAGAGGGGAAAGATAGTCGTCGGCCAATCCCTGCTCAGTCTCTGTAACTTGGTTGATTACGATCAATTTCCCTGGTATCGATGGCCTCCCTCCCTGGCCCTGAGCTACACTCCCTCCTGCACTTTGCATGGTACGTGCTTTGTGTACCATGACATGACTCACACTCCACCAAACCATCCCCAACCCCTGGCACTCCCACCTGCAGCTCTGCGTTCTTGGCCTTGAGAAGTATCAACAGCTGGGTAACTGAGGAGGGATATAAACAAGCAATCGAAAAACACAATGTTTCCACTTTCATGTACTCAGAGTCAGTTTAAAATCTGGGTTAATGCAGTATTTTTAACTGATTGGCTTGTGAGTGTGGTAGGTGTAAAAAGTTTGGGTGGTGTGACTGCAGCAGTGCAGGAAGAAGGGAGATTTTCTTTTCTGTCAGGGCTGCTGAAGGATTGAGTGCTGGCTGAAAAACTCTGAGAGACAAGGTGGAAATGATGAGATGAAGTTTGGTCACGACGTGCTGGACTGAAAGCCCCAAATCTGTATTTGTTCTGGGGAATGCGAAACTGTCCTCCCTCCGGCATGTGCGAGGGCGCATCCCGCTCGCTCTATCTCTGCACACTTGGCACGCTCTATCCGAATTAATTGCATCTCTGCGAGGGAGAGAGCGAGATGGATAGAGAGAGAGGGAGAGAGGTTTAGTCCTTCTGTTGGGCTGGTCTTGCTACAAGGGGAGTCATTTAAAATTCTGCCTCCCATGTGGCTCCTGGTTTTCACTTTAATGACCCCCCTCCTCTCCCCCTGCTTTTTACCCCATGACTTTCCTGGGTTTGGAGCTGCAGACTCAGTTTCCTATGGCTGCAAGGTGCTGATACACATATTATGTATGCATGCATACAAATAAATAATGCTTGTGTATTGACCAGCATTAAGGCTATTAGTGACAAAATACTGTATATGCCCCTTCTGTCGCTCGCTCAGTTTTTTCCTTGCTTCCTCGTTGTCACCAGACAACAACCCCCCACCATCACCTCTGCAATCAACCATTCTGCCATCAACAATCCAACTCTATGTTTGCTTGCCAATTACTGCTTGAGCACCACCCTTTCTGTGGGAAAATGGCCACTACACCTGTTGTCATCTTTGAATTAGTCTTTGCACTAAACTATGCTGTCTGAAATCTTTTGTTTTTGTTTAGTGTGGAAACGTGTCTGTTAGGTGATAATTCAATAAATATAAATGTAATGTATTATTAATGTAAATATATCACCCTATCTTGATGATTTTATAGGTCTAGCTGTACATATGGTAGTGTGTGTGTTGTGTGTGTCGTATGTGTGTGTGTGTGTGTAGAAGAGGCAGCAGAAGGCCCTGTGGACGGTTAACTGCCGCAGTGTTTACTGGCACTATAGTTCAAGCTTTGGAAAAGGCATGATAGGAAATGGCCTCAATAAGATAAAGCTACGCTTTCTGCATAGTTCTCTGCAGGGGTCGGGGTCTCTCTCTCTCTCTCTCTCTCTCACACACACACACATATATCTCTGTGTGTGAGGTGGGGGTAGAGTGGTGTGGGCTGTAGGACAGCGATGGCCCACAAGGTCAGAGTAGGCAGTGTATATGGTTGTTTTTCTCTGTTTTTTCTCTCTCTCAGCGGTGGAGCTGTGTGCTGCCTCCCCGGGTCTCTCCTCTATCTGGTCAATACCACCACGCAGCTTCTGACGATCAATGGAGGGTCAATACCTCTCAGACGCCTGCCTCTTTGTGCTCTCACTGATTTAGCTACCACCTACCCAGGCCATCTTTTTTTTTTTTTTTTAACTTTTTCTTCCTCCCTCCCTGTTTTTTTTATGACCCTGGCTCTCGCTTAAAAACGTGAACCTGCTGAAATTAGAGACACAGCAGTAAATCTGATGGACAGAGCGCACGTTTTCTGCCAAACAGCATAAACCTTAGCCCCTCGTTGGGTATGCACACAACTGTGGTGGCCTTTTGTCTGCAGAAATTTATTTTCACCCTTTTCATTAGCTAAAAGAACAACAAAAAAGTCCCTTAATCTCAGAGAGACACTATGCTAATATGATGTACACTATACCCATGCAGGCTACCTCAATGATAACATTATTTTATTTATTATTGTATTGTTATTTAAAGATTTTCCAGGTTCAGGCTGACTACATAATGAACTCTGTCTGATTCACCTGTAGATGGGGCTAGATTAAGTCTAAAAAGTCCAAACTGTGACATAATGGAGTGTGCAGCAGTTCATAAAGGACACTCAGTCGTGCATGCTGTCAGCTGACCCATAAGCACGCAAGTTACAATCAGACAATAAGTTAGTCTGTTAACGCCAAAGTGGCTCACACTCATTCCTACAGCATATTCACACTGCTGCTGCTGATGATGACTGGTGTTTGTGAAGCTTTCCTGCAGCACTCCTCCCTCTGTCTGCACTGGTTCTGGTTTCACACAGAATCAATCTCTCCTTAACATCAGGTGGTTGACGTGTCCAGTGACCAGTGATGTTGATTATGTCATCGGGAAAATCTCCATACTTATTCTGTGTAAGCTTTGAAGGCTTCGAGCCCCCTTTCCATTTCAGGGAATGTGTGAAAATTATTTGGGTGGTTGAATCTTAAATCTTATTTTATATAAAACAGCATTATTGATATTTTCTTTTGACCCTCTCCTTATCTTATAAAATTGAAATGCCGTCTCTCAATAGCTCAAATAATGTATTTACGGCAAATATAACAAAACAGTGACGATACAGCCACTCTCCATACTTAAAGGAAGAGCAGGTGCTGCCTTCTGGGATTGGAAAAAGTTAAAATGCCATGTCCTGTTCTCCCAACAAATATTAATAATTTATATTAATTAAAGAAAAAAAAAACATAACACCCACCCCACATAACACCCCCAATATTTTTGTACGGTCCCTTAGCACACTTAAACATGAATTTGACTTCAGCTGACCCTATTCAGCTATGGACAGTACACACAGATGGCAGTTTTTTTTTCTTAATAAGGTTCAAGGAACACAGCTAATTTGGTGGAAAAGAGGTAATCCCGATCTGCACTTCTCTTCCAAATAGTCCCCGTTTGATCCACAATTGCACTATTTTTGCACCATTCATTTTACCGTACTGTCTTGCCATCACGTTTTAGCTCGTAACTAATCAAACATGCTTTGTGCTTCATACATGAATGATACTGAAACAAAAATATTGTACATTTCAGTGATCTCGTAGTTTTTTTTTATTTAAGTATTTTCATTTGTGTTTCACAGATTCATCTGAGTACCACAAGAGGCAGCTCCATACTTTGAGAACCAGTGGGTTAGTATTCATAAAAAGGATGCTCCTCTTTACAAAAGGTTCTTTATTAACCTTTTACCACCCACTGTTCTACCCGTGGGATACTTTCACAGGGGGAAAATATAAACATGAATATGAATCTTTTTGGTTATTGTGGTCAATTTAAAAAAAACATGATGCTTTCTTTCCTTCAAAGCAGTCTGGCAGTCCAACATTGTAACAAATCCTTGAAATGTTTATGCCATTGCAAGCCTCTAACCAACAGTTGTTCCACTGGTTTCATTTAGATAGACCATCCTGACAAAGAGTTAATAAATTGTCATCAAAGCATTGCCTTAAGTCAATGTTAATTTTGTTTCTTGAAATATGAGTAATTGCTTCAGTGCAACCATAACTACTAAGACTACTAAATATCAGCATGTGGAGGAGGATTCACGTCCAGAGGTCCCGTACATGCATGGTGACAACAACAGTAGTGCATGCAAGGTGTCTACTTGGCTGGCCTACTATGCAATCCTTGCTATGCTCTTAATACTTTGGTCACGTTATTTAAAGAAATTTGTCAGAGGATTTCTCAAAAAAAAATCATTAGCACTAGTGTTGCAGCTGTTGCTAAAATTGCTGCTGAATAATGGCAGCATGACATCTGTTGTTATTCGATTATTAGTTTCTCCAGTTTTCCCCACTGATCAACAAAACAACTCACACTCTTTCCACCAAAAGAAAGAAGAGGATGGTGACATTATGTTAAGACCATCAGGTTGATCATTGTTCCACAGCAACTGAAAGTCAAACATAAAGACCTTCGACGAGTCGTAGAGTAACTTTAATAACTGTATCACGTTTTAAGTGCATTTTATCCAAAACCCAAATGTTCTTTTCAATACTCATTAAAACAAACTGAATGACCATGATGCATAGTAAGACACATTAGGAAAAAAAAAGAAACATTGATTTTTCAACAGTAACTGAATATCAAACACAAGCCAAACACAGTAGGCCATTAAAAACACCCACAGAGCCATTTGGCATTGTTCTACTGGAAACCCAATATTCTTTACTGAAGAAATCAAGTGGGAATAAACAAACAAACAAACTGTATTAAAAACTGTATTTTGACCAAATATTGGCACCTCAGTGATAATCTTAACTGAAAGTAACTATCTTTAGCTCCAAAATTCAATTGTCTGTAACTAGCAGAGCATCATTAGGAGTGATGAAACAAAACAACAGCATGAGACGAGACACAACTGCACATGAAAAAATGTCTGATATAACGTGTGAGGTTTACCGGTGATTGTAAAAATGTTGTGTGTGTGTGACATCACACTTAATAACCTCAGATCTATTTCACAACTTTTTGGGCCAATCACCTTCCAGTGCTGCTGGTGTAAATACATTGAGGTGACAACCTTATTTTATAGTCCATACAGTCAGTTGTTCAACCCTCTCGATTCAAGACCATGGAAACAAATCCCTGTCTAATTATCTACGGAACATAAAGATAGATCCAGTGGTCTCCTTTTTTCCTTTTTAAGCATACAACTACTACCACGAAAATGTATTTTTTACATTAATTCTTGACTAATAAGATATTATTTGTATATTTTGTAATTCAGTATACACACTAAATAGTAAAATGTAAAAGCAGTGATGTTTAATTGGTACAAACATTAAAGATATACACGTCAGAATCAGTAGGTCGTTTTAAAGAAAAACACTCAAAAGATCATATTTATTTGAGTGTACTTGCAGTGAGTCGGGGCAGCTGCTTTGTGTCAGCCAATGTCATCTCTGTGCTCCTACAGTCCGGAACTAGCTAGAACTATCACAACCAACAACTTTTAATTCCTTTAAAGGGGAGGATGTCATGCAGCAAAGGACCACAGTCTGGATTTGAACCTGCAACGCTGTGGTAAGGACTCAGCCTGAGTACATGTGATGTGTGCTCAACCAGGTGACTTACTGGGGCACCCCAGAGTGCCTTACTTTAGAGCATCAGATTGCACACATTAGTTAACACTTCCAGTCAGTTTGAGAACTATAATTATCTCTGACCACCATCAATCTTTATGTGGGCAAAACAGTTTGAGAGGAAAATTGTTTTGGTCTGAATTTTGATGTTCATGTTGTTTTAAAGGTCCAGTGTCTAACATTTAGGAGGATCTATTGGCAGAAATATAAGAGTATATAAGAGTATAATATGCATCTATGTTTTCATTAGTGTATTATCACCTGCAAAGAAGAATCATTGTGTTTTTGTTACCTTAAAATGACGATCGCCTTTCCATGGAGGCTGCCATGTTGAACTGCCATGTTTCTACAGTAGTGGAAGGAGAAGGTGAAGTGGGGAGTTGCAACTAGACTGCTAGATGCAACTAAATCCCACACACTGGTGCTTTAATTAATGTGCAAACAACCTAAAGAGGTTTGAATTACTGTGAAATCCACTTGTCTTTGCCATCCTACTTTTAAACATTGTTTGACCTTGATGACTGAGCTTAGTGGGATTTTTGCATTGACAGTCAGCATTGTTATTAAAATAGGATTGTTGTGGAAAAATGTGGAAAAATGGAGAAGTGCTTTACTAATATGTGGGCGGAGGATAACATTCAATCAGAACAATTGTAAAGAAGTGAGCGGAGGCACCCAAATTAGGTTTCAACTCAATAAACAAACCCAGTATGAAAATGACATAAAACCCTCCGCTGAGTCTTTCACATTGTGACAGATCATGTACCTGAAAGAAAGAAAGAAAAACAAACAAGGAATGACGCAAACCAAGGATAAATAATCGAAAGAAATCCAGATACATAGTAGAAAATAAAGGTATTATGGTGTCAAATACGGTGTTGCAACCTTTGAATCTCTAGCACCAGTTGACCAACATCCCCTCTCCCAAAGCGAGGGATGATTGGAAGGCCCCTGTGGAGCCCAGTGACATTATGGTAATTGTCATTACTGGGGTTGGAGTGCGTGCGTGACTGACGCCATTAGAGAAAGTGCAATTACAGTAGGCTTTGGTGACCTTGCTGACTAGTGGAGGTCAGGGCTTCTCATTAGAGTGTGGTGGAAGGCAGCCCAGTGTCTCCACTGTGCCAATCAATAACGGCGTAGCTTGGTCGGCGCTAATCATAGCTTTGACGCAGCCTCACGCCCTGCCACCCCCCATCACCACACATCCCCACAACGCTTCCTCTTTTCCACCTTTTAGCTCCCTTATCACCAGAGCATGAGCCCCTGTTTCACTCCAGCAACAAATAACCTTTAAATGTGCGACTGAATACTACGTGTTAGGGAGTGTTAGGGGGAAAAAAGGCTGAATATACTGAAACTCGGTTTTTGTAACTTCAGTGGGTCAGTTTAGGTACAGCCTTACATTTCCAGGCTTTTATTTATTGGCCCAGACTCTATAACCTGTGGGTGGTTTTGAAACTTCCTATCAGATAAGTCAGCTGTGAATGAAAGATGTATGATCAACAGTTTTGGGTGCACTGATACAAAAAAACACCTAACAGTAAAGCATAAGATTTTGGAGAATGTCTTTGTTTTAGTTGGTGAGGTGATGCAATCTATAGACATCCATTCTGTCTAGACTTATTACCAGAGATACCTGGTACACAGCAGTCTTTTTTAGATAAAGGTGGGCCTTGTCTTAATGTGAGAAGACATCTGTACTGATTTGTGTTTATTTATAAATCTCTTGTCCAACAGTTACCAGGATATCTGTCCCATTTGGACTGAAGTGTACGAGCCATATCCTTTCTATGTCCTTCCATTTGTTGCACACCTACTTTTTTATCCTGATGATTAAATGTTTTAATTAGTATGAATACTGCGATTGTATCTAACTTAACTATCTTAACCATAAACTCTAAAATTATAACAGACATATAATCATTTTCTTTTGCTTTACAGATTAAAATGATGAGGTCTACCTGTGGCATATCATGCCATGTTTATTTCTGCCAATGTCAACTGTTATCTTGAGTTTAGTGAGAAGTTAACAGGTTTACAAATTAAAACATTTCAAAATAGATCATTTTAGATTTAATTTGAGTTGACAGCACCAAAAGCAAATTAATACAAGGTGTCATATTACCCCAGCTGTCATCAGTTTCATGTTTAAAAGATGAAAATTGCCACCAATGGTTTATGTTATGTACCTTTTAATAGCACCACCAACATTCTAGACCGATGAAGGTCATCCGGCCGTGTAATGCTTCAATTATAAACCCCACAATAACCGTGTTTACTGTGTGTTTACATCTATCTTGTTTTGTTATTGAATATGAGACTATTCCATTCTGTCACCTTATTTACATTCTTTCCTTCACTGATAGAGAGTGATGATTGCAGTGAGCACAACGTTTGCGGATGACATAGCTTTGTTATATGTCTGTTACATCTAAGGAGACAATTACTGAACCTTTCTTCAACTTTCTTAAGGTTGTTTTCACTGTCAACAAGCTTCACCAGCATCAGAAGGAGAAAACACAAGCAGCTCAAAGCTGACAATCACAGTCTGCAAAGCCTTGTGGACGCTTGTGGGGAACGGCAGACTCAGAAGCTGGACAAAAGTACACTTCATACCTTCACACAGTACGTATTTTTAAGGCTTCAGTGCTGTTTTGCACTGCACACTGCTGTTGCACTCATCGTTTGTTTACATTGCTGTAACACTGTTTAAATGCTGCCGTTGCTGCTGCTCATAATACAGCTACATGTCATCTTTTACATGTAGGATCTGAGTCTAGGTCAGTCAGTGCCAAATATCAACTCATCTTAGCAGTAACACAACAATTAACAATGTGAACTGGTTCAATTGAAGCTATGAACAATAGTCCGGAAAAGAAAACTGGAAAGGTGGTAGGGTAAGGACAAAATTATACAAAATACATTCACAGGCTTTCTGAGATATCCCAGGATATGTTTGTCGCTAAAAATGCCAGAAGAACTTTTATTCAGCAGTTTTCCCACCTGTCATCAGATCAGATGAACTCTCTATATGCTGAAGAATTGATAATAGCTCTGCATTGTGAGAGCGTGTAGCAGTGTGCTCTGTCCACGGTGGTGTGAGGTATGTGGCGTGGCGAGGCTTGGGGGCGAGCAGTCAGGCAGACAGGCTGTGAGCCAGTTGTCTTCAGACAGGGGGAGGGGTAGCCGGCCAGAAGACTCTGGATCCACCACAGCTCTTTCCTCACTGTTTGCACTCCAGTGGTTTAGTCACCAGACCCGCCTATTAAATCAAAGGCCCCCTTCGACAAAGACTGCCAATTATGCTTAGATGAGATGCCCCCCACTCTGCCTCTTTCTAGTCCCCATTGGGGTTTTGTCATTCTCTACTCTGTTTTATCTTGCTTCCACTCTTTTCTCTCTTGCTCCATCCGACTTATTTTTCCAGGTCTCGGTCAAATGGGAAAACAAGGTGTTGCGTCTCTGACCTTCTCCTGGTGTCTGTGCAGCTCGGCCCCTCTGAAGAAGGAAGAAAGACCTACAAAGATTTTTTGTTTGGCGATGGCCACTGTAATTGTAGCTGAGGTGTAAAACTAGCCTCCCATGGCTATTGAGGCTTTTTGTGCCTTGTTTGCTAAGAACCAGGTTGTGTAATTTTGATAACAAGAACAAGATCAGGAGGGACAGGAGGATAATGATTTTTAACCATGGTACCAGCGTGGCTCTAGGGATGGCCTTCTTGGTCTGTTGGTCTGCCACTTTGGTCCATACTTAAATACCTCAACAATTATTGGATTGACTGCCATGAAATTTTGCACAGACATTTATGGTCCCCAGAGGATAAATCTTACTGACTTCGGTGACTTTGGTCTGGAACTTTTTATCTAATGCCGCCATCATTTCTAATTGTCCAATGCTTTGGTTATGTAAAATGAATGAAAACTCCCAGCAGCCTCAGCTGTACTTAGCACTAAATGTCAGCATACTAACACTCCAAACTAAGATGACATGGTAAACATTAAACCTGAAAAACAGCAGCATGTTCAGCTTCACAGAGCCACTCATATCTTACAAAATTCAAGGAGAGATAGACACGCTAATGGTTAAAGGGAATATCAGTTTAGACTAAATAAGGTAGCATTGAAATGTGTTGCAATCCTGTATATAATGACAACCTCAAGTGACACTATCTGTGCATGAGGGCTGTCAAAAAGTCAAGTTTGGAGGAGTGACAACTAACACGCAGTTCATTCAAATTAATTCAAATGTAATTGACGAGGCCTAACCCGTCGCAGAACTTCTGTTGTTTTGCTCATTTGCAGTGCCTCTGCTGCCTGACGTGAGTGACAGGCTAAGGTGACATGAGATTTGTTGTTGCATGTAAAGCGGTTGGATTTTAAAAGCCAGCAAAAAACCTCAACGTTATCCATGATCTTTCTATCTATTTTCCACACATTACTTCTAAGATGGTGTGATGTCACGATTACCTGTTCAGCACAGCTCGTTTCAATTTTCTCCATTTTGTATTGACATTGCCTACGGATACAATGCATCAATATTA
>NW_023339763.1:14391881-14412467 GCF_004916995.1 Morone saxatilis | reverse complement strand
GGTAGTTGGAATTGTGAATAAAAAGAGACAGCCCTACTGTACATGGGATTATGTTGGTCTGTGTGGTGGTTCAAACCAGCAGAGTTGTTTTCCAAACACCTTTTTTTTTCACCTTGAGATTGCCCCAAGCTTTTCTAACCTAACTCTCTCTGCACCCATACACACACAGATACACACACACACACACACACTTCTGATCGCTGATATGTTTTCCGAAACAACTTAAACTTGAAATGTTCATTTTGTGAATTTATATTTGTGTAAACCAATCACACATTGTATTTCAAGCCTCTGTTGCATGGCCATCACAAAAAGGTTAGTACTTCCTGCTAAGGTGCGGTGATAGTCTGAAAGGATAAGGCTGGTGATGTACTGTCAACAATTCTATGAAAAGACCAAAACGACGCTTTGGCCCCTCAATACTCTCCGACTTCCCCAGCCAGTTTGTGGCTCTCAGCCCATAGCCCACTGGTTCCTGCTGAAACATAAATCAGGTGCAAATATATTGTTTTGTTTTTAAAAATGGCTGTGTTCTTTTCTAAAACAGCTGGACACTGAGGCTTTTAGCTGGCGTTAGTTAAACCAGAGTAAATATTGGGGTCTATTTTCAGCCACAGCTTTGGTGCTCAAGTGAGTATTTATGGCAGCAGGACAGTGTGTATGGGATTCACTCAAAATAATCTACAGTGGCCATGTTCATGTTAATGAAGAAACATATCACCCAGTGCAAGGATGTGGCTCATTGATGTGTTTTTAAAATAGTTTCTGGACCAACAACAGAGCTCTAAGGCACAGAAAAATTAGCTGTTTTGGCTATACTCAGACAACACTGGTAGTACTTTCATTGTTGGTTTTGGTCTTTGGATGAGGGGAAAAAAAATTATGCTCTGGTAAAACAAAATGCAGTCCTGATAAATGTTTTGTTCACTGAATGGAGATTGTATTTTACCAAACTATTTATTTAAAAAATGTAAAAATTTTCAAAATTTTCGGCTCAAAACTGCGTGGGATTGCACCAGTCCGACACTCTGGCAAATGAGTGAAGAGTTCCTCACGAAATCACATACTTCTTGCTGTCATATTTATTAGGGAGTGGAGCACTGCTGAAAAAAGCCAGCAAGATGTGTGTGAATTTGAGAGGAGTTCTCTTTATTCATTTGCTGGAGTGTGGGCCTCATGTAGTTTACGGCTTATTTATAATATGCACCCAACAGAAGCACAAAACAAAGACACAATGATTACTATCAGATTTATTCATGAAGATTACATAAAAATCTGTGTGATGTTTGTCACCAATGCCAAATAATTCTGCATGCTAAGAGGCCATCACATTTCTCATCTACACCCAATAATGATCTATTTTGGTTAAAATGTAGACCGACAGACCTTGCTGCTTTCTGTGTTGTCGATGTCTGTGCATCGCTCCATCCACTGGCTGCCTGTGGTTGTTCGTAATGGATTGTAAACCCTGGTGCAGGCGAACAGAGCTGCCGAGGGAGCCGCACCCCCACATACCTCCAGGCGATGCTCCAGCCCTGCATGCCGCTCGTACTCTACGCTCTGCTTCCTTCTCTTGCTCGCCCCTTCCTTCTCTAGTTAGCACTCCACCCAGCTCTAACTCTTCTACCCTATACCTTCCAAACGCTGCTCCTCTACAGCCTAAACATGAGAGTCAATACCTCTCTTTGGATGTTCGCAGAAAATGTATCCACCTTCCCAAATTTTACACTGAAAGACCTTAGTTTTTGTAGCTGTAGATTTTCTACTTCACACTTGTATAAAGCTTTGTTTTTCCTGAGTCCTTTGTATCTCCAAAGCCATTATTTCACCTGCTTCTCATCATAGCTTTTCTCCGTCTTACAATTTCAATTTCATTTCATACAAGTCACATTAATATGCCATTACACAAAGAGCACTCTTTCCCCCTTTCTCCCCTTAACTGATGAAACTTCTGAGGTATATTTATGTTTCAGATTTAATCCAGATTTGTATGTGTCTTGTCTTGTCTTTCTCAAGATAATTTTCAAGACAAAACTGAAAATATATCATAATATTTGGCAATAATTGACATATTCCTCAGATGACTTTACCACTACTGCATCGAGGATTAGTTGGGAGCTCAGAATCCTCATGAATATCATGGCGCAGGCGCTCAGGAGGAGGATATAGAGAACGACACCAAGCCAAAAGCCAGCTCAACAAGGCAATCAGACTGGAGAGTCAGGTTGCCAACAATGACTCATACTACAGGAAAAGACTCAACAGTTCTCCTTCCCCTCACTCACCAACAACCTCAACCCCCTTTATTGTCTTATGGAGCAATAAATCTCCCCTGTTCAGTCTCCCCCTTACAGACAGCAGAACTCTATTTTCCCACAGAAGATGTAATTTGTGTCATTAGTGGAAACGTGTTTATACTAAATGTGTATCACAAGCAAATCAGACTTCTGATCTTATGATACAGCGTCATCTTCTTTCAGGATCATATGTCAAAGTTTTAAAAATATCCAATCCTCTTCCCACCCACTGATTCACTGTAGAAATGGGCGGTGTCGCTGTGATGCAAAAGCACCCAGGTGCAGTGAAAATGATTTTTTTTTAAAGAAAAACACACAGCTGCAGTTTGCACTGTGGGATGCTTTTGATGGCATTGACAACACCTGCTGACAATATAGGCAGAAAGACGCTGTTATGTATTCCTATATCTTTCCTATGTTTTTAGACAATGATGTTTGGTAGGTATTTGTGTCTCTTAATCAGGTTCAGAAATTAAAACAAAGAAAAAAAAGAACAATAGCGAGTATACAATGATGTTCATAATTATAGTTTTAAAAATTGTGATCTGATGAATTTTAAAAGTTAAATATCATAAAATTGTACAACTAATATTGTTATCAACATAAACATTTAAACCTGGGAGTGTTCACTAATAACAATAACAATACATTAAAAAGTTGTTGCTTTCTGATCATCAAACCCAGCTTTGTCACAAATTATTTGTCTATAATGCACTGCACGTAATGCAATATATAACACTGGTGAATATAAGAATATTATCTACAGCAGGTCTGTCTGCCTTGGAGGATGAGAATTGTTTTTGTTTATTTCATAAATAGTCTTGAAACTTACAAACCTTTAAGTATTGGCAGAAAGTTTCTGTTAAACAATGACAAACATGTTGTGACCACCCAGACTGTGGTGCAACATGGTCGATTCCAGGTGGAAATAAAGTAGACATAATTATATGCATATGGAGTAGATCTGCACTGAAAAAGACCAAATGTGTGCTTAACTCCTCATTGTATAAGTGGTTGTTAAAAATAACAAACATCCACATTAACCTAGATAGAGGGGTACAAATGCTGTTACATTATGTCCATAATCTTATAGAAGTTTCTTCATTTCTATGGTCACTAGTTTGACCATTTGCAGCATCCCGGCTTACTCTAACAATGAGGGAGACGGAAAGAGAAATGATCTGGTCTGAGTGGGTTCTCTTTTCAGCGCGGGAGACAGATGCTTGTTTACTGGCCTCATTATGTCAGCAGCTGTCCTGAGCAGGTCACACTGTGGTCCTCTGTCCACCTACTGAGACCCATAAGTCCAGCACCTGGCAATGGACACACTGTAAAGGGTTTCAAGAAAAGCTTGAGAGGCTCTTCGTTTAAATTGCTGTCACTTGGCCTCTATGTGTCCAAGCATAATTGCAGCACAAACTAAATAATGGCCTAATGTAGAAAGTCATTTAAAGGTGTAATGTGTAGTTTTTTGACAATATATATTGCAGGAATATGCACATATATTTGAATAGTTTGAATTCTGCTGTGGAAAGTACACTTCTTTTGTCTTTTTCAACTGATCTATAATTGACAACCCTACATTACTGTTTATCTAGTGCATCTACAGAAAATGACTGGTTTAAACTAAACATTTGGTTTAACATTTTGTCTACACATCACCAGCTTTTTAATTGATTCTACCAATGTCAGGACACAAGTTGTCCACAACTGTGTTGACTCCACAGAAAGGTGTTAGAGTTGGTTCAACTAAGAAAATATGACTATTTGACAAACAGGTGATTAGAGAAATTGTCTTTCAGGCTGTGTGAAGACTTTTACAATCTCATATTGCTTTTTGTTTGCACTTTTAAACCAGACAAGAATCTATAATTGCGAAATACATTTACAAATTCTGCATTGTTATTCTGTTCCTGACATCCACAATCTACACAATAAAATACAATGTTTATAATCTAACACCTTTTTTGTGCATACTGCATATTTGCAGGCATGCTTTTGCCCTAAATGCGTACATGAATGTGTTGTTTTTCCTCTGCAGTCCCCACATCTATAATCCCTTTTATTGAAATCCGTGTCACCTGCCGCCTGCGCAGTCCAGCACCCTGAAGCATTAGACGGCTGGCATAGTGACGGGCACTGCAGTGAGAGGAGAGAGAGAGCGAGAGAGACAGGACCATAATGTATTTCATTTAGTTGTTTTAGTAGGCTTTTAAAATTTAGACAAGTTAGTGGTTTATTTCATGTGTAAATTTAACTGGAAGGCTACATGCAGCACGTCAGCAGGGTCTACAACACAGATATTTGAGCCAGTGAAAACACCTAAATTTTCACTGACAGCAATACCAAATTTTGCTGTGAGCTTGACATGTCCCCGTTGTTATGGCAGCACACTGTCACCAGGACTGCCCACACTGTTGGTCAGGAGCACGAAGTCATGGTGGGCATCTTAGCTGGACGCTTGTTGTCTGTTTTCCCCACAAGTGTATTAGCATTTCTTCTTCCCTTAGAGCACGCGGCAACACCAGACTGAGCATTGTGTTTGGGGAAAGATTGAGATGGAAAGGGTGAGGTAGCCCACGCCACGAGGGAGGTAGAGAGAAGACAGAGTGAACGAGAGAAAGAAAAGCCAGAGGGGGAGAGGAAGAAGGGAGGATTGAGCAGAGGGAGCGCGAGGCAATTTTGCAAACCTGTGACACATTAATTATTAACAAACTCGGGCTAAATGCGTAAACTCTCCCTCATTCATTTTCTCTTCTCCTTTATTCACCTCCTGCGCAAAAACGACGGTCAAATGCACTCTAGATGTGTACACACACATAAACACACGCACACAAAAACAGCGAGGTGACATGTGATGCTCGTAAAATGGAGTGGAGCATGTCAAAGGGCTGGGAAGGTGTCAGGCACAAGGCCCACAAAGAGTGGGAGACCGGAGGGAAGAAGCCAGTGAGGATGACGTGAGGCAGAAACCGGAGGAGGTGTATGGGCTACTAATATAAAAAAGAAGAGAGAGGCAGAGGAAAGAAAGAGTAGGACTATAAAGTGAGAGTAAGACAAAGATTTAAACTGCAGGGCAATGAGAGGGACTGTGGGGAAGAGGAGTGCTTGTGCATATGCTCTTACTTATAATGGTGGATTTCTGTTTTTAAGAGGCAACAAGCCGACAAGCTCTGTTCACAAAAGAAATACAGACAGCAGGAACAAGTGGTCTGACTTTGAATTGAACAAAGATGGATGAATAAGGGTGTTGTATTAAATTATAAAAAGCGTGATCATGTGCAGCAGTTGAGCTAAATTCACCCTTTGTTTGGAGAGCAGCGTTAGGTTAGCTGCTAATCATTAATAGGTGGTCAGTCCATTTGGCATTCAGTATCCTCTAATCAATTGGCTCGAATGTTGCAATGGCATAACATGAACGTGCCTCAGTGTGCGTGTGCGTGCGTGTGTGTGGTGTGGTGTGGGTGCGGGTGTGCGTGTATGTGTGTGTGTGTGTGTGTGTGTGTTGAGGCAAGCACTGCTTGAGCGGTCACTCTGCCCCTCAGGCAATGGTGTGTGTTTGGAAGGGAATGGATCCTCCCCCAGGAGTGCAGGGAGGAGACGTGTATGAATGTCCCTACAATACTTTTGCTGCAGTCTGTCCTCTCACACAACAGTCCGGTATCCGTGTGTGTGTGTTGCTTACCGCACTACGGACACCGCGTACACCCAACCAACACACGCAACGATACTCTCGCTTACGACCCGATTTTGTATATAAACATTGTCATCATCAGGAGGCTGGAGTTATCTTTATACAGTGATGACAATAAACTTGTAAATGACATTGATTGATTGACATGATCCATGATTCTGTTATTAAAGCTGTTATTAGCACTGCACTCCTCTAACTTTGCTAGATTCGTGATGGACAGTTCAGTAAAAAATTTAAATGATTTTTATTCCACACATTCTTCTTCCATGTTAAAACATGGCAATGGCATCTACATTAGCCACAATGCAACTTGACTAGTGACAACTCTGAGGCTGAGATTTGGGTGTTTAGCGACTAATGTCACCTCAAGCCGCTAAGCTCACTTCTTTCTAACTTTACACATCCATACTTTTTTAAAAACTTGTAGTCTTCAATACCATACCAACACTGACTCTAGTGACATCACTTGAAGAAATGCATCAGATGTTGTGCAGCTGCAACAGACTTGCAAATTCTTTTCACAAATGATGCAGTACTCAGTAAAAAGACTTATAAGGACTGATGTGTAGAATCTGAGGAGTTCCCATTTAAATTCAGATGCATCATTTATCCAGTACTAGAAATATTCTTCCACTAAAGCTCACTACAAGTTAGAGGCAAGTCAAAGTATTAAATTTGGATTAATTTTCTATGTTTGGATAAATACATTCATAAGCAAATAATCTAGAAGCTTTTTTCACAATGTTAGAATTTTCCAAAATTGTGCAGATGATCAATATAAAGGTACATACTCTTTTCCTCTTGACAGTAATGATAAACTATAAATCTGTCTTAATGCTGTAAACTGTTTTCATAGCCTATCTGTGAATGGGAAACTGAATTAAACATTGAGAAAATTAAATGTCCAATCAGTGCTTCAACCCACCACTGAGTGGACGTGAATAAAAAGGCTTCCTGAACATCACAAAAAACAAATCATTGCAGTCTTTTTTTTTTCCAGAATTGATTAATATTTGTTTTGTTCGTATTGTTCTTTTGTGCAGGCTCATGATGGCTATATTTCATTCTGTCCGAAGACAAAAACAAAGAAATATGCTTGTTCTTTTAAAATATCCAATATGCTAATGCTGAATCAAATGGCCATACATCATAGTATGCACCTTCATATCACAATGGGCAACTTTACATCACAATTGGCACAATGGCTACCTTGATGCTTACAGCAGGGTGTATGACATTTCTGTGATTTCAAGGGGGACAAACGTCTTCTTTGTTTCCAGTTCAGATTAACATAAAAACTCTTCTGCAATGCTGAATTACTGTTGGGTCTCCTGGTGTGCCACGCATAGCTAGAATCTTAGCTAGAGTCTGCTTCATATTTCACTCAGGTCATTATTTCTGATAAATAAAGCATCTCTGATATCCTACACAACAAAATATGATAACAGCAGCTCATCTTTGACCTCACAAAGCACTACAAACAATGAAAAATAACATGGTAAAAATCATGATGCGAGACTGGTAGGGTGACAGAATATATCTATAGTTTGCTTTTGAAAGCTTGGTTCTGTGAAAGGTTGATCCACGCATGTTAACGCAGCACTAGATGAAGAAGCTCAATGCAATTGGTTTGAACCATAGTCCATGATCATATTCAATAATGGGAGTTCCTCAAGAAAGCATTATTATTAGAAAATTATCATTTGGCATGTCATAAAACTGCATTTTTATAAAGTGAAAAAGCTGCCAGACTCTTATATTTCCTATTTTTCTGTAATGTGACCACCTGAGGTGTCCCATCAGTGAAGAAGAGCTCTCAGCCAACTGCACCGTACTGTGCGATTTTGCCAATGGTAGCAGTAATGCCATGTTGACTTTTATGCATGAGAAAACTTCAGACTTGGGTGCTAGCCAGTTGCTTAAGCACTTCACATCACTTCAGAGCTTCACATCCTTTCATGTGTCGCATCTCTAGATACAGAAATGCAGCAGCATCCTGAGTGAATGGCGGTCACATACGGGACAGTGGTCAACAAAAAGATCACTGCGGAGAGTTTTATGTCACTTCAGAGCCATTAGGTATAATCTGCCAAAATAATTACCAAGTACTTCACACAGTTCTGCTCACAGAGAGAGTCATAATGGGTTACCATGATTTTGTGTGGACAGAAATGTGTGTTTGTGGGACTATATAAATAAACAAGGTTCCTGCTCTCTCTCTGACATGCTCCCTGCTGTCACTCAGGACCACATGTCACTGCATGTAGGTGCAGCCGTCACCTCTGCATCTTGGCCATTACCTCAGGGTTATATATATCTTACAAAATCAGATCACTTTTGAGATCCTATTCAGAGAGATTTGATTTATTAGTGCACATTTTACATTTTGACAAATAACAGTAAAACATCACCATAAGGTTAAGGATTGCAGATCTTAAAATATTCCAGTTCTTAGAGAACCAGAGTTACCCTGGTAACACATGTTTTTCACTTACTTTAATGTGAAAAATCCCCATGGGTGAGTTCACACATTCTGTAATTATCTGTAGTGATAAAAACATCGCATTTATTATTAAGTCAAATAAATATGTGTTAAATTCTAAATTAAATTTTACAAATCACCTCTTTAGTAGGACTGGCAGTCTATGACCCACAAGCCAAACGTCACAGTCACTATTTATATATACCCAAAAAGATTTGATTGGTGGATCTTGATTTGGATCATGCACATACTTGGAGGAAGAAACACCTGAGACGTGAAACTCAGGTAACAATACTTGATATAAAGTCTGCTGTGCCTTGACTAACCTGAACTGAAAAGGTGCAGTTACGATTAATTCAGTCTGTATATAACTTAATAAACAACTAAAGTTATAGTTGAAATGACATTTTAGGGCATGGGTTGTCCTTTGCATTTGCTTATATTTTATATAGAGATCTTGGGAAGAGATCAGGCAACTCCAATTTGTGACAAACCTGCCAAAGTGCATCATAAAAAAGTAAAAAGTTTATGACGTTTCCACTTCTTAGTAGATTTCTACAGTACATGGGTCTAAAACCTCTGCAGGCAATGACTAAAGTGGCAAGAGAGTGAGTCAGCATGACTCATGTTTAGAAATCTTGCCTGGATGGCCAAATCTCACCTGAAATTGTGATAATGTCATGTACTGAGTGCTCAGCATCTTTGTCATATCATGTCTGAGTCTGACACACAGGATATCATGACTGTTCACCAGTACACTGGGTCTGATTTAACAAACCCTCATGCTGTTGAACCAAGGTGGGTGCCTGCTAGGAATGCAGTTTGAGCGTTCGAGGAAGGCTGGGTGAGGGTGCAGTCATTACGCTGTCACACATTGACACTGCACCTACACTTTCTCTTACACTCAGACTGTAACATCTCCAATGATTTCCACACTCAACATCGATCTTAATAACACTCAAGGAAAAAGGTCATCTGGCACCACTAACAAGTAACAAAACACAAACTGAGCCAACTTCATCTGCTGATGAAGGCTGTGCGTTGTGGTTGAATGCTTTGGCAAAAGCTGCTTAGGTTACCTTGAGTTGAGATTATTTCGTCAAAGTTCAGTACTTTAAGTCCCATTTGCGGCCCATTTTTTCAGTCAGAGCTACAGTATATGCTACCTTCTAAGTTTATTTTTCTACAACAGATCGTTGTTCCTTTTTATGCATGAACTGTCTCTATAATGAAATGAAAACACATGTTAAAAGGACGATTGTTTAGCTTTTTGTCTTTAATAAATGAATAATTAGTTTTTTTATTGTAACATAAATGTTCATGTCACATTAAAATCAATTCACAAAATCAAATTAATTTCACTTTTAATGTATTCTTTTCATTTCAGAATGATACAGTGAAATGCATACATTAAAAGGAAATATGTATTACAATGTTTTGTATTCACTTAATTTCTTTGTTTAATTTATCTTCATTTAGGCATTTTAAATCTTCCATAGATTTTGGCCCAATTGAACAGCTAATCTCAGATATAACTCACTAAAGAAACCAGATGTAGAAATGTCTTCAAAAAGTGTTCATCACCAAACTTCCACAGGGCACAATTTGGTCCACTAGCCTGGCTGCTAGTGGTGGAATGTAACTATACATTACTTAAGTACAAATCTGAGGTATTTATATTTTACTTTACTTGCTGTTATATACTAGCCTAATTTATACTTCTCCACTACACCACTACCCTTTGGAAGCCAGTATTGTACTTTTTACTGCACTACATTTATTTAACAAGAATGTTATTAATTTGCAGAGTAAGATTATTAATACAAAATATAAATCAACTAACATTATGATGTATTAAAATGGATTAAGCTGTCCAGCTGTGTATGAAGTAATTGAAATTAGCCCCGCCTTTACCAGCTGGAACATTAGTGATGCTTACACATCAATGCATCACTCAGTCTAATCCAGGGATATCTTATTCTGAAATGGGTCACACAAACTTAATTAATACTTTAAGTATATTGTGATGTTTGTATGCAGTATGTGGTATTCCTACTTTTACTTAAGTAAAAGATCTGAGTACTTCTTCCACCACTGTGGGCTACTGAGAGCCAGACTTGTTTTCTTTGACACACTGTATTTCATCTTCTGCATCTACGGCTGCAACATTTCAAGTAAACAGTGTGCAGAAGCACTTTGTGTGTTTTGCACCTTGTAACTGTGGTTGAGGTTGTACATAAGCCCACAGGATTTTCAAAATGTCCCCTGCTCATTTTCCTGTGAGCTGCTACATTCATCA
Organism: Morone saxatilis; assembly: GCF_004916995.1. Classification (NCBI taxonomy): domain Eukaryota; kingdom Metazoa; phylum Chordata; class Actinopteri; family Moronidae; genus Morone; species Morone saxatilis. The sequence continues at coordinate 14,401,695 of NW_023339763.1, read as the reverse complement.
TCTAGGGTTTTGTTTTACCACAATGGGCCAGATGGGGAGCTTAGAGTTGAGAAAGGTAATGAAGCAATAATTTTGATATTAAGAGTACTACTTTGTAATTGCATTACATTTTGTTATCAGACAACAATGTAAAATAATACCATCCATATTATTTTATCCTCTACTGATGAATCAGTATACTACATATCTTTACTTGGATGTTTTAGCATTACTAAGTCACTTTTCCCCTTTTCACGCAACCAATGTGAAAAAGTTTTCAACAAGTATAGACTTCAGAGCACCAACTGCATTATATACATGACACTGTAACTGATGCAATGATGATTGCTGATGTAAGTTTTAGTTAAAATGTGGGTGGGAACAATTAAACAGTAAACTGATTTAGAAATTTCAACACCAACCCAACATCTCATAAAGGCATACATTTGAACCATTTTTTTCTGGATAAACAAATAAAAAAACATAATAAAGCATAATAACCAGGGGTGTTGCTTTGCAGAGAAATACAAGTAGAATTTCTAATAGTCATCTCCAGACGTCAGGACATGCATGTGAAGCATTTGATTTGTTCCTGTATTTTTTTCCAGCTGAGAAATGGCTAGACTTACATTTCAGTACATTGTGCAAGATGGAGATAATTATGCACACTTTTATTTAATCCGATCTATATAGGAACCAGGAAGAACCAGCCAGCTCTGTCCACAGACTTTAATATTTAACAGACTACATGTAACATGTTAATTATTGAGGTTTAAGGTGCTGATAGATCAATATATATATATTTTTTTACATTTGGACAGAGCCAGGCAAGCTGTTTCCCCCTGTATTATTGTGCTAAGCTAAGCTAACAGGCTGCTGGTTCCAGATACATTGTCCAATTATCTATTTATTTTTTATTTACACCATTTGTCCAGCACACTGCTGACGACTCTCTGGCAAACAAAAGTCTCATAAGATACCCGTCTCTTAGCTCGTCACACATGGATGACTTAACAGACACATTGTACTTGGACAGTGTCACCGTGGCCCTCTGTGGGCTCTGCCTCTGTGGCACTGCTCCCAGTGGACATGATCTCTGAGGACTTCTTACTCTGTCAGCTGCTGTGTCTGAGGAAAAGGGTAAGGAGGAAGCACACTTAGAGGTAGCCACAGAGTTTGTGAATTACCACTACAGCTGTTACTCTGGTGCAAGGAGTTCTGTTATTTTTATGTTGTACAGTTACTATTTGTACACAGTGATGCACTAACACACTAATACTTTGAACACACATAGCAAGGACAGCTGCAATGACCATGTGGACCGTGAGGATGGTCTCTCTGGCCCTGACAGCCCGGCTCACCATGGCAACACTTCCTACTGTGCAGGCCCTGCAGCTGCATTAGTCTTCTGCACACTGCATGCAAACCAGGCCTCCAGCATCACTAAGACATACTGCTAAAGAGTACATATACACCCACAAACACCCTTCATAGGCATGTGCACACATACACAATCACACCAAAACAGTTTAACTTTAACTTTCAGTTCTCGGACAGAAGAAAACTCTATGCTTATGGTTATTTCTTTGGAATCATTTCATAAACATGATAAAGATCAGCAACAAATACCAATTATTTTAAAGGTGTTTAGTTTTTAGGTGTTTCGATCTTCTTTTGAATCTTGTGAATCTATTTGATCAAAGATGAAGGATAAAGAGTTGAATCAATGCTTTGTACTTTGTTCAAAGTATTTGAGGTCTTTGGTCAGTGACACTGAGCAAGCAGCTGCCTACAAGCAGTGCTACCAGACCAGAGCGGCCACATGCTGCTGTCTGCCTGGTCTCTTTTAACTCTTTTAACAACTTTTTTAACAACTTGATGAACAGTTATGGGCACTCCTAAGGTACTTGGCAATGATTACACTTATCATTGTGACATGTTATACCATAACACTATACTAAAGATCATATTTTACGAGATCAAATATCTTCTGTGGCTATAGATCTGTGTGTGCAGTAGCTTCTCACACTCTCCCTCTCTATGTTTTTTCATTATGCACTATAATTAATGTACATGTAGCCTATGTGTGTGGGCAATTCATTCAATTGACCACTTCTGTTACTTGGATTAGATCTTTTCAAAGGAACATCTGCAAGTCACCTGTAATAGACTACTGAAGGGATTACAATTACTTCTTTGACACCCCACAACCTAAAACTGCTTTCAAATACTAATGTTGTTTAAAAACAGTGAAATTAGAAAATTCTGAGAAAAATCATGCAGTATATTCGTGATGCTACTACTGAACCTCTTAGTTGTTCAGGCACTTCATGTAACTCAAACAAAACACTTGAGATGGGCTATTTATATTGGTTATATATATATATTGTTATCTCCTCATTCATTCCTGCTATCCAAATGGCTGTTAATGGTTGTGCTCACCACTAAGCTAAGTTTTATTCCCTATAATCAATAATGTGAATTCTAAATGAAAAATGTTTTCTAAAAGCTTGAGTTGATAATGGTCTTCTTTCAGCGTTTTAGCACACTGTTCAAATTAATATGTAGAACATCCTGAAGAAAAGAGCACATTGCACCCACATGTAAACTGTATTTTGTGCAACAAATGGCTCACAATGGGCTTCATGTAAGAGCATATGTAACTGATGTAAGAGCAAATGTTCTCTTATTTTTGCTCTTCTCTTAACATTTTGTGGTTGTCTTACCCAGACAAGAACAACACATCTAGTTTTCACAATCCACACATTGTTTCCAATACAAGGAAAGTTTTACATTTGAGGAACATAAAAAAAAGAAATCAATATCATACAATCAAATTCAGTTAATTATGTTTTAGAGTAATTATAATCACTTGATTATTACATTTGTGGGTTAAAGAAATACTATTGGTCCACTGATCCCTATTACAACTATAATAACCCTTGGATGATAATGTGTGAGTTCAGCTTCTGAATGGATTACATGTTAGATGCTTTGGCTATGCAGGCCTTACACAGAGAACACTTTTTTAGAGTTCGCACAGATCTGTTTGATGATGAAGATGAATTGCTGCTGAGCCGTTTCAGGTTGCCAAGAGCACTGCTCTTATATTTGTGCAATACTGTGGAGCCTCAACTTAGGAGAAACACACGCCGGTTAAATCTTGTGCCTCGACACCTGCAAGTACTACTGTGTGTCCTTCTCCTGACACGGCATTTACAGCATCACACGTTTTGTCATTGATGTTTGTTTTTTTATCTCTTATCTATCTACCTGTCTAGGGAACAAACAAAGAACAGGCCTCTTGCATCCAATTTATGATCAAGTGGGATTCATCATTCATCACACGCTGGTAAGAGCAGATTTGGATTATTAAGAACATTTGATGCATTTGGAGTTGATCTTTCTGTTAACAGAAATATAAGAAAAAATATAATAGAAATTTAAGGGAAGGTTCAAAAACGTATAGCTTATATTAAAGATACAATATTTGTAAGTGAGAAAGTTTAGGTGAAAATTTAGCCCATGCTGAAATTATTAAATAGTTATTACTACTACTCATGTACTTTGTCAAAGTAGAGTTTAAGTCTGACTGCCAACAATGTGTTGTAATGTATATATATATATAAAAATATATATATAAACAAAAAACATATGTGATAAAGGGGACAGGAAAGAAAGAAAAAAGGTAGTTTTTTCAAATGTATTAGTCAAGAGGCAGTAATCTCTTTAAAAATGTGTTAATTGATGTGGTTGAATAACAATTTAAAAGAGATATTACTGTATTTTACATCTACAATATATACATTTAGAAAGAAATCTCTATCTAGTATCTACAGTAAATTGCAAACAAAAAACTATTCAGCCCATTTTTATGCACCACAAAGCGAGGAGAAAAATCAAGAGTTATATTTACTGAACTCATTAAATAGTGCATGCTGCTTACACAAGTTAATGCAAGGATTAACGACAAGAACCACTGCTGTATTGACCAAATATGAACACTGTGCTGGTGTACTAGCTAGTAAGCAGACTACAGATCAGGCCATGGTGCATTTTTTATGTCATTTCAAAGTAGGTATGATCTAACGTCATCCATCACGGTGGTGAGATGTAAATTCCAGGACTTCTGCTTCAAATCCCAGGCTTGCAGTACAAGTGTCAAAGTGTTGCTTTGAGTTCATTCAGCCATTTATGGGTGAGCCCTGTGAGGATGCTTTTATTTATTGCTATTGATTTCTTGAGATGATTAAATTATGTTATGATATTATCTATATAGGTTGAAGAAGCTTTAATGGGGCCTTGGGTAGCTCAGGTTTTATTCATATTTGAATCTATTTATATTAGATAGAATCCTGATCACACAACAAAGATCCTGATTTCAACTTCTAATTTTAAACAAACCCAACACTCTGCTCCTCCAATCAAATGAACTGGCCCTTTTCTTTTTAACTGATATCCCTTTGGTTTACAATTCCCTGTTTTCCTGCACCTCAATTTCCTGATTTAACAAGACATACAGTATATCACATTAAAAAGAAGAAAACAGCTGTGTCCTAATACCACAGCATATACTAATACCGTACAATATAAACTAGGTAGGGGCCAGTCGTGTAGTAAAACTTGTAAGTATTTTATTTTGCAGGTAAAATATGTGCCGGGCTGTAGATTGACCCATGAGTCTGTTGTTTCTACACATTATCAAATAGGTTCGGCTAATATGGACACAGCATGGAGAGCGTGGCTAGCCTGATTGGCCTTTCATACTGTATATACTGTGTGTGTGTATGTAGGTGTGCATCAGACATGAATACATACATACATGACCAACTGCTAAGGTCCTACTCTAAAGTAGATCACACACACGTACACACACACACACACACACACACACACACACATACTGCACAGACACACACACACTGAGCCCCTGGTTTGTCCCCCTGCCCACTTCCTCTGCAGCCTATGGTGTTTCCGCTGGGGTGAGACAGTGCCAGCTCCCTCCCTCTGCTTCCCAGTGGGGTCCTGCCTCCCGGCATCTGTCAGGGCAGCTGTCTCTCCTCTCCACTCTGCACTGCACCACACTATGCCAGGCCTCCACACAGGATTGTGAGGTACACACACACTTGCATTAATACGCACCAAGACACGATAGGGCATGTCCTCATAGTTTTATTGTGTGAAGTGAAAAGATTTTCTCAAATCGAAAAACCAGATTTCATCAATTGATTTTGGCCACTGCAGACACTGTCTAACAAAAGACTACAGTCAAATGAAATATGCTAGTCATATCAGGAGCTTATTAAATCTTACTCATGAATGTTTGGTATTTCTTAAAAATATTAAGAGCCCTCAATGACAGCAAGATGTGCTCATACCTCCATCCGGTCAAAGTGACACAGTCATGAGTTTTTTAAACTCGTATGCCGTATTCAGAGGGTGAGAGATGTTATGACCAAGATTTTTACAGATAATCAAAATAAAGATGTAATGTGAAAACAGGTTTGTGCATCCAATCAGGTTGTAGTAAGAAGTGAAACCAGCAGAAGCTGCTGTATTCTCTGTGGCAACACACACACTGACTGACCTCATATTATTCAATTTGATTTGCTATTCATATGACTAGACCTGGAAAGAGACTGGAGACATAAGAGCCAAACAAGGGAAAAGGGAAAAAAAGCAGAAATGAAAGAAGGAGGGGTAGCTCTGGTCCAGGTGTGCCAGAAGCTTCAGGAAGTAAACATACAGGCACTGAGCTACACAGGTGCTGAAAAATGATCCTTCTCCTAGCGAGGCCCAGCAAAGCAGAGAGTGTGTGTGTGTGTGCTTTAGGTGGTTGATGTGTGTGTCGTTGTCGTGCATCACTCGTGCTGTGGGGGTCATCGGGGGGATACCGGGCACGTCTAGGGCGGGTAGCCTGACAACTGAAACGGCAGCATTAAACTATGCGACCCAACTCGCAGGAGGACCAGGCATGAACAACGACAACGGTTGCTCCAGTTCGCGCGCTGTCACGCCGTTGCACCTTGGCAAGCGCCTGGAATCGCAGCCAGCATAAACAACCTCCTCCCAGTTTCGGCAAATACTCAGCAAAAACACAAACACCTTCACTCAACCCATCTACAACAGCATGCTCGAGTGCACTCTCACCCCAGCTCGGCAACAGTACGCCTCATAGGCTCCACAGTGCACGCGAACACAAAACCTCGTTTGCATCTGATAAGACACACCAACACAAACGTCACTCTGCCTACACTCCCGCTCCCTCTGACGGTAGCAGACGGCTCCATCCACACCACACGACCTGTCGCCTCGTAATTCACATACTTGTCCGGCCGCAACCACCAGCGCCAGTGCGCCGTCCTTCCCGGCACCAACTAACTGCGCACACTTCACCTGCCAGGCGCTCAGCCCTCCCACTACTTCCTCTTACGTAGCCCCAGCTCGACTCGTCCGCGTTCAGGACTCCTCCACTAACCCCCTCCTCCCCTCACCACTTCTGGCATCCACCGTAATCAGGCGCAGGTGCGGCGCTGCCTGGGAGGGTGTTGCGACGAGTGTGGCGCGTTGCATGATTCCTGGCCTCGTCCAGCCTTGCCTGGCGCCACTAACACTTGCAATGGCACTCCCCTCTGGCAATGCTCTGCCTTGGCTCCTGGCTGAGTGCCTGGAAATCGCCTGAGAGTCTGACAGACTCATGGGCCGAGCACTCACACGCGTACGACCACTCCACCATATACACCACACAACACTACAGCAAGACCACACCACACACATGCCAGAGAATTCGGCTGCTCTCCCACTGCCCAGCAAGAGCAACCATCCGATAAGCACACCAGAAAGCCAGGAAGGGAACCCGAAGATCGGCCAACAACAGAGCGTAGACGGCAGAAGAAATGGATCGACCAGTACTCGGCGTATTCTACCCACACCTTTTTCACTATAGCAGCGCGCCACTATCAGTGGATTACCAGCGGAAGGCACACACACGGGAGGTTTTCTTTAATGCGAAAGCCAGGCACACGAGGGGCGGGCGGCAAGACAACACAGCTTGGTGGGCATGTGGTGACGCTGACCCGTGCACGCGCTAGAGAACTTGCGTCGTGTTCCGCAGCTCGTTCTCCTGCGCTTTCTCTTTCATTCTAAACGCAACTTCCATCAACCAGCTCCCTCCTCCACAGAGAATGAAGTCCTTTGAGGTCCTTCACTGCGCGGCCACCCGTCCCTGCGACGGTTGAGGGGGTGACGTGCGGCGCTTGCGGCGCGTCAGCCAGCACCAGAACAGAGCGCAAACCAAACGTTGAGACCCTCAAGCCCTGGCTACAGCCTGCTCAACAGCAACACAAGTCCAAATCATGCCTGCTGTTGGGGGAAACGGCGAACAAGACAAATGAGCAACAACCAGCGCAGCGAGAGCACTCACACAGAATCGGCGCTACAATACAGTCGCGGCGCGCGCGCGAGAGACATGCCCCCACAAGGAAAACCAGTGGGCAAAACAACCAAAAACGGGGACACCTTTCACCCTTACACGTTACCCGCAGCCAAGGATGTTCTCTATTTTGAATTGCATAAAATGTCTATTTGATTTCCAAAGGAGTTCTAATTATTCGCGGCTAAGACACATTTCGCTAAAATATTATTAAAGAAAATATACTTCACTCTTTGCCATGGAGCTTTTAATTTGGAAGTAAAACCCAAAGTGCCTTCTTCTGTTTCTGTTCTGCTCTTTAATAGTACAACCAACGAATAACATTACATACCACTGGAGCCTTGGAAAGCTCCTAGCACAAAGTAAGGTAACATAGTAAATTTGCGTGAATACCGTATGAAAAGCATATAATTGATTAAACAACATAGCGCATCAATGTAATCAACTGAACATGAAACAACATTAAAACCAATACCAAAAAACACCTTACTCAGCCTTATATATTGCCAAAACAGAACGTCATCGCCCTTGTAGCCCCTCCCCCTGGCATGAAAAATTAATTAGAAACCAAGAAGCTATTACCAAATACGTGTCTTAGTAGAACATGTTACATCTGAGTGAAGTGGTCGCAGTTTCTGAACGCGAATGAAATGAGGTGGATGTTGAAGAACTCAAGCTCTAGTGTTGTGCTGGGAGCCTGTCCTGTATCAGGTTTGCTTCCACAGAGTTTATGTGTGCCAGTAAGAGTAAGACTACCTGAGGGGGGGGGCTCCACAACTTATTCAAGAAAGGCTTGGTGCAACCAAAAGACCTTGTGTTTTATTTCAGTAATTTGGATTCTGCATCACCTTGTTTGGCCCCCTCAGACCCGTACCAACCCAACTGCTCCATCCCCCTGCGTTTTGAGCAATTCGCAAACAAACCTAGCTGCCATCCCTCGGCGCGCCATAGTACTTGAACAACTCACTCGCGAATCCAGGCAACAGTAGACAATGCAGTAGCGTGAACACTCCGGTGTCTTTTGCGTCCCCACAAACGCCTTCAAGGTCCTTCTGCTTGGGCTAAATTGGCTTTTAAAAAGAAATATCTGAGGAAGTCTTTGCCGGGCGCGTCAACTGTCTTTTCACTGTCAGTGCAAGGCGACTGGCTATGAAACAACTCCAGCCTACTCCTGCTGAGAAGCGTCTTCTTCGTACTCTCCGCACTCTCAGAACAAACTCTGCTGCGCTTGCCCTTCTGGTTAAACGTAATAGCTCCTGCACCCAACACAGAAGGCGAATTGATTTCACGCCACGGAATAAACATCTACATTCTGCTAACTTCGGCTGTTCACAACAGCAAACCCAGGCAGTCTATTATTTTTCAACCTGCTCAATCTCTTTTTTCAACCACTCACGCCATCTTTTAATACAATGCCAGTGTTCAAGCGATTTTAAGCGGCTAGAATCTCTCAAAAGGCGGGAGGTCTAGCCTACAGGTCCGGCTGCAAAACAGCAGCGCGCGACAGGTGGACTCGGTGAGTAGTTCCACAGGAGGCGGCTCGCGAACCCTGGGATGCCGGGGTTGACAAGGCACCATCCATCTCCACTACTTACTCACTAACGCACAGACTTCCTGAAAACGTCAATGCTGCAATCAACCATCCTCGCTTTCTTGTGACTAGGGTGATGTGAATATAATCTTAACCTATATTTAACGTCCATTTGTTGTAAGAGAATATAGTAACCACAGCTTTATCTGCAATTGCTATCCAGTACTGGGTGCACGAAGCGACACGGTTACGCTCTCATCAACTGCCAGACTGCCTAATGCCTATAATATAAGACATAACATAAACTCACACTTTTAGTCACAAAAGTATTTAACACAAATCCATCATGCCGACTCCTCATCAACAGAATCGGCTGTGTTAGGTTCAAACTTGTCCACCACTTTTTCTGGTTCTTAATCACACCTAGTTTTTCACTAAACAGAAATATGCCAAAGATTCCAGATTGTCATCACTGAAAACTCTCTTTTTTTTTTTTTTTTTTTTTGGACTATACCCACACAATCAAAGGAAATACCAAGACTTCCAACCTGCAAACTTGCACACCTTGGGTCTCAGTTAGGTTTTAAGGCAAAGCATGATTCACTACCTCACTTCCACTTGAGGTTTACAAACATACGATTGGCCACTGAAAAATAACTACATTGGCAACTTCCGGTATTACAGGGGTGCATTTTCCTGGATCTACTGGGTTTAACCAACTCCAAACTGACAATCAGAAATTCCATCAAATTCCACACAAGTCGAAGAATGACCCTTTCATCATGTATACGACCTAAAAAGCAATTTAAATTCATCTCCACAAGTGGTGGGCAAAATTCGGTACACAAATTTAAATGGTTCAGATTCCACAT
>NW_023339763.1:14391625-14391856 GCF_004916995.1 Morone saxatilis | reverse complement strand
TGTGTGTGCATGTGTGTGTGGGTCATAGGGGGGATAGGGGGTCTGGGGGGTAGCTGACACTGAAAGCGGAGATTAATATGGACATGCAGGAGGACAGTGGACCAGAGAAGGTTGTCCATGGCTGTAGTGTTGACTGCAAGGCTGGAATGAGCCCAGCATCAACAACCTCCTCCAGTCTTTGCCGGCAAATACTCACAAAACACACAAAACCCCTTCACTCCCCCCCCCCCA
>NW_023339763.1:14379286-14391614 GCF_004916995.1 Morone saxatilis | reverse complement strand
CCCTTCCCCCCCCCCCCCCCAACCATCTAACACGCATGCTGTGCACTCTCACAGGTAGCATGCACACATACACTCATGCTCACGTGCACGGAAACACAAAAACCTGTGTGCATATACAGACAAAAACACAAACGTCTCTGCTCCACCCCCTCCCCTTGGGGTAGAGGTCCATCCAACACAGATGTAGCCCTGATTAATTGGGCGCAACACAGTGAAGTGGGTCTGGAAACTACCTGGCAATTTCCTGCAGCCTATCCTCCCCCACTACCTTCTCTCCACCTAACCCCCCCCCTCCTCCTCACATTTGGATCACGTAAGTCAGCAGGTGGGCTGCTGGGAGGAGTGTTTGCCGTGTGGCGTTGATATTCTGCCTGCGTCCAGCTTGCTGGGCGCCCTACATTGCAGGCACTCCCTCTGGCAATGCTTGCCTTGGCTCTGGGCTGAGTGCTGGAAACGCTGAGAGTCTGACAGACTCCATGGGCGCACGTACAGGTACACACACATATACACACACACACATACACACACACACATACACAGAGACACACACACACATGCAGAGAATGGACTGCTCTCCACTGCCCAGCAGAGCACATCATAGAAAGACAGAAAGAGAGGGAAGAGATGGAAAAACAGAGATGGTAGAGGCAGAGAAATGGATAGACATACTGTATTTACCTCACACTTTTTCAGTAAAGCATGTGGATTACCCAGCGGAGCACAGGGAGGCTTTTTAATGAAAGCACAGGAAGGGGGCAGCAGCTGGTGGCATGTGTTTGAGCCGGGAGGATAAGACCCCTTGCGCTTGGTTCGCCAGCCCCCCCTCCCTCTCTCGCTTTCCTCATCTCCTAACGCCCCCCTTCATCCAACCAGCCTCCCCCTCCTCCCCCCCACAGAGAATGAAGTCCTTTGTCCGTTCCACTGCTACCCGTCCTGGAGTTGGGCCTGAGCTGCGGGGGCCTTCTGGTCAGCCAGCACCAGAACCAGAGCAGAACCAAGTTGAGCCCCTCACAGCCCTGGCTACAGCCTGCCTCCACAGACCAACACAAGTCCCCAATCACCCTGTGTTGGGAAAGGGAAAAGAAAAATGAGCAAAACAGAGAGAGACATCAACAGAATGGTTGGACAATACCAATGAGAGAGATGGACAGAAGGAAAAACACAGTGGCCAAAACAAAAAAAGGGGACATTTCACTCTAAAGTCGTGCAGCCACAAGATGTCTTATTTTGAATTGAAAAAATGTGCCCTATTGATCAAAGGAGTTAATTATTGTGCTTAAGACACATTTCCTATATTATTATTATTAATAATATATTATTTTGCCATGGAGCTTTATTGAGTAAAATCAAAGTGTATTTGTTCTGTTCTGTCTTATATGAACAACTGAATAACATACAACACTGGACTGGAAAATCTAGCACAAAGTAAGTAAATAGTAAATTTGTGATACGTATGAAAATGATAATTATTATATAGCATCAATGTAATCTAATGAACAATAAACAACATTAAAACAATACAAAACAACACTTATCAGCCTTATATATTGCAAAAGAAGTCATCCCCTGTACCCTCCCTGCATGAAATTAATTAGGAAAAAGAAGTATTCAAATAGTTTAGTAGAATATGTCATTGAGTGAAGTTGGTCTGAGTTTTGAACCGAATGAAATGAGGTGGATGTTGAAGAATCAGTCTAGTGTTGCTGGCAGTGTCTGTATCAGGTTGCTTCCACAGAGTTATGTGTGCAGTAAGAGTAGATATGAGGGGCTCCACTTATCAGAAAGGCTTGGTGCACAAAAGACCTTGTGTTTATTTCAGTAATTGGATCTGCATCACCTTGTTGCCCCTCAGACCCTAAACCACTGCTCCATCCCCCTGCGCTTTTGAGCATTCGCACAACAAAAGTACTGCCATCCTGCCATAGTACTTGAACAATATGGATCAGCAAAGTAGAAATGAGTAGTGAAACACCCTCTTTCTTTGTCCCCAAAAAGCTTTCAAGGTCCTTGCTGCTAATTGGCTTTTAAAAGAATATCTGAGAAGTTTCTGCGGGTAACTAGTCTTTTCATCTGTTCAGCCAAGGTGGCTATGAACACTCACGCTATCTGCTGAGGTCTTCTTGTATTGATTTCAAACAAACTGCTGCTGTTGCTTCTGGTAACGTATCAGTTCCTGCACCAAAGAGGATTATTCCCAGGAATAAACATCTATTGTACCACTTCCAGCTGTTCACAACAGCAAACACAGGCAGTTATTATTTTATATGTCAATTTCTTTTCTACATCACCATCTTAAATAAATGAGTGTAGAGGATTTTAGAGTACAATTCTCTCCCACAAGGAGGTCAGACTACAGGTCCGGCTGCAGAACAGCAGCCTGGAGCAGGTGGACTGTGAGTCAATGGAGGGGCTTGAACCTGGTTGCTCGGGTTGAAGGACTCATCTCACTACTTACTCTAACACAGACTCCCCTGGAAAACAGTAATGTGCAATAAAATTCAGTTCATGTGAACCTAGGTGAGTGTGAATATAATTTAAGCCTATATTTAATCATCTTGTTGCTCACAGAGACACTATATATTATCTGCATTGCTATAGTATGGTGCAGAGACAGGTTAGTATACTGCCAGACTGCCTAATGCCTTTAATATAAGACATAACATAACTACACTTTTAGTCACAAAAGTATTTAAACAATCATCATCGACTCCATAACACAGGAATGCTGTGTTAGTTCCTCAATGTCAGATTTTTTGGTTCTTAAATACCCACCTAGTTTTCACTAAAGCAGAATTAGTGCAAAGATTCAGATTGTCATACTGAAAAATTTCTGTTTTTTTTTTTTTTTTGACTATACCAAATCAAAGGAAATACAGACTTCAACCTGCAAACTTGCACACTCTGGTTCAGGTTAGGGTTAAGGAAACATGATTCACTACTCACTTTCACTTGAGGTTCACAAATACGATTGGCCATAAAATATAATTGAATGGTATTACAGGGGTGCATTTTCCTGGATCTATGGGTTTAACAACTCAAATGAATTCAGAATTCATAAATTAACAATGAAAATGACTTTCATATGTATAATCTAAAAGCAATTTAAATTCATCTCCAAATGGTGGGCAAAATTGTACAAATTTAAAATGGTTCAGATTCACATGTCAAGGTCTTCACTTACTTGAATGGTTATATTTTTGAATGAACAACCTTCTTATCTGTAACTCTGTGTTATCTCTCACTGTGTGTACATTTATGCCCAGGTATGTGTGGGAACATTCTTCTGTAATCTGGTGCGATCATTGTTTCCTGATCTCTGAACTCAGTGTTGATATTTCTGCTTTGTCTCCCTGTTGAGTCGCTGGAACTATATGCTTCTTATTGAGTTCAAAACTTTTACAACTTATTCTACTTTGTTATGTTTCACTCCAATCCATCTAAACCATCTGCTGATGGCTGGGGCTGCACACATCTGGCCATCTTTTCCTCAGTCAGGCCTCAGTTTCCCACTCACTAGAAACCAAGTCCATGACCATTAACATATTTCCCAAGCAACCTGAATGCTTCGCTTCCATGCACCTTAACACCTTGTCCTCCATCCCCCTCGTCAACTGCACTCAGCTCTACAAAGGACGAACTGACCAGGCAGCTATAATGATCATGTGCCTGTCACATCTACTCCTGGCAAACACAAATGTTGGATTGGTCACAGTTCCAATAAAGAAAAACTGGCTCTGTTGGTCCTGTGACTCAGGTGCTGAGGATGCCCCCTAGAGACAGGGGAGGTCATTACTAGTCCCTGATGATGACGATGATGGACCACAGTTTTTTTTTTTCTTTGGCTTTTAAGGTCCTTTCACACATGCTCCCTGAATGAGTATTGAATCCTTGTCCTTCTGCACATGTGAGCATGGCAGGCAACAGCATCCACACATGGCAACACCAGCCCAACAACCATCTCCTAGCAACGCACGTCCTCTGCCCCAGGAGGAATCTGGAGGTCTCTGCTGTAGTCACACCATGCATTTCCTGGAGGGCAATCAGCTTTTTCCTCATCTCTTCTGTAACTCACTCGCTCTTGCCCTACCTCTCTCTCTGCTCCTCTCATCCCAATACTTCATTCCAACTGGCTTAGCTGTTTTGGAAGGAGTCTTTCTTGGGATGAAAATAACAAGCCCACAACATTTTTAAAAAGGGGGAGGAAGTAAATTAGCCTTGATTCTTATAAACTGCTTGGCAAAGCGAAGGTATTAGGGCGAACAGGGCAAAGAAAATAACTTAAGTGAAGGTCCAAATTTTTTCACGTTCTTCTGTGAATCTCAGTTATCCATTTTTTTTTGCTGTCATTCTCTCAATTTTATTCACTTGTACTTTTTAGCTACCACATCAGCAACAACATTAATCTAATCCATATAACAGTTGAATGCATGTTGCAAAAAGTTTCCCATGACCTTGAATGACCTTTTTTTTAATTTTTTATTTAATTCTACTATAAGAAAAAAAAAAACAAGAAAGAATAAACTCCAATGAGCCTTTGTGTGACAGAAGGTACCTAATCAAAACAGCCTCTGCATGCAACTGCTAACATGCGTTTTCCCCTTCGTGCTAGTCTCCTTCCTCGCAGCCCCATCACCACAAACCACCGTTCCCACAGTATTCCCATGACTCTCTGCTGCTCCCCCTCTCTTCCCTCGAAGGGCCCAGACTTCACCAAAAGGCAGGAGGGCTGCGTTGGCGAGCAGCAAGCTGCTCTAGCCCACCTTCCTCACATCTGAGAACCTCTGTGAAATCCTAATCCCCAGAGCAGGGTGAAGCGCAGGCCCAGCTTGCCTGACCTCTCTGGTTGCCATGGATACAGCGCACTATAAATAAAACAGAGGGGGCTTTTTTTCAAGCAGTTTGGCAGGGCTGTGTGGCCTGCTCACTGGTGGGGCTTATTTTCTCTCTCCCTCCCTCGTTCTGTCTCTCCTCACTCTCATTCTACTCCCCTTTTCACTTATTCTCTCAATCATTGAGTGTCCGTCCTCTTTCTCTGTCTTGTGCTTCCTCCCTCTCCTTGTCTAGGTTGCTCATTCAATACTTTCATTCAGCCCCTTCAAACCAGAACACCTGTATTAGTGCCATACCTGTCTTTAGATTAATTTAGTTCTTGCAAAACACTTGAACTAGTCATTGTTCAAATTAAGAAAGTAAACACACAGACAGGCAACTTGTTTGGCTGGTAGCAATTTACATCTGTCAAGTAAACACACAAAGAGACATCTCAACAGAGGCCAAGCTGGTAAAAAAGAAGACCTATTTTGTGTCAGAAAGGCATCGAGAGACAAGGGGAGGCTGAGTGTGCTTGTGCACTGAATCAGGACTGCGCTGCAGATTTTTGTCTGGCAAGGCAAATCTCGGGAGGCTGGAAAATAATTTGGTCATGGCTGTGGGAGGTTGTTGGGAGTGGGAGGCGTGTGGGTGATGTGGGGGAGAAGGTTTGAGGGGTGACTGGTTGGTGGGAGGAGGAGGAGGGGTTAGGGTTTTGACCGTCTCGCTGTGGTGAAAACATGCTTGACACTTCATTCCTTTCCAGTTAATGTGGAGCGGACTGCAGGATGTTAACCCTCTGACTGCCTTTTGATGCTTGGTCTCCACTGTTGCACAACAGCCAGTCCTCACAACACTTCCTGCTTTACAGCGGTTGAGGGCTAAAACATTTCAGGACATGGAAGAAATCAGTCCTACCAGCTGTGAGAGGGACGCTTACTGTATACA
The DNA here is from genome assembly GCF_004916995.1 of Morone saxatilis. Classification (NCBI taxonomy): domain Eukaryota; kingdom Metazoa; phylum Chordata; class Actinopteri; family Moronidae; genus Morone; species Morone saxatilis. Next base: position 14,385,857 of record NW_023339763.1, on the reverse strand, counting down.
TTATTTTCCGGTATCATGTCTACATTAGCTGAGTGTAATACTGTGAGACAATATGACAGGCCTGCTGTGCAATCCTCAGAAGCTGTCATGGTGATTTGAAAATTTGACCATCACATGCCAAATACTCTTTGTCTGGGAGAATTTTGAAGAGTAAGCCACATTTCCTGGACCATCTGCCTCATATGAATTACACAAAAGACAAGACCGGCACCAGCAAACATCCACAATGTTGCCTGGGAGACAGAGGTCACATGAGAGGATGAGTCACAGAAACCCAGAACTACCTAGAAACCAACACTATCGAACGGCCTCACGTCACGGTGCTCTTTACAGTTTGGCGACATGCAGAAGGATTAGTGTCGTGTCAGTGCCTAAATGACAGTGAGACGGTGCCCTTGGCAAAAGACAAGTATACAGTTAAACTTAATGGGGCCAGAATCTGATACCTCAATAGGAATCCACTTCAGTGCCAGTCACTGTTCTTTACTAGTTACACACACACACACACACACACACAGAGCACTATGTGTATATCAACCTGTGTCTTGACCATGGGTATACTGCTGGTATGTGAGTTAGTGTGTGTGTTCATGCAGACCTGGAGAGTAGGGAGTTAATGCAGGCAGGGCTGTGGCAGTCCTCCTGCCCCTCAGCCAGATTAATCATGCAGGAGAGACACAGCAGGCCCCCGTTCATTCTGCCTGGGGGTGAAGCTGTGCCCGCATGCTCTGCGTATCACATGGCCCTGGCCCCCCTCTCTTCTCTCCTCTCTCGCTCTTTCTCTCTCTACTGGGGGTGCTGTGGATGGCTCACGGGGAGCACGGGGCCATGGGGGTGGTTATTGGTGGGTGGTGGGGGTGGATGCCCCGACCAGTATAGCTTTTCTTTCTTTCTTCAGGTTGTTTTTTTCTTCTCTTCCTTCCACTTCCTTTCGGTGGGTGTGACCAAGTGAGGCGAAGAAGAGAGAGAGAGAGAGGAACGCGAGAGAGAAACAGGCGTCCATCTCTCCTGCAAGGAGACAACAACAGCCTCTTTTTTTATCTCCCGTCAGAGGGCCCTGACGACAGCAGTGGCCAGGCTCGGTGGATGAAGAGGAGAAGTGTGTGGGGAGGAGGGGGTGGGGGGGCATACCAAGGGACTCGCCACAGATATCTCCTGGAAACTGCTCGACGATGTCTCTGCGCATCAGAGAACAGCCACAGCCATTGTTGGGCTCATTGGGAAACAGAGGCGGCATCGCACAGTTGCGAGCTTCAGCATTTTGTAGTGTGTTGCACAAGCACCTACAGTGTGTGTACAGTGTGTGTACAGAAGGACCTTAAATGTTTCATGATGTGTTTTGTTGTAAGTCTTCAGGATGCGTAGCCTACAGTAAATCTAATTGTAAACACTACATGTGTATGTGTGTTGGGTTTCACTTCCCTGCGGACTGTTTGTCAAAGCATGATGCACTTTTTACAAGTGAATATAATAGTGGTGCTTACCCCCTGCGCGGGCCTACACAGATAAAACAAGATCCATGTTCATTTGGACAGCAGTGCATTGTTTGACTCTTATCACCTTGGCAGTGAGATGGCACAGAGAAGAGGTCAGCTTGCTGGGCTTTTCCAACAATCAAAAGAGCTTTTGACATACAGTACTTGTTGAAAGTATTGTGTAACTAATGATGATGTTATTGAAAAATGTACAGCAAGTATAAGTGAGGTTTTAGCTGAGCTCTGAGGAGACTATATTGAGTGGCAGCAGTGTAATGGTTATACAAGAGTCACCAGCCTGACTTTGAAATATGTTTCCCCAGCTGGGAAATGTGTACTGGAGGGGTGGACAAGAACAAGACTTATTCAACCCCTGTAACAACTACCCTGTAATCAACATGTTTTAGATAAAGCATTTAAAGAGTATTTTCAATATGATTTAGTATTCACTTTAATGTCAAGATATTTAACTGTTATACTGCAGGTTTTCCCAATTTCCCGAGAGTTCGATTTGATTATATACTTCTATCTTAACAAGTCCACCATATTTTTATTTTATTTTATTTGTGCGATGTCTCAAGTAAGTCTCCAGTGTTTTAAAAATCTACAATAGAAATGCTATTAAAAACTATAGTTACATTCATCAAGGCAGCAAGGTGTTTCTAATGTCTTCTTGAAAACAGCGAGAGCCAAAGAGGAATCTCTTTTAGGATCTGATCTCAGGGTTGAGCGGGGGCACATCTGGTTCCAGATGCAGAACACTTACCCATTCAGCTCAACCAAAACAATATCTGGTAATGATACTTGTAAAAGTTTGCCCAAAAGAAAAATACAGTGATGATGACGGTACAGGGTGTGTTTGTGTTTTTGAATGCAGCCTGTTGAGAAAAGAAAGAGACTTGATGAATCACTGTCCTCTGAAATTCTCTGAAACAACTACACAATTGATTATTGCAACACGTGTGCTTACGTGTGTATCTGTAAAGAATATAGTGAATGCTGTACTCTTCTGTATCCTATAAGTGTATCGCTCCACAGGTCTACTGTTGCCATTGTCTCTGTCTTTCTGTAAGTCGGTACATGTGTGCATATATGTGTGTTTGTGTTGTCTTTCCATCGTATCATCTTTGAAATGCCAGCCACAGATACAAAGCGTGTCATTTTGCAGTTACATAAACTTCTGATGTATAGCTATGACACAGGTGCTACTCTTGCTTCAACACCAAAACCAGATTCATGAAATGGATTATATTCTGCCAGATAAATGACAGCCAAAGTGTGTTTGTGGTCATTCTATACATTTTGTTAATTAAGATACTATACAGCAACAGAGGCCATTTCTCACTTCATCATTAATCAGTGAGTGGTGCGTCAACTTATATCATGTTGCTTTTATTCACCCCAATGAGCTGATTTGTTACTGCAGAGATTTTTTAAAAAACAGATTAGCCAGTTGCCAAACATTAGCCGAGGAGGAGGATCTGCAGTGTAAATGAGATACAAATGTGAAAACGTGCCTCACAATTTTAGCATCGGCAGACATTTCAATTTCATTTGCAAGCTTGGTGAACATTACTGGAAATTAAGCAAGAAATGTGTGAGCACAGTAATAACAAACGTGGGGGTGGATGTGTAGCTGTGCTGAAATTCAAATTTTACACTAGTCATGGTGAAGCATGCAGGTCTATTTGCTGAGGCTGGACATTTAAAAATGAAATATATTCTTAGTGAACTAGCGGCAAACTGTACAGCATGTTAGTGGAGCAGGTTGTATTCTTCTAATCAAAGTTTCTCATTCTGTTGCAATTGTAAAGCAGTTGAAATAATTATAATATTGGTATAGATATTTGACTGTAAATGTTTATCCTCTGTAAGCTACAAGACATGAAAAATATATGATGAAAATATGATGTCTTTAGCTACACAGTCAAATGGTGGGGGAATGACACAAATAAAAATAAAAAACTACACAACAATAGAAATAGAAGGCTTTTAAGATACAAGTTGCACAAGTTACACAATTGTATTGTTTCTTCGATTGCACCATACAAGCTTGACATTAAAGATAAAAATGTCTCTCATTTTACAAGTGAGCATTGTAGTAATGTTAAATATCCCATTACAAAACCTCTTTCTCCCTATAGAAAATGTAAAAAGTACAGCCACACATCTTTAAAATAGTACTGATAAAACTGGAGAAGAGTAACACAGAGCTGGATTATTTGGCAGCAACTGTCTAACTTGATCCACTGGGAGCGACAGACGAGGCATTTGGCACTGTCATTGGTCCACAACAGGTCGCACTGAGGCTCCTGCCAGGTGGCAGAGGGAGACATACATTGCATTGTGACAAATAAACAACCCTACACTATTCCCAGGGAAAGGGGACAGCAAGATTTCACCCCATTATGCCATCCCATGCCCATTCTCTCCTGAACCACATGTGTGTGTGCATGTCATCAAACTCAAACTGTCTCATAAGCATTGAAAGTACTGTCAATGGTAAGTAAACAATATTGTGTTGTACATGGTTTGTGAATTGGACTCCAATTGTCCACATGTTACACAAAGTGGAACGCGTCAACAACAAGTTTATACATGTGATAGTCATCAATTCCCTGGTAAATACAAATACATTGCAATCAATTGCTTTGGAATTAATTCCCACAAAGAGTGTTTACAGTACTGCAGCATCCAAAAATAAAAGAAAACCATTACATTCAAGCATTTCCATTGCTGTGCTTTGCTTTGCTTTGGGAGTGATAGCAACATTGTGAACTTTATCATTTCTTCATGGCTTCAAAGAGCCATCTTTTGAGTTCTCCATCCCATTAACACTGGCTGAGACTCCAAGTTAGACGTCCGACATTGTCCAGTGTGGCTTTATTTGAATAACAGGGATGCGTGAAGCTGGGTGGGCATCTGTGCATCAGTGCTCGAGGATTACCTGACAGTGGGTGTGGTCGTAAGACGCAAGTGGTTAGGCTTGGTAGGGAGGGGTGGCTTGATGCCGCGGGGTGGGGTCTGCGTGGGGGTCGTAGTGCTTTCAGCGCTAAAGGTTTTCATCAGCTGAGCCACCCGGCCACGCCCTGCACAGGTTGGGGCATTCCCTGATGACCCTGCCTCCCCCGAGGCAGCCCTCCGAGACGCTTCTGACGCACCAATATCTGCAAAGAGAGAGGGTCAGATTTCCTTAAGAGCTTTAACAACCGGACTGCCATATAGAGAGGTGTGACTGATTTTAATCCTTAATTTTTAGGTTTTAAACAAACAGTTTTGAGTATATATTGTGAGTATATCAAATGTATATTACATTATATAATATATTTAAATTAAAAGCAATACTAAAAATATAATTTACAACATATTTAATACTTAATATAGATAAACAGATTTAAACTTTTATTTGTAACTTTGTTGTTATTGAGGTGTATTATACGACCCTTACAGTTGTTTTAACTGTTGCCATTAAAACTGTATAAAGATCTTAAAATAAACGTTGCATTGTCTCTTCCTGTTTTACTGTAAACTGCAGCGGTCAGTGTCCTTTCCTGTTGCAGCAGGAAACACCTTTATGGGAGCATGTGAACATGAAAACCCAGTGAAAAATCAGTTTACATTGATGTCTTCTTTATTTTACTTATTATTACTGAGAAAAATCAGTAAAAAACCATAAACAATGACAGTTACACATACAGCATGAACATGCACATTGTTGCAAAAGCACGACTCTAGTCTTCCCACATTACTTGATCATTTCCCCTCTCCAAATACTGCGCCTACATTTTTCTTCACTGTTTTCTACCTTTTTTCACCCTCTTTTTTCATCCGCCTCCCTTTATCCCACTCTGGCTGAGCAGAGGTCATCCTCAGTGGAAGTGTAGTAGGGACACAGCTGAGTGTAGTTGGTGTGTGTGTGCGCTTGCTGAGGTACTGTGTTTGGAAGAGGGTGTAATTGAGGGAGGAATGGAGGGAACAGGAGTAACGGAGGGGAGGGAGGGCCACAGGGACAGCAATGGAGAGCAGACAGACGCTGCTCAGACACCAGAAGGCTTGAGGAGCCACATATTTTTAGCGTCATCCCCGGGGGACAGAGATATGTGAGAGCGCCCGCGTGCACGACTACAGGCGCACACAAGCACACAAGCTCTCACACACACACACACACACAAAATAAAGTCAAAACATGCACAAGCATACACACAGTTTCTAGCAGTTGAATTTCAAAAGACACACGCACATTCTCATGTTACATTCAGGTCTGTGCATGCTCACACACACACACATAAACACAAACACGCACCTTTACACAGCCCTCCTGCTCATGGATTCAGTCACGCATGCAGCCATCTCTGACTAACACCACAGCACAGCACAGAGTCTCTCTCACACACACACACAGAGGTGAGGTACAGCCAAAACCACATAGGCACTCCTGGGGCCAGGAAACCTTTAAAGCTCTTGATGTCTTGCAGGCATGAAAAGGAGGGACCTAAAGTAGCCTTTAAGGTTGTGTTATTGTTTATTGTTGTTTACTCTCCTTTCTCTCCTTCGCCCTCACTCTCTCTCGCCTCTCTCCCCGTGCTCTAACGCCTCCCTCCACCCTCCTCTTCATCTCTTCCTCTCCCCCTGTCTTGCCCTGCCTTCCTCTGCCCCCTGACCCGCGGTTCCTGTGTTAATGTCCTCTCGCCGCGCTGCGTGGGCTTGCCTCTGATTGTCTCGTTGTGTTGTGTGGTCACCACGGAAACCTTGGATAGGCTCCAGCAATTGAGGCTGACACACATTCAGGCACGCACCGAGCGCACACGCAGACACACACACACACTCAGACACACACAGATGCACACAAACACAGGCACATACACACTCATGGTCAGAGAGTTTTTTGAGCTCAGAGCCTCGGTGCAGGTCTGAGTGGAATGCTTAATAGAGAGACAGAAAGATAGAAAGAGAAGGATACGGAACATTGGTGTTGTGGACATGAACTGTTGTGAAGAAATCTTACAATAATACACATTAAATACATACATATATATATATGTATATATATATACATACATATATACATATGTATATATATATACATACATATATAT
>NW_023339763.1:14370918-14379186 GCF_004916995.1 Morone saxatilis | reverse complement strand
GGGGGGGGCTCCTGTGTGGGGGCTGGGGCCCCTGTCACTTATCAGCTCTGGCTGAGCGTCGCCCAGGGCTAGAGTTGGGAAGGAGCGCTGGAATGTGTGTCCTTCCCTCTGAAGGTGAAGAGAGAGGAGAGGAAAGCCGGCCGACAGACAGGGAAGGGTTTATAAACACGAGCACACGCATACACACATGAACACATACCGCCAGCTGCTGGAGATTGATACACTTTCATGCTAACATGTGCTCAAATCATATGACACACACACACACACACACACACACACACACACATTTTTGCATCTTCTGGTTCAGCTCCTACACTCAATCGTATACTCACTCCACACACTTCACCTATTATCTGAAATATTACTCATAGTATGTCCTTCATGTTCGTTTTTATGCAGACGACATGTAACTTTAACAGCATTTAATGTACAAAAATAATAATTCTGGTTTAATCAAAACATCTAAGCTAATAATATTTTGTATTAATAAAAAGTAAACAATAATTTATAAAGTTAAGATGTCTTGAATCCTGTATTTCAGACAACAATAAAGTATATTACTTCAGATGAAATTAAAAGCTAATTCTTTCCCCAGGCCCTAAAATAAACTCGCTTTCTGGACATTTAACAACAGCATCTTGACAACATCCAGAACTTTATACTTTCAATCTGGTGATACATTTTATCCCGTTGTCTCTGGTTTAACAAAAGTTGTTATCATGGCATCCAATCTCAAATACAACTTCTTGAATTCTCTTATATTCTGGAGGTCACGTTTTGTCCAGCTCCAGTGGGTACTTGTAAATACACATGAATGTCACTGAAGCAGATTATTAAGTTCATCTTGTATAACTGTTGTGTGGGTCACAGTGCACGTAGAATGCAGGAATCCTTGTCATTACCCACATTCAAAAGAAAACAGCTGAGGCATGAGCCTTATCCTCGTCGGCCTCCGCCAACAAGCTTCCTGCCATTGTCAAGGACAGACACTCAGTCAGTATTTTTTTGTCCAGAGTCAAGACACATTTATTCAGCACTGTGTTCGGCCCACCTCAGCTCCCACCACACCAGCTGTTCCTCTCCCTTTCCTCTCCCTTTCTATTCCCTACATTCGTCTGTTATTCGCTGGCCTGGCATTGCCCACTGATCTCACATCCAGCCACTAATGTGGGTGCAGGCACACACACATAAACACGCCCATGCTACCACGATTTATTGGAAATGTGTCTTTTGGTTTCTTCTTTCTATCCAGATTTTAGTCATCTGTGTTCTGTGAAACTGCTGATCCTGATCCAGTTGATAAATCACCTTAAAAGCTCTGAGCTCATGGCACATGCCTTCAGTAAAAAAAAACAACAGATTTTTTACTTAACAATGGCAAAGCAGAAATTCCATTAAAAAACAACTTGATTAGGATATTCTATGTTCAGTAGAGTTCAGTTCAGTCAATATTTGCAAACAGAATTTCACAAATATTTCCAGGATTTTGCTTCTTGATGACACATTATTAAGAGCTTGGTAGCTCTTTTGTGCATGGCTTTTTGGAGAGATTTACCCAGCCTCCAAAATCTACAATGAACTGCCAGGAATGTTCAGAATGAACCAGACACTAAAGAGAGAGGGGGGGGGGGCACATCCAGAAATTGTTTTAGGTGTGTTTTATTTTCTTCCCCCATTCAGCTGTCTTTAACAAGTTCTGGATACCATGCAGACAAAATAGAATACACTCAACCTTAAGGCACTGCCTGTGAAGGTGTCATCATATTGGGGGATTGATTTGATTCAGATAATGTCAGGATGACTATTTATCTAACTGAGCTCTCTCACAAAACGTTCAAATACTTCAGGAAAAATTTGCATTTAAGCTTCTCTGTTGATTTTAAGTGTGAATGTGCTGTAGGATGAACATTATTCCAGCAGAGGGACCCTATGGAAATGAGGTTTTCTATCCAACTGGACTTTTTTCCCCCTACAGTATCGTTGCTTTCCACTGGATGGTGCTAACTTCAACCTTACACTACCAATTTTTCTGCATAACTGGGTCACTGTGTGGTGAATGAGTGTTTGGTCAATTCATGAAACTGACTGCTGTGTTCAGACAGGAAGTCTACAGGAATCACAATCAATAAGAAGTAATCTGCACAACCTGGAACATAATAATGACAATAATGTTTATGTAAAGGCCCAAAATAGATTTTATGAAGGAAAAGCCTGAAGAAATCCCTCTAAACAATGAACATCTGCATGGACAAAGGCAGAAGTATGCAAGTAGCAGAGACACAAAGAAAGAAAGAAAAGACAAATACAGCGTCCCACTGGTTTGTGAAAAACTGAATAAAATGTGAAAACCTGTTTAAATGTAATGCTTGTGAGGGATACAGTTAATTGGTTTTTGCCACCACTCTGCCCTCATGCCTTCGTCCATTACAAAGTTACCTGTTCTTACTGGTTTAATGATGGAAAAGGCTGTCAAATAATACACAAATTACACAAACACTGTGTAAGGCACAAATAAGGTAAAATAAGAAATAGTGTTAGTTAATTTTTGCATAATGATGTGATGACAAACTATTTAACATAAAGTGAATTCAAGGCTCTATTATATTATGGGTTTTGGGTTCATACAAAAATTTAGTTGAATATTACTATTCACTGAAAAACCTGATTGTAAGAGACCATAACATTTTGGAGGTTTCCTATTGCTCACTTCAACCCACATTAAATAGAAAATGAGGACCAGTGTTCCATCTTATATCCGTCTGTCCTCTGGCATCATACTTGATCTGGTTAAATGACCATGCACCTCAATCAATCTAGAGTGTTTATTGACAATTTCACTGCTGGCATGTACCCATGACAATGGATAAGCTATCAAACAAACAGGTGTGTGGGGGCAATGTGGTACCACGACACAAATCCCAGTCACATAAGCTTTTTTCCCCTCTAGGGTTGGCCTCTTTTTGCTCTGCCAGTCCATAAAGATTCCAGCAGGCTGAGGTACTATTTGGCGAGCACATTAGATTTGGGGAAATAAATCTTTCTTCCTTTGCTGCAGCGCTGAGAAATCGGGTATGACTGGTTATCTCCACAGAGAAGAAACAGTGGGAAGGGGTTCTCTTATTGTCTCTGTGGTGTCATGTAAGCTAGTTGCATTATCTACCATTTTCAACACACATTTGTGTCCATTTAATATCTCCCCAAAAAACAATAACAGAAGTTAGAGTGTAAGATTAATCTATATTCCAGTTTCAGGGATGTCTCTATTACCTGTGTTTATCCACGATGGCACCAGCCATCATTAATATCGCTGTTTGGGTATTTCTCTTGAATAGCCAGCAAGTAAAAGACAGCTGGCACTAAAAAAATAAATGTATATATATTGGACCCATCATGCACCCTTACCCGTGATGCTATGCTCACTCACCTTTCCCACCCTGTGATTCCTGGGGATTCTGAGGTTCCTGTGCGCGCAGGCCAACTTTGGTAGCTGACGTTGCTCCAGAGTCTATTTTGACAGTGCTGCTGGGGGGAGCTGATGCTGCGGCGGTGGCCAGCCTCAGATTTGCGAGGCCAGGTCTCGTGTTGACAGAGCCTGGTGCTGCATTTGCAGAAGCTGGTCTCACATTGACAGGGCTAGCTCTCGTGGGAGGCCTGGAGCAGATGGAGGGCTGGGGAACCGACTTCTCCCCAGTCGCACTGGCTGATTTCGACTCGAGCTGCAGAGGGAAGAGTGACAAAAGGGGACAGAAGAGTGCGATCAGTGTTGACAGCTAATTCACATACAGTGGAATTACTGTCATGTTTGATTAAATCACTGGATAAATGATTCACCAAATTACAGCTCTCCAATGACTACACTGTGCCATAATGAAATACACAGAACTATGACCACTGATTAAGAGTTTAAGGATGTGTGGAGAGAAAATTATAAGGTGACTTGGAAATCAAGCTGCCTCGCTAATCTTCCTTCCTGATCTTACGCCTTCTTAATCAACAATCTCACTCTCTCCTCCTCTCTCAGGCTGACTCCATCCCTCTCTAAATCAACTGGAAAAAACCTGCTAACAACAGCAACCTCTGCATCTGCAGCACCAAACCAGCCACTTCCTGTTTCCAGACATAAATCACCCTACCTACGAACCAGACATTCAACAAAATAATGAATCTTGTAAGGGGTGGCTTAGGCTGTGATTTCTTGGCTGTCAGACCGGCCAAACCTCCTAAGGTGTGGGTGCTCATTCCCGCATTGGCATGAGTTGGCCAGAGATGTGTTAGGGCCTGTTGTATAGAGACTCTGGTATAGATATAAGAAGTGAGGGAGAGACATTTCCTTCTGTAGCAAAGAGGAGGGAAAAACGGAGAACAGAGGAGAGCTCACACGCCCAAACCTCAGGAGACTATCCCACAATCCTATCCATCTGTGACTGACGCATTCTCTATCTCTGGCGTTTTAATTCCCTGATCAAGTTCATCAACCATCTGTTCTAGGGCAGTCCAGAAATCCTGCCTTGCCTCTGTGATTCAGCTGTTCTCGCAGCGCATGACACCTTAAGACACACACACACACATTTGCGTGCATATAAACACAGAGAAAAAGAAAGAAAGCGAGGGGAGATGGAGAGCATACTCCCCAGACAACCCAAGGCTGGAGCGCTGATGGAGCCAGTGGGAGGACAGTTCAGTTCAGCTGCTCCCCGGAGAGAGCTGCGAGGGGTGCGGCAGCTCAGACTGAGCGGGGAGCACAGAGAGGGAGAATTCTGGGAGAAAGATGATCTGCAGAGAGGCTGGGAGTGAGGGGACAGCTGGCCTAACCACCATTTCCTGTTACTCACAGAGGGTGGGACTGCCATGAAAAGACACACAGGCACTCTAAAGCCACATTTCAAAGAGCCGAGGAGTGTTTCCCTATACTGTTGATCACACCTTGCTGGGATATGCCAGGCTGTTGTTTTAAAATGTGCTGCTCAGTTCAGATGAAAAAAAGTAAAAAAAAATAAATAAAAAATGTTCTTTGCTTTATAAACTATTTAAAATGTACACTTCACTGAAGCAAAATTTCTTAAAAGCAAAAAACTGGATCGCAGCAACTAAAAAGAAAAACGTAAAATGACTTAAATTCAAAAATACCTTTTCTGCTGCCGGAGGTGATGAATGCTCGCTCACTGACACCTGTGGGTTCAACAGAGACATTACACACAGAGTGTTACAGGCCATGATGCAACCCCGAGAGCACAGAGCTCAGTTATAGCAGGCAGCTGCTCCAACTCACCGGCAGAGGGAGTAAAGTGCTCTTCTCCTCACATTTCCCCTGTTGGGAGAGACAGTTCCATGTTAGATGATATTAGAGGCGACACGTCATCCTCCTTTAACTGTGACTCAGATCAGTACTTGGAATGAGCAGGAAAAAAACAGAGCAGGAGTTTAATTGAGAGTTTTAAAAGAGGTACTCATGTTAATAAAGAATATTGCAAATGATAAATGTTTAAAAGCATATCTGGGTGTGGTAGTGCGACTGCAGGAAAATACAGTGACTGGCCGGGATGCTCAAATTTCCACTGAGTGAGCAGCGTGCAGCTTTAGCTCAGAGAACCATCGTGGTCAGGCCAGATGAGACCGTCCACCCCGGCTCGCTCTTGGCTCAGTGTGTGCACGGTTGCCATGACAACGCAGCAAATCTCCTTTTAAGATACCGTGAAAAAGAGGAGACATACCCCCCCCCACCACCACCACCTCCACAACTCCAAAAATCAACAGCTAACACACCGCCAAATGCACACACACACACACACACACACACACACATGCAAAATATCACCACCTTGGAAATTATGCACAGTGAATGCTTATTTTGACACAAAATACAGGCTCAAATTATGAAGGTTGTATTTTTAATTGGGAGGGTTGATTTTCACCAGCTATGCTCAAAAGCCTAATTGATAGTTTTCGAAAGCTGCATGGCAGGTAAGAGAAGTGAAAATGAAGTGATGGATGTGTTATGTTTGAGAGGGAACTGTTGAATTTCAAGGAATGAGACAAAGAATCTGTTAAAAGGCAAAGATGAACGGACAAAGGGATATTATAGGACTTTTGTATTAGTTGGTCTGACGTACCAGTGATTCTCAAACTCTGTTTTTAAATATTTACATTCATATACTGTGGTAAATAGTTAAACCAATTAATCCTTTATCAGATTGTTTTGTTTTATCAAACACAGAAACCAGTACCCCCGATGGGAGACAGCGATGTCACATGAAAAAAACAGGAAAAATGAGAGTTGTTAAATAAATGTTTTCCCCATCCTCTAAATCATCTTTGTCCTGTCTCCAGCTGGAGAATCACTGTGGCAGACAACATGATTTGATTTCAAACAGCTGCACACCTTTAAATTCAGTGAAATTCCAGGTTGCGTTTTAGGAGGGAAGTTCTCTCTCTCCATTCTGGCAGGTTCTGCTGTGGTTTTTCTGGTCTTCAAGATAGTTTGATGGCTGCAAACATAATCACAACATGTCATATATGTGTGTGTATATGCGTATATTTGTATTGTATATCATGTATTTGTTCATGTTCATGTAATCTGTTTAATATTACAAAGGTGTATTACTAAGCGTTGTTCTGAAGACTCTGCGCCTTCTTCTCTCCAAATCCTGAGCAGATAAATTTGGAGCTCAGTTCATCCACCTCTCCAATCACAATGACTGCCACATCTCCATCCCGGCCGAGGAGCCAGCTTACATTCTTACTGTTTGCTGGAGGAAAGACACACACAGACACAGAGACACAAATAAGTTATTTTGAAACAGTGAAAGTTTAAAAAAAAAAAATTAAATGTAATTTGATAATAATAATTAAAGATGCTTTACTCACAGAAGGGTTAAATAAATGAAAAGTGAAACCAGAATATGATATTTTTTACATTTAAATCCCACTTAATAACACAAATATTGATTTATCTAATATGTGTCTTTTTCAGTCATCGGCCAAAAGTTCCTCAGTTTTATCAAAATTTAACAAATACAACTTTCTCTGACCTTTTCAGCATTTTGTAATCCCAGTCAGAATTTGTATAATAATTACTTTGAAGCTTTGAGATCTCTCAGCTAATCAGTTATATCTAAGTTTATCCCCATTGTATGTGATAAGTTGAAGCTGCTATTTTGGTTTATAGGAGCAATAGCTGGTGGAGTCCACGCAGCAGCCCACAAATGTATGAGACAGGATTCATATAGATTATATAAACAGAGCTGACGGGGGAAACCCCTTCTTCGGCTGGCTTAGGTATACTTCTGAAGACCTTCCGTTTACTGTTTTCATTCCCTAATCTAAATTAATTTTGACATGAAACCATCTTTATATTCCCACTTTAAACCCAATCCCAACCCCAAAACATCATTAATAAGATCTGGTACACACAGCGTCTCCTTATCTATGTTTGTGAAGACACTGAGTCCTCATAAACATATTCCAAAACAGGGCACACACACTTTTACAACATGATACTAGTAACAGAAGTTACTTTATAATAAACAAGCTCACATGGGCGGGTGAGAGCTTGTTGGGTTAAAAACAGGATAGTGAACTGGTTTCGCCAGCTTGCCTGTGGATTGCTTTCAAGCATGGCATACCAGAATGACTACGAAACCATGGCCGACAGAACATACCTTAGTAAACAAGCTACCTGTCCAGACTGACGACTACAAACCGTAACACCATTGTCAGGTGGTATAGGGACATTTGTGTTGGCACATATCTTAGGTCCTACTGTGATAGGCAGTGCTAGAACTCAATTCCACATGAAGCACACAATAATGTGGTGCACTGCCAATTCACAGTGAACAAGACTAAGGTTACTAATCTGAAAAAAAGTTAGGTCACAGAAGCTCTACACTGCAGTCTGTCTCTTCTTCGTGACACGCACACAAGCAGGCCAGTATATAGTCACTGAGTTCTTAAATACCATAACCTCAGCCTAACCACAGAAAAAGTCCCATGATCACAAAAAGGCTTGCGGCTGAAACTACGCTGTTAACAGCAGCTGAGAGAGACGCCTGCTTCATTCTATGCATGAAAACAAACTTAGCCTGTGAGCTCTGCAACAAGGCCATCCAGATAAAATCCAACTCCCTCTTTGTTTTTCAAACACATACATTTCCTGCATGCTTCCTGTTTCACCTCCTGCTAATTGTTTGAAGGATTGAGTTTTGACTCACTTCCTATTTTACACAGAAACACGAACTATCCACCATTTCCTCTGCACTATAGACGGGG
>NW_023339763.1:14370453-14370818 GCF_004916995.1 Morone saxatilis | reverse complement strand
GGGGGGGCTGTGAGGACAAGAGTTGTGACCATGTGATCTCAGCCTGCAGTCTCCATTCAGCCTTCTAAGGACAGCTGCATTGGTCATTAAGAGATAGAAAGAGCACTGTTCCCTCACTCTGCACCCCAGTTGATAGTAAGTGCTTTGTTATTAGCCAAGACAAGACAGATCACATTACTGTGTCAATCAGAGTAAATCCACCAACTGCAGTGTGCTGTTAATTGGCTTTAAGTCATATTCAAGTGGGTTGTAAGCAGTGGTGGTAGAGGTATTCAGATCCTTTAGTTAAATTAAATTACAAATGCCGCACTGTAAAACTACTCCACTACAAGTAAAGGACCTGCATTCAAATCCTTACTTAAGTA
>NW_023339763.1:14367258-14370414 GCF_004916995.1 Morone saxatilis | reverse complement strand
AAAGTACTCATAGTGCAGTAAAATGGTCCCTGTCAGTGCTCATTTTAACTACTTTATATACTGTTGGGTACAGCAATGCATCATATTCTGTACGATTATTGTATGTTTGTAGTGTCACTGTCCTGTGGAGAACCAAGTATCTCTAAAAAGTCAACTTTTCCAGAGCTAAAAAAAGGTGGTTTTATAATTTCTCATTTCTTAATGCTCATAAAGGAACACTTTATCCTTAATCCATTTAATGATTCAAAATGACCAAATTTGGAGATACATGGTTTTCACTGGACAATTTGTGAAGGAGCTGTCAGCTGTAGTCCATAAAAGTATAAAGTTGCATAAAATAGAAATACTCATATATTAAATAAGAACTTTGAATGTGTACTTAAGTTCAGTACTTGAGTAAATTTACTTAGTTAAATTCCACCACTGTTTTTCATCAACTGTTGTAACCTCTGTAGTTTGCTTTGTCATCTACAATTACCTTTTGCAATATAAAAATAGAGCAATTTGTTTGTTATATTAGAGTCATTACCCCACGCATTTCTCATCACGCTTGGTGCCTCCAAAGAGAAAAATGCAGAGAGGCAAGATTCTTTAGTCTGTGTCAGACCGGTTATAGGACGGACTTGTGGCTTCCTGAGTTTCTGGTTGCTTTGTTTGATTCCTGCGTGTACACTGTTGACTCCAACTGTCTCTTTTAAGCGGAAGCCAGTTTCCGATAAACCCATTTACCCTTCCCTTTTTTTCCCTCGTCATCTCTGTCAATCATGTTGATGTTTTCGCCATCTATTTTCTATCAAACATGCAATCCAGACATGAGTGACGTCTATGACCCAGTGAATATTCTTCGCTGTCGCTCTTAGGCTCACATTCTGTGGTGTGAACAGGAACAAAATGATCTAAGTGTGAGCACTGAAAGCAGAAAATGTTCATGTAAACACATACATACTTCAGACAGACACTTCATATCCATTATTATGGAAATACATACAGCACTTCTGAAACACTACACTTATAATATACCCATTTCAGAGTGAATATTATTTTACCTTGACATCTACTTTACTTTGCTTGTATAAATGTTAACATCATCTGTGAGTAAGATGTTAACATTGATTCACCAGCATCATCAATCTGCTGTAATTGTTTAGGGCTTCAGATATAAATAGAACTCTGTGTCATAAATGCTCTTTGGTTTCTGTCTGTATATCATGCTGCAGATCAGCATCGTCCTCCTCCAAGTCCAAGTTTGTTTCTACAGCATGACAGACACGTTAATGTGGAGCAGCTGGTGTTTGTTAGCCCAAGTTTGTACTTTAGGAAACTTTAAACTTGCCAAATCGACTTCAGGTAAATGCTGTGCCTGTCTTGGCAAACAGCTGTTGAGATGACGGGGAACATGAGCTACAGCAGTGACAGTATCTCCAGCAGCACAGGATGTTTGTCACAACCGATGCACACATGCTTCTGCAGTGCACTTCTCATGCTTTGTAACTCTCTATCAGGTGATCCACAGCACACTGTGAAAAATCTTCCCTAAAAGGATTCAGAATTTGTTTCCCACAAAGGGGAACAGATGGTTTTCTGTCAAAAGCTTTGTTTAAAAGTGTGATGGTCAGTGTGCTTGAAAAACCTGAAGCTGCACCCTGTCACACTAGATAAACAGGAAGAAGAAAAGTTAACAAAAGGTGAAGTGGTGGTGATGGGTCGACGTGGTTACCTTTTTTTGGCTTTGTTCGTTTGCAGTCAGCTTCTTCCCCTTCTCTCTCTAGTTTCTCCTCCCGCTCTTCCCAGCGCCGCACCTGCTCCTGGCGCATTTTCAGGAACAGAGTCTTTTTCTGGTCCTCATTAAGTGCATTCAGCACATCGGGGTCAATGTACATGTCCTTTAAAATCTGCTGCAGCATGTTGGCGGCTGAATGGTGCGGCTAACTTGGTACTGCGTGGCCAAGCAGGTGTAGGAAGGAGGCGCTGTCCTTTGGCCAGCAGCTTCTTGAGATGGACAGTGTTGGTTTATAGTCTCATGTCGTTGAAGAAGACTTCCACTGCTTCTTTATCCTAAATCCACTCTTATTTACTCAGAAACTCTTCCTCATGAATCAAGGTGCATGTTCAACCTCACACACACTTTTGTACATAATGTACAACCACACACACGCATTCACGCACACAAAATCCTGTTTCCTCCCTGTGGTATGCTGTTGAGTTTCCCCACCCTACAAAGATGTCAGTTTGCTTTGTCTTTGGAGGTCATCATTGGGACATTCTACAAAAAAAACGACAGAGAACACTTGAATCAAACATTTGGAGGATTATATTGTGCCCTACAGGGGTCTACATTTTTCTCAAAGTTGCAAAGTCCTATATATTTCTTGACTCCACCTTTGTCACATTCAAAAACTTTTTTCTTTCAGTCATTCCTTTGGAAAGTCTGTTTCAGTCGGTTATCTTGTCCCTCCCTTCATGACTACAGAAGGGCTCAAACCCTGTTTCTAAACTGACAGAAAGACTGCAGCCCAAAATGGGAGGAGATTCCAAAGGAATGGGACTGTTTCTGTCATCAGTGGCCCTCCTCCCTCCTCCCCCACCTCACCACTCGTCCCTTCCCAAACCCATGTTCCTTTCTCCCCCAAACTCCCACGAGATAGCGGCTCCATTTTAACATGGTCAGTTTCTGCTTGCCTGAGAAAAAAATAAACCCAAAACACACCAGGGTCATAGCCCAGGACAGCATGAGCCGGTTACTCTAACAAGGGGATTGAAATGGACTCCTCCAATCACAGTGGGTAGTTAAACAATGGCTACCACATAAGCAGCACTTGGAGGGAAAGAAAGCTTGTCTCAGGCTGAGAACTATCACACTGGTGGAATACAGATTGGTGTCTACTAAACACATTGTAGGTTGCAGAGAAGGAAGCCCAGGAAAGGGGGAGAAAGTGAACAGAGAAAGGAGGTGATACAAAGCCAAAGGGAATTGCAAGAGAAGGGTAGAATTTGCTCAAGTACTCACAGTGGGATGTAGACAGCCGCTCCACAGCAGTGTATGCTAACTAAGCTGAGAGAGTCAGAGCGCCTGTGGGTCCTCCTCGTCTTTGTGTGTGTATGACTGGGCTGATGACATCACAGCATTCCATAATCTCTCTCCCTCCCTCTCTCTCT
>NW_023339763.1:14340786-14367224 GCF_004916995.1 Morone saxatilis | reverse complement strand
ACACACACACACACTTTATTTTAAAAAGGGGAAGCGAGCAATTCAGGAAGTTGACCTCACACATTAAAGAAGTTGTAAAAAAAAGAAAGAAAGAAAGAAAGAAAGAAAGAAAGAGGGGAAAAATTCACTGCTCTCCCACCCACAAAACTCCTGGTGAACGTATAAAAAAAGTTAATACAAAAGGGCACTGCACTAACTATTAAATAGATATAACGTACAGATGTTATTTCACTGTTAACTTCAATTATTGCTTAAATATCAGATTATGAACCATGTTTTCATATCTTCTTACCTTCTCATCAGTTAGTTGATATATAGTGCATTGTTACACATGTGTTCTATTTTTTTAAATTTAAATGACATCCTGACATGATGCCAGGTACTGTGGCATTATAATATTAGTTTTAACCTATCGAGCAAGAGTTACAACAATAAAACATAAATAGTGGCTTAATTTGTTTGCAGTGATTCTAAATCGTATGTACATATTCGATGCAGATTGTGGCATTTCTTTAAGCACATGTTCACGTTACCATGTCTGTTGTTAGTTCTACCACAGTGAAGCCAAAGGCATCTCTCTCCACTGGGACTTTGTTTCTGATCATTTATAGGTAAAGAGCATCCTCTAGTGGCCAACACCAGAGACGCCTGCAATGAATTACGTCACCACCGAAGCCAATGCTGCTTTAGCACTAAATTACAAGTTGAATGAAAATGGAAGCAATGCTAGAGCGAAGGCAGCATTTCCAAACACATGCTGTGCAAATAAACATGCTGGCACTTGTACACAAACGGTAAAAAAGTGGCAGGATGTTGCACAGGCCGTTCATACCATTCAGTGCTGTCAGGCAGTGCTCAGATAATGATGACCATGTTGCAACAGCCATAAAATATGAGTGTGATCAAGTAGTTCTCTCTCAGCTTGCAGTGTGGCAGATGGACCAGAGTAAACCTGTTATATTAATCTTCCCCAGCAGCATTCCTGGGAGTGATTACTGCCATTGTGCTTCTAAGTAGCATGACTTTGAAAATAAAAGGCTTTTTATTAGTGTTTCATCAACTGGATACAATGCGCTTCCACAAAGATTGTCTTGTTTTGACTTAATACAATTTATTACCAGTTCTGAGGCGTCGCACTAGCGCTTGCAAAGCTGTGATGACCTAAACCAATCCTCTAATGTGGGTTCTTGGATGAAGAGCAAACTTGGAGTCTGAGTTGGCATCTGAGCTGGAGTCCATCTCAATTTAGCACATTCCCTTCACCCTTCCTCCTGGCCAGCAGGGGGGCCAAGAGGCTGGGAGACATCAACTTCGCCACAAAGCCCAATAACACATATGTCCTGCAGAAATGCCTTTGAGCAAGTCCAGAACCTGCACTCTGACCTCCCTGGAGAGTGAGCGTTTGGTGGAAGATAAAACCTTAATTCGTCCTTATATTGACATTTTTCTGTCTCTGTTTCTTCAGGTAGGTGGTCACTGAGAAGGCACAGGATCTTTTAAAGTAATAAAAATCCTCTGAACATTGATGGCCTGCCTATGCCACGTTTTTAGTGGCACAAACAAAACCGAGCCTGCTGCTGATCTGCTGAGTGATAATGCCTGGCCTATTTTCAGTATTTGTAATTATTTACATCTTCATAATTCCATTTTATCAACATGCATTAAACCAGAAATCTAACTTGTGACTAGAAATCCATTTAATTTGTAAATAGCTGTAAAAGACCTTGTGACCTGATTGTCAATTGGCATTGACTTGTAATCACTGTGGCGCATTGGAAAAAAATTGTTATTTGCAAACAGTCGATGTACAGGTTCTGTCAGGTCGTGATCACTATGCTCTCATTTCTTTAGTGTTATATGAGCAGTAAAGCTCATTGCATACAGATCACAAATGGCATAGTCAGGATGATTAGAGAACAAAGTAATGCTTTATTTTACAGCCTGGTATTACACATACAGTACTAATGTAGAAATCTCTAAGAAGAAATGAGTACTTGTCATTGCAAAGTTTGTATTTTAAAGGCTGTAAAATTAAGCTTTAGTAATTAGTATCCTTGCAAACGTAGAGTCATGTAGAGACATTGTGGACAACACTACGTCAAAATTAAACATACTTATCATCAGTGAATTGTAGACATTTTGGGATGTTTTTTTTTTTCCAACAAGAAACGAAACATAAAAAACACATACATTTCGAATGTAGATTTTCCCTCATGGGTAAATTAAATTTATTTTTTAAAATTTGTCAAATGTACATAAATTATATTTAATGCATCAAAACCAAATGAGCAAATCAAAAACCCTCTTTAAAAAAACAGAACCAACATAAGAGAGAACGACATTCTTTGTTGAGATCATTTTAAACAAGTATTGGTCAGGCATTTCATTAACCTGGGAAAGCAAAGTGCTACACACAACAACCACTGAAGACAGTTCACCATACACCTTAATGAGGATTGGACTGAAGCACCTTTTCTTAGCTTAAAGCTAAAATGGAGATTTCACTGTATTTTTAAGTTTTCCTTTTCACAAAAACTCCATTGTGTGTTTATAGTCTACCTTCAACAACCCATAAGCCAAGTTTACCGTTTTCCTAAAGAGAGGCATACTTGCAGCGACATTGTTCTATTTCAAGGTAAAGTACTTATGTGAACTGCTTGACCCAACAGGCTGCTAAGACCTTGGTTTACTATATTTTCCTCTAGGATGGAGCTTTGAGTGCAAATAAAGGCATACATTTCCTTCATGAGAAATAAACATGGAATTCAGCCACATGCTTTCAAATAGTAATCATATATTTAATTGATATACATATATTGCCACCATTGGCACATACGATATTGCACACAGTGATGAAATGTTGCACAGAAAAAATAGATATATTTTTTGTGGGCGAAAACATTCCAAAATTACAAATAATGTGGAATAACGCTGAAAAGGTAAAACTACGTAAAACAAAAAAACAAAACAAGACATGCTTGCTGCTCCCCATTAATTGAGCGACTTACAACTTACACATAACTACCCAAGCCATAGAACGAGCATTTAAAAGGGGGCTTTCCGACAAAAATTTATATCTTTTCAGGCAACTACCGATGTTCCCAATCAGCCCCTGCTCTCCCTGCTAATGCGCTTGGCTAGTGAAGAGCCAACTCTTCTGCATCATCTTGCATCTAGGTGACCACCCCCTTCCATGTTTACATGTAGGCCGATACCTGGATGGCTGGGGAATGGGGCTGGCAATGGAGTTAGGGAAGAAGGAAAGGTAGCAGAAAAAAGTTAAGAATTCTGCTCCAATTTTTTTTCTTAAAGAGTCTGTAAAAAACTCTTTTAGCACCACGAGTCGTGCGCTAGCACACAAGGGGGCTGAGACACAAAAAAAAATGGAAGAAAGAGGAAAAACAGAACAAAAAAGAAGCCAAACTGCGATCCAAAGCACCAGGCCAGCGTGTAAGCATGCGGAGTGTGTAAGGCACCAGGTTGTTTATATGCTGAAGAGGATGCTCCCAATCAGGTATCTTTAGGCTATACCAGAGGCTCCAAAAATAGGTGGTCAAGGACAGTCTAGTTTGCTGGTTTCCAGTCAATCTAAACATGGGAGCAATCATTTAATTCAATGCTGAGGTAAATCTGACATTATCTGATTGTTGCCAGTTTCTCTGGAGTTTACTGACAGAGTTTATAAAACTGCTATCACACATCTATGAGATGCGACTGAACTGGATTAGAACCAGTTGTTTTCCGTGTGGCAGCCCAAATATTTACAATTAGACCAAAACTGAATCTCATCACCCCCAGGTAGATATTTGGGCTTACAAATCTAGAAGTAGAGCTATGAGTATGTATCCAAAGTAGCCCCACTGAACTTCACATCTTCAGATCTTACAGGGATGGGCACATGCAACACACTACTGGAGGTTCACCCACAGGCGAACTGAACCCTCTTCACCCTCGGCTTATATAGGCGTGCTCCTCAGTGACCCTCCTCATAGTGTGATGGTGATATTTTGATTACAGTTCGCAAGGTCACTCCTTTTACAATCACGCTTTGAAACGACTTCCACTACAACTACACCAAGCCTTTGGATGGAAATCACTTGGTACTCAGACTTGAGATTCGTACACTATAGGCAGATAAAGATACATATGGAAGGGTCCTTGAGCCAATATTTTGGGAGACCAACGAAATCTATCTTAGTGCAGATTAACATGCAGCAACAGCACTCCTTGGCACCATTTGGACTTTTTATGACTGAACAAGATCACAATACGTTTTGTTTCAGATGTACTAACCAATAATGCTCTGCTGAATTTTTGCCTCTTTCTTCTTCAGTCCACTAAGCCATTCTGCACAGTATGTGTAGGGTGTTTATCTTGTTAGGTAATCTGCAATTCAGGCCATTTGCTACATGTTGTCACTGCATTTCCTCTATCGAATACACATTTAGTACCTTTAAAATGAACACATTGCATTAACAACGAGACACAAAGGTAGTCTATAATATAACCATCTGCATGGCAACAATTTCAACTGAAACAAAATTACAATATTAATATTTCTTTGAATGCCTCTGGCAAATGTCATCGTGTGGAGACCCATTGACCAGTTCAATATATTTGATTTTTATGCAATGCATATTGCACAACAAATAGAGCACTTATTTCATTTCATGAAAATGCCTATATGTTCCTTTTATACTGCATGACATCTAACCAGTTTTCCGAAGCAGGCCTAGCCCTCATATGATTTATGTGTAAACACATCTCTACTCACAGGTAAAGGTAAATAGGATGGCAAGTACATGTGACAACCTTTTAGAAAGTTTTTTGAATTTTGGTTTAAAAATTAAAATATCTGATTTGTGCTGAAGTCATTAGCTCACATGGAAAGGAAACGCTTTTTCCTCGGAACTCGGCAACAATTCCATTTGAACATTGCAAACACTTCTTTTTTTTTTCTTTTTTTTTTACAATAGCTTTAACTGGTACAAAAGTTTTCTGTTAATAAGGGAAATAAACACTCGGTTCAATATTGTTTGTCAAGTAGGAAACAATGTTCAAATATAATGTTATTACTTTGTTTAGCAGCCTGTTACTGTATTAATGGTGGATAAGTGGGGTAACATCCAGCGATGAGTGACAACATGTCATAACTGTCAGGTTGTGGAGGTTTCTTATATTGTGGGTGATGCTCCCTTGGAGTTAAACCATTACAGTTAAATCTTTAGATTTCTTTCTTTATACAGTAGAGTTTTTAATTATATTTATCTTGTTATTTTCATTACTCTTGCATCTTTTTTTGCTCTCTATATCAATCCTCGTCTCCATCGTCCGCCTGCATCTCCTCTTGTTGCTGCAGCTCGCATGCCCTTTTCTCCCGCTGCTTCTCCTGGATCTTCTTCATCTCCTCGGCATATTTACTGAAAGTATTCCCAAATTTGGACCACACTTTGTAGGGCACCGTGATTGAGTTGCGGTACGTTGGCTTCACCTCGCTTACCCTCATGAACACACCATACTTATTGGATCCGACGTCGAAGAAAAACCGTTTGTTGTCCACAGTCAATGATGACCCTTCGGGCAACTCTGCAGGTTCGTCCTCTACACCGTAATCGTCAATAAGTTTAGCCAAAGCGTCACG
Source organism: Morone saxatilis (assembly GCF_004916995.1). Lineage (NCBI taxonomy): Eukaryota > Metazoa > Chordata > Actinopteri > Moronidae > Morone > Morone saxatilis. Next base: position 14,361,583 of record NW_023339763.1, on the reverse strand, counting down.
AAACTCAATAAGTCCCTGGGCAGGCAGAGCAATCGTCTGGCCTTGCGTGGATCCCAAACCGGGCCCCCGGTTAACGGTCTGTCGAATCCTCAGGAACCGTCCCCTCTGGTTCTCTTTCAGATCCATATAGTATTTCCGATTTTCTCGGACCAAGAACTCGCTTTTGAGTGCTCGCCTGGGCTCGTCTTGTACCAGTCCCGGGTTGCTCGGACCTAGCTGGGCATAATGTTCGATGAAGTCCCCCAAGTAGTCACGGAACTCGACCGCCACGGACATGGAGAGAGTGAGGCGGCTCTTGTTTCCACCGGCCCCGACTTCTGCTATCTTTAAGAAGCGGCCTTTCGCGTTCTGCTTTACGTCCAAATAGAAGCGTTTGTTTTGGATGTCAACCCGCTTCGACGCCAGCTCCTGTGTCTCATGCTGGAGCCCGGAAGCCGAGCCCGCCCCTCCTGTCGCTAGGTGCATGGAACCGAAGCCTGGGCCCGTGGCTGCTCCTCCCTGCTCACTTCCACTGTCTCTGTCCGCCATGATGCTGCCTGCCTGCCTTCTCCCTCTGTCTGCTGCAAAGCCACGGCCAGCTACAGCGAACGCCGGAGCTCTCGCGAGATCTACACAGAGGTATAAAAAAAAAGACGAGGGGGGAGATGTTAATGCAGAGCGAGGACGGCTGTGTTTTCTTCTGCAAGGTGTAATGTCGTCTTACTTCTACTGAAAACGAAACCGATGGGTTTTTACTGAGAAATGCATTCCCAACAGTCTGCTTAAGTTTTGATTCGTCTGTGCAGCCTCTGGAGATGATGCTGCCTGGAAAGACCCTGACTTGCCCTCTGTTTTAAAGTGGGCTGTGAGGAGAAAATACACACTAGCACTGGTTACATTATAAGAGTCTCTGTACACGTTTATTGTAGTGATTATTTAACAGACGATGAATTAGTTGTGGTAATCTTATATTAAAAAAATATGTGGCGTATTTTAAGTGTGTGCGGATACAAAATAGGGGCCAACTCATTGATTTCTTTTGACTCAAGTGAGAAAAAGGCTGTCAGGGAAATCAAGTCTAATTCTTAAACTTTACGTTCTGCGTCGTATTCTATTCATTTGGGAGCCATTACCAAATTAAATAGATTTTTTAACATTCAACGGCACTGTGTTGGTGGCCTAGTAGGTTAATAAAATGACATTAGCAATTAAGAGTAATAACCATGAGGAAATGGTTTATCTGCCCACTACCACCCCTGTATAGCCAATGGCGCATGATCAATAATAACTTCTGATTGAACTAGTCCACCTTAACCTTTATCCACTTTTATAACATACACTGAGATGGCACCGCAGTAGTCTATCATTTATTTAAATGATTTATTTCAAAACTTGATACGCTACTTATAAATTAGCCTACTTGTTTTCCCCAAAATATAATTATAATTTCTTCTCTCACAACTCAAATTCAAATTTTACTTTCCTGGCATGGCAATATAATAGACAGTAGGCCTATAGCCAAAGCATGTCGGAGCAGGGACAGAGAGATCGTTTAACCTCTTATAATGGTTTGAGAAACAATATGTAGGGATGCAGCACAGATCACACGGTGTCAGTTGATGCCATTATACCAAAGTCTGCCTGTACCTGCCTCTATAGGTGGAATAAAATCAGTACAAACAGGCGCTTTCTTTTTTTTAGTATTATTACTCACCATGGAAGTTTTGAAAGAGGACGTGTAAAACCTTCCTGGTTGGTCAGTTTCAGGTCATTTGAGATGCAAAATATTCAGGGAGGAAAAATGCAACAAGAACAACAACAGAGCTCAGTGGGCCCTCAGTGGGCCCTCGGTGGGGCCGTCCGGGCCTCGGACTGTAGCCTGCCACGAGCGCACTCACGAGACACAAATGGAATAATAGCACTATTTTTATTCTTTGGCCTTCGGGGCGACCGTTAAGCCAAGTTGGTTTTGACTACTTAAAGTCCTCTGATTTATGACTCCAGCCCGCACATGAGTCGAGATAGTCACCAGGATATTTTCAGTGTGTGTCTCTCTCTCCAGTCCCCTCAGGTGTCCGGATCCAGCAGGGTGACGGTGCAGCTCACAGTGCCTCTTTATCACAGTGTCGATGACTGTTAAGCTGCCGTCGCAAAACATGAGTGTGCCAGAGCTGCTTCCCACCCTATAGCAGCATATCAGAGTAAGTAGTAGCCTAATCTGTATGGATCTGTGTCAGACAGGCGTGCAGATAATACCTGTAATTTGCTGTGCTCTTATTTTGCACATTTTTAGGTTGGTAGCCCACTGTCACTGTATGAAAAGACCGAATCATGCCCGTGTTGAACTGTAGGCTTACACAGTCAATAGGCTTTTAGGCCTATAACCATTACACCATATTACAGACGATGCGTTCTGATTGTTTGCAACTTTACACACAAATAGTAGAACAAATAAACAAATAGTGTTCTAGTTTTGCATTTACCTATCCAAAAAATAAAAAATAAAAATATAAAATCAACAGATTTCCATGTACCTGTTATTGCAAATATTGTTCCCATGCTGGCGATACTTTCTCCACAGAAATTAATCTTCCTTCTTGTCCACCTGGAAACAAATTTGACTGCACAGACCTTTCTCTTGAAGCGTCTATAGGCAGCATATAGGCCTAGATTTTTATTTTATTAGCTTTAATTCGTTTGTGCCAATTTGGCTATAGCTGAGTCCCCGCACCTTATTCCTGAGCGTTTTAATATTTTTCTCTGACAACTCTGGCAATCATATATGCATAGAAAATGACAAGTGAGGCAGTTGTTTTATTTTGACACTGGCTTGAAGTATGGCGCCAGAGTTTTATATGAGTCATTAAACCTGCAATTTGCTTGCATGTGAAAAACTAACTAACTAGACTATTGGTCTTATAATTCAGCCTGGCCTTTACACGTCGGGGTGGCAATAAATTCAGTTCAAAAGTCGAATTAAAATATTGATTAGCGAATGCAATAACATGTTAATATAAAAGAGTTTCATGTATAATTTCAGTCGGTATTGTGGAACAGCACATCTAAACGACTATCCTTTACACAGATGCTGAATCTCACACATCTCCCTCTCCCTTTTTATATATCTTGAATACTATTTGTGTGCGTAAATGTGCGTAAGAGTTCCATATTGCTGTGCGGTGGATTCCAGCTAACTAACTCCTAAATACAAAGGATGGCTGGCTGCTTTACGCTGTTTAAACTGGACGCTCATTCAGAATTATTTCAGTCAATATTCGTTATGCACTTCAGAAATATTTGTATTAAAAGGGGGAGGATTTATTTTAGCTTCAATGTAATTTGATCCGTGATCAGTTTTTAAACAGGTTTTTAGATCTGATTGTGTATTGCTTGAACATATTATTTTATTTTTCTTCTTAAAAAAGAAAAACAATGCATCAAATGGACAGAATTGTTAAAAGTAAATAAGAAACTATGATACTTTTCAACGTGGATATTTCCTCAGTGTGGGTATCCTAAAGGCTGTCTGAAGGCCTTGGAGTTCAGGAATGGAGTTCAGTAATACCAATAAAGGTATTCTAACCGAGAAAATAAAACTCTTAAAATATGTCTATATTTATAGATGATTTTTTTATTTATAGATAACTCTTGATTGTGTCACACAGTGGAATATTAAGACATATATATTATTTAAAATGTTTTTATATGGTCAAATGTACTTACCTTTTGTATATAAATGCATTAAATATAATGAATATCCTTTTGTAAAAAGTGTTTTGTTTCAATTCATTCAATGCACCACTATCATGATACTAAAGTTCATGAGCATATAAATGTGATATTGAGTCAGAATGCTGCAGAAAGACAGGTGAAGTAATTATTTCTATTTATATTTTCTGCTCGTTATCTAGACCAAAGCAATACAAAATAAATATATAATATTTTTATCGTATTAGAGAGGTAAAATATTCGAATTAATTATTGATAATACAACAACCATTAGACTTAAAACGCTGTAATGAACATGTAAAGAAATAAGTGAGGTTCTTTTATTGAAAACCAGTAGTCCAAAATAATGTTTGGGCCAGAACATAAAACCTCTTTATGAGTTGCTGTGTATGTGAGACGAGGAGAGCATGCCGGCCTAAAGGGGTTAGGCCTATCACTCTTGAGCTAATTTTCTCTCTGCTAACTTTCTTACTTAACCGCGGTCTTCGTTAAGATTGCTTATATAAACTCATAAATATGCTCTGCTCTTATTGCCTCAAAGGTCGCCCGGCCTCCTGATAGGCTCCATAGCAATCCTCACTTATTGTCACACAAAATCCAGTCATGTCTGGAGAAGTAAAACAATTAATAAATTGTTGGTTACCATAATAAGACAAACCAACCTCGACTAAAGCAAAAATGAATTAAAACTAAATAATAAAAAGATGGAAATGTAAATAACTCCTGTATCATTCTGAGTATGATTTAGGCCTATTTATGCAGAAATTGCATGCAGGTTAGCCGCCTGGTTGCTTTATCCTCACCTTTCCTTGCTGTACCATTATTTCATTATGTCAGTCTCGTTAAATTTCATTTGAGTCCAAGCTTTTTAATTCTTTACTTTAATTTCGTTCTGTTAAAGCAAAGCAGCAGCTGCCCTTATCTCTTTTAGTGAAGCGCTCTTTCCTTTATTGTCTCCCCTCAGCCAGTTGGATGTATGTGATAAACACGAGTCTGGATGCATGCAAAATGTGTAAGTAATTCCTATATATCCTATACTGAAACTCAGACGAGGTTTTATTGTTTGACATCCATTTTCTATCTATCCTGCGTAAGATGTACCATCCCTTTCTCTGTCGGGGCCTCAACTGCCCATAAATAAATAAATAAATCCCCATTTAGAAATCCATCCGACATTCTAATGCAAAATCTCACCATGAGCCATGGTACATTTCTGTCTAATTTACAGACGATATGGCTCAGAAAAAAACCTGTCAATTTAATTAATCCATCATCAATCAGTAGACCTACTTGGCCTATTTTTTTCAGACCAATTTTTAATCATGAATATGAATCAGTAAAAAAACAACTCTGTTCGGATGCCGAGGCCACGTCCAACGCAGATTTCAGCCTCAAAACAGGTGTCGTCGCAGTTTAAGAGAAAAGGCAGCCGCTGTGATCACCTCACAAAGTTTTGCCCTACATCCCGACACAGGAATGCTGTGGCGCTGCTCCAAACGCAGCTCCATTATTATTTCAGATCAGACGCGGGGCCGTATACTGCGTGTCATGCTTCTGTAAACTCTGAAAAACGATGACACATGCTTGGCTGCACGTTAGGACACTTAAATGCTGCAGGACACCAACCATCCGAGTGACATGTAAGTAAAAGCGTCATCCCACCAGGCGAGATCCCACAACCTACCTTACACCGCTCAGTCTGCGGGCGGAGGAGCGTCTTAAAGCCTCGACGGCGTGCTGCAGGAGACAAGACAGGGCAACGGACACATGTGAATACGCAGGCCTTTTTTTATGACAGCACAGCTGACTGCTTCTGCTTGCTTCACAAGATGGACAAGAAACGGCGAGTCGTGGCACGGAGAGCGACACACGCACAAGTTCAACGCCGCACGCTTCACCTCTGATGTCAACACGCACTGTGGGAACTCGGTAGACGGGCGCCCCCTCTTGGTCGTATTTGGTGTTGCAGCTGTGCCTTCTAATGGTAACAGGTAGGACAACATTTTTTTTTTGCAACTAAAAATGGAGGGCAGTGTCTAAAGAAACAAGTGAGCTTTGCTTCTGTCATCGCCCTTGTTATGTGTGCAGTTCGGGGTCGACGTTGTGACATGTGTCTCTCTTTTGGTTGAATCTTTGAGGGAATTAGTTTTACACTCAGGCATACGCGGATGTGCGTCTATTGTGTGTGTTTGTGTTAAGAGTGTTGTTTTAGAAGCACTCTTACAGGGAAGAGGACTTCAGTTCACACAGTTATTAAAGATTGGCCCTTACATCAGCACCATGGGGCTAATTTATAGGCCCTGTAAAGTTTCAGGACCACGGAGAGCAGCCACGTCTGCGTCAGGTCTTCCGGACATGTGCTTACGTGAAAACATAAGTAAATGTGGAGATATATGTGTATTTTATAAATGCACAACACTAATTAGTTTGTTCTGAGACTCATGGGCTCATCGTTTTAGCATAATTCAATACATACATGTGCATTGCTCTAAACTTATCCTATGTCTCTGATAGCGTTATTATTTCATTCCACAGTGGGAATATTTTATTGGACAGATATTCAGATTTGGTGTCCTGCTTTTTCCCAAGTTAGTACCTTTGCTGTTTGATTTACAGCAGCATTTACAGCAAGTATGTGTCAAATTGCTCATAAATACACTGCGGTCAGCAGATGTCGCTCTTTGTAAATACTGTCAGTACAACATCCTGTATCCGCATTCTTTTTGGCATTTAAGGCTAAACCAAACCAAACCAAACAAAACCAAACCATCACAGTCATAACTCCATCTAAACATTGCGAGTGGTGATAACCACACGTGTTAATATCCCTGTTTTAATTTGTGTCCAGTTAGGTTTAGTCATTTGTCAAAGTGTCCTCTCAGAGCTACGTTATCATGTGAACATATTCAATTATAACTGTAAAGACACAGCGAGGCACACTTTCACTGAATTCTCTCCTTCTCAAGTGGTTATAAATAGTTTCCCTCTGCTTTGGACCCGATATTGCTGCTGTTTTAGCTGTATGGATTTAATGCGGTGCTTCAACATCAGTTTTTTTAGAGGCAGAGCAGCGAATGTGACCTGAATGCAGGGCATGACTTAATGGGATGAGACGCAAAACTCATTCAAAACAGTCTCTTGAAGAAATCTGAAATGCTTTCGCAGCCTTAGTCATCGCAGCCATATGGTTTTTCTAGGCCCACCGGACTATATGCGGCTGCATTTTTTAATGTGAATCTATTTCTTTTCTTTTTTTTTTTTTTTGGAGTGATGCCTTGGCTACAGTAAGATGCGATTTTGAGGAGGGACAGTCATGGATTTAGGATTTCGTTGGTTTCATTATAACGTGAGATCACCGCTGATAAAACACCATGGAGTGATTGACATACAGTAACTGGGTTTTGGGAGTGAGGAGATCGACCCTTTGGTCCATCGGTTGCCTGTATCTCAGTGCTCCAATCCTGCGTTTTTGTTGACGGAGCCCCTTGGCAATCGGCATTATTTTCTCTCCGTCTGTGGCTAGTGGGGGAGGCGGAGAGAGAGCCGCGGTGGAAGGCGCCGTATTAGCGTTATAGCTGCCGACCAGAAATATTCTTTTATTTTTTGGAATGAAACGTGGCTTATGTTTTGCGGCCGGACTACCAAACTTGTGGTTCACTGCAGCATTTTGCGTCTTTTTTCCCTCCGCTGCAGATGATACGGAAAACCATCATAGCGGTACCCCACCACTGCAATTTTTGGGCAAAGATAAGAGTGGCGTCGTCTTGCAGTTAAGGCTACTATGGCAGCATAGGGGGCATCTTCTGGAGGGGAGAATCCGCCAATTTCCTTGCTTAGCCTATCTACGATGCCTTATTATTAGCAGAAAGCAGTGACTGGATTTGAAACCCAGCATCATCCCGCGGTTTCCCCCGTTTCAAAGCTGCTGTTTACCCATTGAAAATCACTCGAAAAAGCAGCGGATCCCGATGGCATGGACACTTATGCAAGGTCTGCCGCGCTGCCGTGCTACTGGAGCCTACTTGCTGTCTCTTCATTCAACCCAGCTCCATCGCCATCGCCCCGCAGCCGAGAGAGCCCTGCCGCAACGCGACCAGCGACCACCGAGCCAAAGCAGGCGGCATGAGGCTTGATTCAGTACATTTATCCATGCTGGTCATCGGGGTCTCATTCGCCTGCTACTCCCCGAGTTTGAATTCCCTGCAGGACCAGGCTTACAAATCCGCCGTGGTGATCGAGGGCAAGGTGCAGTCTACGCCTGTGAACGTCTCCGCGGAGCCGTACCGTGTGAATGTCAAAGTGCTGGATGTTTGGCCCCTAAACAGCGGGGGTCTGGAGCGAGAACAGCTCGTCACCGTAGGGGAATTTGGATCTGAGGCTCCGTGCACCAAAGTGAAGAAGAACCACAAGTACATTTTTTTCATGGACCCCACTGACGAGCCCTTGGTTTTCAAGGCATCGTTTGCGCCTCTGGACACGAGTGCAAAGAACCTAAAAAAGGATGTTGGGAAGATCTTGTGTGAGGACTGCGGTAAGTTAATGTATTGTGGATTACCGGTCAAGTCCAACCCGGAAGAATGAACGGTCTGTTAACAGCCCGCTGGCTTAGGGGGCTTTTGGTAACAGGCACTCTGGTGAATTGTGGTTATTATGGCCACGGCATGGTTTGGAGTCAGTGGGTACCAGATAGGTGCCTAAGGGGCGTCTATGCAGCAATTTTCGACAACTCTCGCAGGCTCCCATAGCCCACATGATCAATCAAACTCTCTTTCTCTCTCCCATTCTCTTTCCCCCTGAACTGCATCAGACATGCGCCTCGCACTGTTGCTTATGAGGAATTGCAGTTGGTGTGTATCGAACTATCTGCATCCTGCAAACCCGCATTATACTTTAAAGCTTTTAGGCGCATTCTAGCTCATCTTTCACTGTTCTAGGCTTCACATATAGATTTGTGTTTTTTTAGAAATTGTCACGGCTTTCTTCTGTGAACACCGAGCACATGCATTTGATGGACCCGGTACAATTTCAGGACCAGGGACAGCGGCCTGTATCACCGCTATCACGTGTGGAAAATCAGGCTGCCCTAAGCAAATTGGTTCCTGGGCTATATTTAGGCTCACGCCCTGCTTTAATGCTTTAATACCCCGTACTTTGGCATAGGCTGGCGTAGTCCAAGTCCTGTATACACACATACATCTTCTAGTGCAGGCAGAGGGCTAGTAGTGGGTGTTGTAGTCCTTACCTGGAATCTATGGGGTTGTTGTTGTTGTTGAAACTATCAAATTATCAACTTAACCACTCAACACTTGAGGGTTTTAGTTAAGAGTCATGCCCGAATTGTTCAGGACTGGACTTTGGTCAGTAGATGTCGCCCTTAGGGAATCATTTTAAAATCACACCAGTCACATTTTATGTGTAACAAGTCGTTATTTATTTTTTTAGTATATCCATTGTCACGGATGATATTCAGGTGTATTTATATTGTTATATATGCTCGCCCCCCTCCTCTCCCTCCCACGTGGCTTATTGTAAGATTTCACAAATGAGAATCAAGGCTGATCATTTTGTCCAGGCTATGGAAGTTGAAGAAAGTGATCAGGAGCAATGCTGAATATGGCTTCACACATTCATGTACATGTGTAGGAGGATGCAGAGACACACATTTTCTCTTTTAAAATTGTGCATTGTTTAGTGACAGTATTCATGGGGCTAAGAGCTGCTTGTCTTTCTTGCTCTCCACCGTGAGTAAAACTAGTCTCTGCTCCTTTAATTATAAAGTAGTGTCAGTGTCTGTAACTGGATCTCAAACACCTCGCAGTGCTTGTCACAGAGCCACTCCTTTACTTGTGTCTACAACTAATGTCCAACGCTGGCCAGCCTGCAACACAAAGCCAAAACGTGAGGCAGCTTGTCTTCCATACTTTGAATGTTTTGAGCCAGTACGAGCACATGTCACACATATAATAAGATATAATATTTTACTATTGTATGGTACACACATTTGTACTTCCACTCAAGTGTTGTGGCCTAGAACATGATGTGTGCCCTGTACCGCCGCCTTCTCAAATCCTCTTAGCTTGTACTCATGAGACACGAATGCTCCCCTCTCTTTTTGATTTTGCCACACTCACTCTGGCTTTTAAACTCATCATCCCATTAGAGAGGTAACACAAAATGGACCTTATTACCTCCTGAGTTCCTTGAACAGCCCAGACATCCCCCGTCAATTCTTCTGCCACTTAGCAAAGCTCGCCAGTGACGCGATCAAACTGGCACGGCCACCTCACTTTGTTACCTCAGAGAGTTGCCACACCCGCTTCCTGGGCCTCTGTAGATCTCTTTTATTTAGTTCAAAGTACCCAACAACATAGCTGATGTTGCTCGGGTGGGGCTTTGTAATTGAGGGACTTTAGTACACAGTGTAATTGATCTCATCACTGTTTATTTTCTGACCCTGCCTCCTCCCCAATCATGCCACTTTCAACATAGAGACAAACAGTTAGTCCCTTGACATTCTCTTGCACCTTTGAGCTCCCTCCTTTATTCAGCAGGGACTCAGGATCAACAATAACTGCTTCCTTCCCTCATATTAAGTTCCCTAACACCGTATCAGTGCATCTGTATTATGGGCCATTGTGTCTTGGCCTTGAACCTTGAACTGCTGCATAAGCAGCTTTGTCTGGGCCCAGACATTGATTCCAGGCCCACTTAGCACACATCTCAAACTTGCCTTGAATCCCTCTCGCGCACAAGCTCCCAAGTGTGTGCACCAGGGGACTGAACGTACATACTGTACAGCTCTTAAAGTTGTTGTCTTCTGGTTCCTAAGGGCTGGCTGAAAAACAGGCTACCTACAGCACTTAACCACCTGTACCCCTTCCTCAGGATCCAGTCAGCTGGGAGCTCTGGGTTTCCTGCCAAAGAAGAAAAGAAAACACCAAGACATACTGTTCTTCTGATATAGATTACAACAAACATGTGCAAACACAGGCTCTTTTTAAGCTATCAAATCTGTCTCTCATACTGGCTGCCAATGTCTCCAGCAGATCATGTTGTACCTGACTGATACTGCAACATTGTCTCTGGCATTATTGTACTGTAAAGAAAAGAAAGGGTGTATTCCAAACTGTAAAGTCTAGTACTGTATCTTAGCATAAACACATGACAGCAAGTATTTCAAGTCCAGTGCTGCTTTGTGACAAGTCACTGATGACAAAACACCATCTCCTGTAAGATGAAGTTTGCCTTAAGGAACATTTAATCCAGACACATGTTACACAGAGTAAGGCAATTCACAGTGGACCATGCAGTATAACTGCAGCCACCTCAAATGACATTATGAGGCCCTATGACCTATTCCTCTGTGCACACTTTTGTATTTACTCCCCTTTCTACCTTATTGGTATAGAAGTAGTGAACCAGGAATTCGACATCTCTTTATACACGTTTTCGTCCACTTGTCATAAATTAAATCTAATCCATTCAGACACTGAGTCCTTTTCTATGACAGAAGACAATGTTTGCATATTGTTCATTATCTTCTCTTACCAAACTGTCAATCGTGTGCTGTGTTATATACCATGCACTGCTTTTTTTGAGGGTATGAGATGAGACGACAGAAAAGATAATGACATCTACCTTAATGAGAGTGGATATGTTTTCAGGACTAGAACTAGAACTGTAATTTCAAGTATGTCCCATCTGCCTTTAAGCCGTTACTATTAGCATAACAATAGTGTTTTTGTCCTTCATGGCTCAGTCTAAATCAAAAGTCTGTATAATGAAACAAATGCGGTATGCGAGGCCCGTGGCGTTTTATCTATCCATAGACCCCATGGAGGTTGCATTTTGTGTGTGCATGTGTGTGGGTGTATACAGACTTGTGGGAGCATTGTATCAGTAAAAAAAAAAAAGACAGTACAAATCAGTACAACACTTACGCACAAAAAAAAGTCATCTGAATGGAGAAGTAACACATCGCCCAAAAAACGCCTTCATACTTGTAATTACCAAACGTGCAAATCAGTCTCACTCTTGTGAGTATTTATTTATTGCTCATTAAGCCTTGTATTTTTCTCTGACGTAAATGAATGTAACAATGTTCTTGTGAATGCACACTCTATCACTGATCTGTCACTGTGAAGTCCCACTGTATGCAGGTCGCAGCTGCTGCATTGAGGTGGTAGACAGGCAGAATTCTGCCCCGAGCTATGCATCTTTCTGTGAATTGAGAGTTCCTTAGAAGAGCTAGACATAGAACATGAATGACAGCTGCTGATGGCTAATGGGTTCTGCTCTTAGCCCATAGGTTTATCTGGTGGCGTTATGAATCCACAACCACCTACAGGTTGGTCATTATAACCCTAATAGCAAAGTACATTCAAGGGCAACGTAGCAAGCAGTTGATTGTGACAAAGGTGCTCATTTACTTTATTTAATGCCCAGATTATTGTTGTACAGGATGTGTGTTTGTTTAGATAAGTATGATTGAAGTGTTTTCAACTGTCAGTGCTGTAGTGTCTCTCGCCCAGGGCAGAGGTAGATGCTAATGAGATTGACCAGCTGGATTTGTTTCAACTGAGGTTATAGTGTATGTTTATGGGGACTGTTTTTCATGTTCACCGGGTCATTTACGCGGACAGCTGAATCTCCGCTATGCTACTCTATGCTAACAACATATCTTGATGTATATTTATAAGATGTATGAAAAAAGGGCATGGCCATTTCCAGTAATTGGCCCCTCATTTTTCTCTCCTATTAGGCACTTTCTCACAATCACTCAGTTTTGTACTCCACATTTCTAAAGACATAATTTTACAAGCTATCATTATGGCAGGGTGAGCACATTGGATCGCTGACTTTTGTGTGTACAAAAGTCACACTTCTGCAGTGACAGACCAGTTTTCATGGTAGAGTTGAGGTTTGCTGATTCAGGTCATGGTTGATACCTGTTTGCAGAGCACAGCTGTTACAAAACAGAGTGGTATGCTTGGAGCCTTTCAGTCACTGGACTTTAATACCACCTAAAAATATAAAGTCAGGGGGATTTCATCAGGTGTTGTTTGTGATGGCTGCTACAACCTATGTAAAAAACCCAGCCGATACCGATTCTGATACCAGGATTTTGCGCATCTGCAACACATGTTACCGATTATTATTTTTTAACAAGCGTATACTACTAAGCCTGTATTATTGCTATCATTGTTGTATGGCCTGGCTCAGGGCAAACCTTCTGTCAAAGTCACAGTCAAAGTATGGCGGGTCATCACTTTGCTATCCTAGCCGGGGGGAAAAAAGACGAAGAAAACACTGCTGGGAAGTAGCAGGGCCCTGTTAAGAGCTTATAGGGTGTCTGTTGGTTCATTTAATCTGTAAAGGACTGTGCAGCTCTTAGGAATGATGCATGTTTGTTGAGGCTAGATGACGAATACAGTAGTGTGGAATTTAAATGCCTGTTCTGCTCCAACTTTGGTCTTCTCAGCATTTACTTTGAAGCCCTTTACATTCAGCAGTTCTTTAAAATTGCATCAGCCCAGGCTTCATACACATTATCCATTTAAAAATTCTGACTTTTTCTGAATCATATTTTTTTAACTGGACTTTTGATAGTATGGTTTAATTGCTGTAGAGTGTGATTTTTCCTACTTTTCTGTAAGTAAAGTAGTACATAAAGTGCAGAAGGTATACAGACCCATTGTGTAGTTTATAGTTAATACAGCCTTCCAATAATCAGGGTAAAGACATGGTCTGTATAGTTAAGAGGATCTAGTCTACTGTACAGCTAAGATAGTTAGTTAAGCTGTCCTTCACTGTAATAACACACTAACCTGTTGGCCAAAAGGTTTCACTGGCATTGCCCAACATTAAGATACTTGAAGGCTTCCATGCAAAAATACCACTGATAGCTTTATTACTGAAATATTTGCTTGAAAAATACTATTTTGTTAGTGTAGCATAGCCACTTTAGTAACATTATATTCAGCTACAGTAAGTGAGAAGTTCTTGTTTTGGTAGTTACTTTTTTGGGGAATGGTACAAGCTATAGGCTACCTCACAACAACAGACTAACAATACCAATATGAGACAGATTATTTATATAAAACATGATACAGTCATTGTCAGTAGAGACCTCTGGCCTAGGCTAACCTGTGTTTCTTCATTGTAGGCTAATTTAACATTGTGCTAGCTAATATAAAAGCTAGCATACCAAAGCTATATCCCTCAACAGTAAATAGAGTAAGTTTCAATGTACATATATAAATCAGGTTATCAATTATATGAATACAATATCAATAATTTAGAAAGAGCTTTAGAAAAGTTAATGCTAGAACATTTCTCAATTTTTTTTACTTTTTTTGTGACAAAACATCCTCAAGAATCTAAAGCATCCCCAGTCGCCTTTGACACAGCACTTTTAAATGTGTTAGCAAACAGTTGCCTTATACATCCAGATAACATGGAGCAACATTAGCATCCTGAGTTGTATTTCTGGCCACCTTATGAATGTACATCCAATAATCATTCTTCTTGTATTTCTCTACCAACTGCTGCTGTAATCAAGTTATCCTTATGACAGCTAATGTAAAATAATCCCACGTAGCCAGACCTCTGTTTTATTATGTTCACAGGTTTAAAGATTTGATAGCACCATTATTTAAAAAAGGGTTTACAGAAAGCGGGTAGTAATTCTACTAGTTCTAGTTGTAGTTCGACATTAATAAAATGAGACGAGAGAGAACTAGTTTGTGCACACACAAAGAACTAACTTACTTGCCAACTTACTGACGATAAAATCCCAGCATTTCATAAGACTCACTAGCAACCCACATATTCGTTACAGAAGACCTTTCTTAGCATATACTGTTTGACTCAACATACAAAGCAAGCAAAGATGTAGTTGAGGAAACAATGGTTGCTCTGATGTTCCAATAAATTACGCCAGCATGTGCAATATTAGGGGATATGCTCACCTAAATGGAATGTAGCCGTTATTAAGGTTATTAGATACACAAAATGTCGGCCTTGAGAGAACTCTAAGCAGCTTGTCTGGTATTTCACAGTAGCAGACGTCTGACGAATATATCTAGAATGTGACAACGTCACAGATGAGATCATGAGCATGCAAGGGTGTAAATGTTAAAAAAATATATAAATTAACAGTTCATCAGTGGCTTTTTGGATGTGGAATTTGCACTGAATTGTGATTATATTTGTTTGTATTTCTTTCATTCTCATATGAACATAAGTTACATTGCTCCAGAGTTCATATTTAGCTGGTGAAATCCCAACAGCAGGAATTGGAATTGGAGATTTTCATGATTAATCTCCTAAAAGACTTACAAAAGTGCAAAAGCAGACAAAGTTGTGTTTTGATAGACTACACTAAGCAAAACCTTGGATTATACTGTACATACTCTTATCACAACAAAAAGATTCACTTCTGACGAGAAAGAACTTCTTTTGATGGGCTACATTGCTGTTTGTTTGTGAAAGCTCAGAACATGACACAAAACTAAGTTGTTTTTACTTGCTAATTCTGCTCTAATGTGCTGCACCGAAGGACTAAAGTACTACCAACCATTATGATTGGTTTAACATGAGTTTAGTTCTACATGAATGGTTTAACCACTCTACTGTGACAGATATTTTCCGCAGTTTTGAATGTCTGTTTAACATGCCCTTTGATTTCACACACACCAAAGCAATGCTTTGGATGATTATAAATTTCCATGCTGTAATACAGAATTATGTCTGGGCTCATGAAGAATAATGGGCTTACTCTAAGTTCAGCTGGATAAGAACTATGAAAACAAGTCTGCAGTGCCATGCTTGTAATTTTATATCCAATTAATCATATGATCCACATAACTGTAAACTGCTTTAGTGAGATTTTCAAAGAATTTAAAATATTTGTAAGATGCTGAGGCTGACAAAATTGCAAGCAAGGTGGTAAAAAAGGGGGAGTGAGGCCTATAGTTAAAACCTGAAAATAATTTATAAATTAATTATAATAATATTTATTGTATCTAGATCAGGTTAGTAATAGACATTTGGAGGTATGAGTATGCATATGCATTTAGCATAATCAAGATTTGGTTCATCTGCAGTTCACTGTCATTCACATAATGAGAAACCTGACAGACAAGTCAAAGATTGGTTTCTTATATACAACTCTTACCTTGTTTTTAAAATCATTGGTACATGGATCAGCAGTACAGGCAGTACAGTACTGCTGCAACACTGCAGCTTGCAAACAGCTGGCTGAAATCAGCCATCAGACAGAGGAGCAGGATTGGGTCGGCTGCTGGTGGTGTGAATGCAGATTAGTCTTACAGTTAGTACATAATGTCACAACCAATAATCTCCATTAATCTCTGGCTCGAATTCATAAAATGGGATGAAAGCTGCTTTTAGAACAGCAAAACTATTTAGACCACCTATTTTCTGTGAGGACACCCATATTTATGTCTATTATTTATGTACGGATTTGGTGGTAGAATTGTATTTGCCTTGTGCTATCAGTATTGAGCAATTAGATCAGCATTTGATATTTGTGTGTGATCCCAAAGCTACAGTACACTGCAAGGTCTGAATGAAGAATATACCTCAAAGTAATAAATAGTAGGCCTTTAATTGGGGAGCAGTCAGTGGCTTCTGACCTTGATATGATTATAAGAGCACTTTGATGAAGGCAGGGGTCATGTAAACATCTTAAAGTAATTATATTACCCTGCTACTAAGACCTGTTTTATTTGTGAAGTTAATATTGTGATGTTTACCTTCATTATTGGATGGTTGCGTGCACATTTTATTACTGCTATGAATAAGCGTTTCCATCAAAGATGTAGCAAGTTGCAACATTTGCTAAGTAACTTAAAGTGTATATGATACTTCTAGAATATCTAGGGCATCAAACTTAATTTACATCAAGCATTTATTCTTTAAATCATCAGATAAACTACAGCGACCTGAGCAGGAAACTATCGCAGTGTCACTTGCGTTGAAATAACAATGTAATGGTAGATTCTTAACACTTTACATAGTTCAGCTATTTAAACTGTGTCCCTCTGTATCACTGTTGGCTGCTGTTACTGCCCAGCAGCAAGCAGCTGTTTGTTCAGTAACAACTCAACTTATACTAACTATAACTGTAATCTGAGATGGAAAATAATAACTTACAGTAAATGTCCTACTAAACAGAACAACAGTATAACAAAAAACATTGTATTATTTTAACTTTAGCCTCTGTGGTCACAGTTTAAACCCTGCCTCTCTCCCTTTCCAACAATTCAACCCACTGAAGAATGTTGCCTTCACCACAATGAGGCAGTATATGATCAGGATCAGGAAGCAGGAGAAACACCGAAAAGTTGAAAGGGATGAGTCCGTTGGGAATGTCACAGCAGTTGTTACACTCCCTGCCCCTGCGGCTGGAGCTGTGTCAAAAACACTCAAAAGCCCACAGTCACTGCACAGTCCGGGAGATATGCACCCGATAACAACTGTGAAAGTCACTGCCATTTGGATTTTACTTTGTTCACAAAAGGAAGCCATCTTTCTAGTGTCAGACCTATGCTGTTACTACTGCAGCCAGCTATAAGCAGATGTGTTCTTTTGACTAAACTAACTGTAATGGTGTCCCTCGGGGAGCAGAAATCATGTAGTGTTGGACCAAGGTCAGAAAGATACCCAGTAATAACTCAGAGCAGTTGTGTCAATAAAAACATCCACAGCTACCCCCCAGTGCTGGATATTCCCAAAAAACAAAGAATCAGTAATGTTTGAATACAATAGTATTACATAAAAGTATTACCTTAAAAACACGGCGTCCTGAATACAGTTTTCTTTCTTTTTTTAATCACAATTAGCAATAAACAACATAAGTCACATGCCAACATTAAAATATCACCATAGACAAATCCAAATATTTCATTGAATCTACAATATAGTTAAAAACACAACAACTCGAGACACAACCTTGCTTTATAATATGACCTATTAATATTTCCCACCCGATACACTGTTTAATGTGTTTATATTGGCCTGCTCTTCACGACTTGCATCCTGCTGCTTTGTGAAGGCAGTTTAAGTTTACCCTGCCTTTTGAATCATTCAGTAATTTGCAGCTATCTTGGGCTGCAATACTCTTCCTTCACAGGCTGCAGCCGGTGCATGTAATTAAATATTGAAAACGTTTTTTTCTGTGCACAGCATGAAAGGTTGTCGACAAAATTAACCCTTTAAAGTCACAAATAGTATCAGCAATAAACAGAAAAAGAGGGGCCAGAGTAAAAAAATAAAATCACATAAAGAATAGGCAAATATTAAATCTAAACATACACTTTGTACATATGTAGGTTTACAGAAAAAATGTCTCTCTGTTTTGTACTGTATTTTAGCATGAAAAAGGCCACACCATGGATTTGTCATTTTGCAACCAGAAAACAGCAACATAACAGAAAACAAATCAATCATTCAGCACCATTAATAAAACATCATTCCTCTGTTTTTGCATGGAGTCTAGATGTCTTATACTCAGAAAATATTGTAGTTTTATGCTCTAAATTCGTGCTACATATATGTAGCCAACAGATTAACTAAATGCTATTAATTGGTTTCAGGGCTATTAACCTCATTTCATATGCATTTGCCTTTGTTTACATCTAACGACAGCTCCATTATTAACCCTGTTTAGTCTGTTAATCCAGCTCTGGATCAATGCATGTAAATGGCATAACTCTGGAAAACCTGGGTAAGCTCATTTTTCAATGATCTGAAATATGATTAAGCCGCTTGGCTCCCTTTAATATTAAACTAGTTACTGTGGCATGTAATATCTTTTTCTACCCACTTCTGGTGCTTGTTGTCTCTGCAAACTCATACTGACACAGGGTTAGATTCACAGTTGATGGATACTCTTTATGAACAGTATAATTGGCTGTAACACCAGGCTTGTTGTCAGGAGTGTCATGATCACACAAATTACTGTTGAGATCAACATTGTTTTGTCATGTTGTAGAAGTAACCTACTATTGCTCAGTCCAAAGAGGGAGGGTGAAGCTGGCGGGCACACATTTCCATGTTCTTTTGCCTGTAGATCTTTCTAGCTGTGGGTGTAGCACCAGAGAAAACACATTCCATAATATTCCATGAACTGGTTTATAGATGACAGCAGGAAACCTTTGTCGCAGGGTATCAAAGGTAAATGGCTCAAGGTTTTCAATGTCATCCTTAGCTTCAGGTTATATATAGTATGTCACAAACAAAAAAAATTGCATTGTCTTGTCTTGCCGGTGTCAGTCAACTTGAGCAATGTCGGAATTTTTGTCAATACAGGTGAAACACAATGTCCTGCTTGTAACCATGGAAAAACAGCATGAAAGCAATGTTTATCACTTTTCCTAGGAGATTATGAATTAATGATGTTGTTCCAAAAAACAAGGTAACATGTTTTAGCTGGAAGGTGAAAGCAAAATGTCTAATCAGTTGTAAAAATATGTCAACAAGGGTGCCAAAGTTGCTGGCAGAATTAGTACAGCTAATTATTACTAGGCAGGCAGTATTGAACTGCACTGTAGTGTATTCTACATGTCCATATTTGTCCACATTACTACAAGTGTTTAGAATATGCAGCTTGGGAAATTGATTTATTATAGCAGTTTGTGCATGAAATCTGCCTGTCAGTTATTCATTGGTAGCTCTGGGTGCTTCTTCATCGCAGCGTCTCCTCACCGAGGTGTCAGGTAGATTCACAGGAAGCAGCATGACACTGAAGGACAGTGCAGGAGATAACCTTTCACTGCAGACTCACTCTGTGGCATTCATTTACTATAGGCCCCAACTCACTGCTCCATCATGCACCAGTTTCTAGTTCTACCCTGGTCTTATCTGTAGAGATAGGCTCAAGCCTGTTATGTCATGATTTTATGGCAGGAACAACAGTTGTTTGGACGTTTTTTAGGTCATGGTAATAAAGTTTGTTGTTGCAACACAGGAAACTGAGCATTGTCCGGGACTGGCATGTAAAACTCAAAGTAGTACCTTTACAACCTTTTTACACATACATAAAGTAAACTAGTCTCTTTCGATTCTATTTGTCTGCATCAAGTTTTGCCTCAGAGAGTTTTGTATGGAATGTGAGCAATATAAGTACATTTTTCCCCCGGTCTGTGTAGATGCTTGCCAGTGCCTGGGTGTGTTATTCTTTGGGTAATTGTCTGAATTTCTGTAAAGTGCATTTGCTATAATTTTGTGTCGGCAAGCATATGCATGTTTTCCTGCGTCAGTTGTGAGATGGCTACTTTCAGAAGCTTGTCTGCATTTGTGCAGTGATTCAAGCATGATTTGTGCCATTTGGTCCTGAAATAATGTCATAAATTGAAGTGCTTGTTCGTCCAAAAGTGTAATATAACTGTCAGTTATAAATGTCCAGAGAAAGCTGACAGTGTCCATGACAGGAACTTCAACAAAACGATAGGGAACAAAAGGACCATGGGAAGGGCAACTGTGTTTGTGTGCAGCGTGCTGAAGTGTTGAAAAGAGGGGCTGCCGGCACTCCCGCTGGGCGCCTCCCGGTGTGTTTAAGGGACGTGTCCGGCCATGTTCACCCCACACACACAGTACATATCCTGAGAGAAGGTTTGTTTCCTCAGGTATGTTGTAGGTGTGGATTGATGTGTGTCTTAACATGAAAAGACTTTAAACAGAATGGAATGGCTTCTTAGCAGTGTTTGGAAGTGGACCAAGACAAAATCATGTTTCCCTCAACAGTAAAGGGGTCTGCGACTATGAGAGGTTTGTTTCAGCAGAGTTAGAGAAAACACGCATTCATAGTGAGAGATGAATTGCCTAATCCTGTGGTCCGTGATTGAGTGTTACCATCCCGAATGCAACACAGAGGAGTAACTGATAAAAGATTATGACACTGCTGACTCACAGAAGAATTACTTGTAAACAA
Organism: Morone saxatilis; assembly: GCF_004916995.1. NCBI lineage: Eukaryota > Metazoa > Chordata > Actinopteri > Moronidae > Morone > Morone saxatilis. The sequence goes on along the minus strand of NW_023339763.1, from coordinate 14,340,918 downwards.
CTTGACACACTCATTCCTGAATATTTACAGTACGTACATAGATATTTAAACATTTTGATTCACCATCATTCCACTGTAAGATGGTGAGATACTTGACACACACACACACACCCCCAGTGACTCTTGTTTCCG
>NW_023339763.1:14332736-14340764 GCF_004916995.1 Morone saxatilis | reverse complement strand
CGCCATTAAGTTGTAAAACCTGGATCTTTTCCAGAGTGAATGATTTGGGAAGATTGAAAAAGATAGTGATTCCCCGCTGGGGTTTCATCCATATTCATAAGGTACATACTTTAACTTCACAAATAACACACCTGGTTAAATTCACATGCAAAATACAGTACAAGGGACAAAATGTTGTTGCTAATTCAGATGATTATCAAATATGACGTTCTGATAATTAAAGATAAAAGCATGTGTGTCTGTCTGTGATTACTCCTGCATGTATGTGTGTTTTGTTAGTCGGCTGTTACTCTATCCTTTTACCCTTGCTTTCTTCTGACCTTCCACCAGTGCTCCTGCTCATTATTGTGTTGCTCTAATCTGGAGGGGACAGGACTGGGTGCAGAAGTGTATTTATCTTCCTGCACAAATAGGACCTCTTTCCGTCTGGTCCCTGCTCAGCTTGTTGTTGAAAGATAGTGAGCAGCGTAAAGCAAGCTTCAGTGTGTGCGCATGTGTGTGTATGTGTGGGTGCATGTGTGTGTGTGCACGGGTGAACCGAGATGTGTCCCAGCTGGCCCACAGACCAGCACACTCACCATCACCTCACTGCAGCAAATGCAGAAAAAAGAGGAATATATCTCCCTTGTGATATTGATACCCCTTAACTCCTCGGGTGTTTTACCCTAAATGAGAAAGCAACATTCCTCACAGAGGTCTGTTGTACTTGTAAAAGCTAGAAAGATCAGTGTTACAGAAAGTCCCTGTAGTGTGAGCCCTGTAACCCCATTTCCGCTTTTTCTCCATCACATCTGTTGGGATGTGTACTTTTGCTACTCATTGTCTAGGCATGTTTCTTTTCATTCCCTTGTTGTCTCCATGACATTAGGCTTGCAAGCAGGCAGTTATCATACTGCAAATGGCCATGGGCCAGGAAACCACTGTAGGCAAGCTAGTATTACAAAACAACACAAAATGTACCATGAAAAATAATACAAGGGATGGCTTCTCTTTTTATCCTGTCAAAACTCTGTAATAATGCCATTCTAATAAATACTATTGGCTGTTTGGCCTCGGTTTGTGCTCTGGTCAACAAGTTGAGAGTAACCTATCCTCCCCTGTCTTTATCCACAAAAACAACATCTTTTTGAGCAACAATTAATACTCTGTTGGCTAAAACGCAACTATTAGATTTTAGGCTAAAGCTTTAGTATTGCTCCTCCATCACTAAGCTGCTCATACAGACGGTGGCTTGCCTATTTAGAGCTATTACAGCTTCAGCTAGCTTTGACCTCCTTCTTAGTACTGTGGTTGTCAGTCACTGGTGCACTTGGCGATGGAATTAACTGCTTCTAGAGGGGTGGAGAGGGTTTTGTGGGCCTGTGTGCAGTCATCTTGTCGCTCTGAGATGACCCAACCACAGTCCTGGCTTCCTGTCAGCCATGTCTGGCTTGCCAGAGCACAGTGTGAGGCCATCCTGGCACCGTAAACCGGGGCCACCCTCTTGCCCACTTATCAAGCATCACTCAATTTGAGACCGCCTTGATCTAGGCTTATGCCGCCAAAGCATGATCTAAGCTTACACATGCGTAGTGGCCTGTTTTCCAGGAAAAGCCTACATTGGTGAAAAACAAACAAAGAGATAAGACAGACTCTTGATAAGCCCAAGCTCAACCACGAGAGGCAAAAGCAGAAATGCAAATGATCTGACCAAGGAGCTGGTTTCACTCTGTGTGAAACTCTTCACAGTGTCCTCATTGTGACATGTTTGTGCTGCTCTAAAAGCACATTCTGGAGATAAAGGACAAGTGCAGAGCGCAAAAGGAATTTGATTTGATGCGAAGAATGCAAAGCAGAGAACGGATGCCTGAATGTTTTTGAAGGGGGGCAGTTGCTGATAAGAGCACAACCTTCCCGTGTTTTCCCTTGTGTCAATTTACATTTCTGCAGTTTAAAGTTGATTTTAACAACATATGAAATGTTAATTGATAGACTGATTTACAGCAAAGTGACATTTGTGATTTAAGTCCACAATTCAAATGTTTGCAATCATGGTTAAAAAAATAAAATTTAAAAAAAAGTGAGGGTTGGGGAGTCATTTAAATCTTTCCTGAGATCAAGATAATAAATACTATGTCATTGTGTCCAAGTGTGCATGTCCAGACAATGCAAATGATAACATTGATACTGTACACTGACTTTTTAAGACTCATTCATTTAAGGGATTTTTATTCACATTTCTTCACTCTTTCGAAGTGATCTTATGCAGTGATGCCAAAAGATTTGTCATTTGGTTTTAGTGTGTGTTATGTTGTGATTCAGAGGTAGGGTCTTAAAAAGTATACTTTTATACAGGGAAACGGTTTGTATTATGTACACTATGAGTGGAAAACAGGTTTTTGAACGCATCAATGACCCATGTGCTTCTTCTATTTACATGTGGATGCACCTGTGTGTTTGTATGCGTATGCGTATGTGCGTGTTTGAGGGGGTATGTTTGTATTTGAGTGTGACAGTGTATACTTTGTCAGCCCAAGGACACTTAGATTGAGTGTGTGTTGTTCTATCTGGTGAGAGCACACATATGTGTTTGCATGAAGACCTGGTTCTATGTGGGTGTGTGTTTGATAAACTGTGAGAGCATGTGGGAGATTGTTTGTCTATTCATCTGGGTGAGAGCAAGAGAGAAAGAGCAGAATGAGGAGGTGGAAGAGATCTGCTTCCAGCCTCCTATCTTCAAGTCAATCTGCTCACAGTCGCACAGACCTCTTTATCTCTCCCTTAGACAGAAGGGAGGGAGACAGGCAGAGAGAGACAGACAGACTTGGAAAAATATGTTTTAAAAGAGGGAAAAATACAGAGAGAGAGAGAGAGAGAAATAGAGAGAGAGATTCAATCAGGCAGCCTTAAGAAGAGCGGATTTTTGTTTAAGAGGATCATCAAAGTCATGCTCAGACAGCATCTGTCATTAAAAATATTTATGCTATTTCAGTTTCACCCCAATAAGCTATTATTGTTCAATTGAGAGGCTCTTTGTTAAAAGCGAAGAACGATTTATAGACAGAGAGGATGTAGCACATGTACTTTGATAGAAATTTTTATCACCAGTGTTATCAGCGAGAAGAGAAATTATTTTACAGTGTTCGGTGCTTTAACCACAGTGGAAGTTGAGTGGCAATTGACATCCTCTACAGCTTCTTTTTCACACTACACTGTGTCCTCACACACATGCAATACATACAGTGGACACAAACTTTGTCTCTCACTCTCTCTGTCTCACACACATTACTGCACACTTCATCACGTAACCATGACTGATGCCAAAAAGAGGTGTCAATTTTCAGTCATGAAGCTGAAAAGCACACAATTGTATCTCAGCGTGGGTGTGTCTGTCTGTCTGCCTGCAGAACAAGCATGAAGAGCAAAAAAATTTACAAAAATAAATCAACCTCGGGTAATTGTAGGTCTGACACAAATGTATTGCTGTCATGTCATTTACAGGGCAGCTCTGGCAGTTGTCCAGTTAAGGAAGACGATCAGTAAGAGTTTGAAGACACAGAGATCACATCTGGCAACAGGGCTGTGTGTGTGTGTGTGTATGTGCGAGGCTGCCGTGGTGCTGGCCTGTTATTGCAGTATCATGCCCCATTGGCTGATGAGTTGCTATGCTCATCTCTTGTTCCTCTCAGCCCCAATCAAACCTGTCACAATATGAGTCAGCATGGCCGTAAGTGGGAAAGATGCCTCTTACCATTAGATCAATCAGTTATCAGACACATCTGTCAGATTGTATCCAGTGTGGAGTCACATCTGAAGCAGAGAGAGAGAGAGAGAGAGAGAGAGAGAGGGGCACTGGTGGTGTGATGTGCTCATGAAAGCTGGATAGTGACAGATGGAGGCTGGAATAGAGCTGGAGAACTGAACAAACTGAGAGGCTAAAGAGCTGAAATCTCATTTTCTCAGTGGCCTTGAGAGTGGAGCATGCTCAGTGCTGATGTTTGTCATCTCTCCCTCTCTGAGATGCTACTGCAGTGCTTCCCAGCAGGCTTGGCACAGGCTTACTCATGGACATCTCTCTTATGGAGCGATACAGTGGCCAAGCTGCAGCTGCTCAATGGATACCTCTCTCTCTGTGTTTCTTTGTTTCGCTCTCGTTTCTCGGTTTTTGTTCCGTCTCTCCTCATCCCCCCCCCCCATCACCCTCCCCCCGTCTTACCTTTCTTTTATTTCCACCTCTCTCACTCTTCCTCCCATTGTATTTCTTACACATTATCGCCTACTTTCTCGCTTGCATCCTTTCTTGTTTCTCTCTCCCTGTCTCTCATCCTCACTCCGCCCTTCCACATCTCTCTCACATACTCTAGTTGCTACCCTTAAGACTGTGGTTACCATGGTGACAGCTATGTGCTGCGGAAGAGCTGAATCCACCCAGGATCACTTCCTTGTTTAACACTTAAATTCTTTCTCGTGGTTTCTCTTTGATTTTTAGCAGCTCTCTGTAAATGCCTGATTTTAATTCATATGTTCATTTGCTCCGTTGTAAATGAGGCAGTGGACGTGATTTCTGGTCTCTTTCTGTGATCCCGATCTGTTGCTGAGCAGAGTCATCAGTAACACTCAGATTTAGAATTTCCGTTGACCTTGGCACAAGTGACCTTGAGAAAATAGCCCCTTCCTCAGGCCTCCAGATGTCACCGGCATTGACTTGCGTCGTGTCTCCCTTTAAGGGGGCTTCACCAGCCCACCCAGTGACATAAGTCTTCAGTGTCTCGTCTGATGCTTCTCATCTTTTGCCTGTCATTCATACAGAGAGCCACTTGCACACTCACAAACAGAACATATAAACATACATGGAAAGCTGCAAGTCTGGATCAACTATATTATACTTATGCCTAATAAAATGTGTGTTTTACGCAGTCTCCATGATCTGTACTTACAACAGATACTACTGCTGGATGAGCAGGTTTTTATATCAGTTATCATGCAGCCAAACAACACACTTCAGTGCATGGTCAGCTGAGGAAGCAGATGCCTTGTTAAAAGGTGAATATCAGCAGGTGGGGCTGTTTTCTGTCATCTCATGAAGAGGACATTATTTTAACTACCAAATCTCTCTTTTATCCTCTGCTTGCCTTTCTTTTTTCTTTTCTCTTTATTCCTCCATTCCTGTTCCTCTTAGGGTTAGGATGTGCCCCCCCCCCCAACCCCCCTCCCCCACCCCCTGCCTTGCCTCACCTCTTGGAGTAAACGATGTGTTAAAAGCAGGCCTATACCCTACTTTAAGCCCCCCACACCCATATACCACTTTGTATGCGCGAAAAAGCAGACAGATGTAAACAAACATAACCTAATGGCTGTTTAAAGCCATATATGTCATAAAAAGATAAACTCTCATTGCTGGTGAAAGGGCAGGGAGTGCTGTTGAGCGGTATCCAATAGTGATGATGTTCAGGTATGCTGTTGTTTGGAGGAGCTGCTGCACTCCATCATACAAGAAAGCTGTCTCCCCTTTTCTTGGGGGCAACAAGGAGGCAGGCAGAGATGGGGGCCTGTGAAGCATTTATGAGCAGGGCATACAAAGATCCAGTCCGGAACTTTTAGGGGTTGCTTTCATATATATATATATATATTAATATTATTTTTTTTTTTTTTTTTTTTTTTGGATGTGCTCTTCAAGTCATGCTCCTCCCACACAGGCCCACTGTGCCCCTCCACCTCCAGACCCTGATCCAAAGACGGCCCACGGCTGTTGAAAAACAGCAGATGCTTTCGAGTAGACTGGAAAAAAGAGAAGGAGATTTAGATGCACACGTCCATGACCATATTTGTGTCTGGGTGTGAACAATGGAGTTCATTTCAGACTCTTGTTGTACTCTGCAAGCTCATATACAACAGCTCAACCTTGTTCAGAGCTCATCATACAATCTTGTGTAAAGAAAATCTAACCTCATTTTCTGACAGTGTGTAGTCTAGTATGACTCCCTTTCCTCTTGCTTTTTCTTGTGTATATAGATACGCTTTTTGCATAGCCATGTTTTATGTAACTCTGCAAGTGGGCCACAGTTGTGATAGTACAACTCATAAGTGTTTGCTTCCATGCAGCAAATTTTAGAATTCGTTCACTGTAAAGCAGCAAAAGTTTGCAAAACCTTTGTAGCAAGAGCTACATATTAATGTCCACACTATTCCCAAGGTTAATGTGCTCCTAATGCTCCTAATAGTATAACTCATATCTGCTACACTGCGTTACATCTTGCATCTACGCTGCATCATCCAGAAACCTGCATTTCTTTTGTGTTGACGTCGCAACTACTCACATTTCTGACACATACATAAACCGAATGCCCACCCACAGACACACAAGCCTAGGAACGAGTCTCATCTTGTTGAATTGTAGAGGAGGAAGTGACTGTTGAAGTTGTTGGAGGGGGGGGCATAAGGGCAGCTTTCTGACACACTGTAGGCCCCTGCCAGTCCTCAGTTACTTCTGCTGACAGATTTGATCACCGAGCGCAACCACTGGGAGGAGAGGAGAGAGGAAAGAGCAATTCGTTTTTCAAGTAGGAAAAGCACTACATTGGACCTGATTGGCGTGTCAAACCTTGGCCTCAATTTGACCTCTTCTTGCCCACAGATGAGGCTTATGCTATTGAGTGTGCTGACCTGTTAAGACATGACCCTTCCACTGCCCCCTTCCAATCCATGCCGCTGCTGCCTCCTCCCAAGCTACGTCAAGAATCCTCTGAGGGCTGGACTGAGACAAACCCCGGGAGGGCCCCCGCAGATGACTCATCTGCAGATTTGTATTTTTTTTTAACATGAGTTTCATTGAGAGTCACTCTTTTGTTGTTTCAACGTATTTTATTTTCTTGCCACTTAACAGAACTGTGGAGTTCAGTCAGCATGAAATTAGAAAACTTTACTTTAATATAGCAGCTTAAGATAATACTGCGATCATCATGTAGTCACATTTTGGGCTATGTCAAATGAAGATAAACAGATTAGCCACAGCGTCAAAGTTATGTTTGCATTAGATATTGTTTCACACAAATCTAAGTAAAACATCCTCTTGTGTATTAAAGTCAGGAGTTAATTTAAAGTTGACTTTTTTTCCTGGCACTTCTGGAGCCACACATGTGCCCCTGCTGGCCTTCAACTCCAGTCCTGTCCTACCTTTATCTCATTTATCTCCCCTTACCTTATTCTCTTTTATGCTTTCAACTTTCTACTGAATACATCTATAAATACCGAAAGCAAGCAACAGTAAGAAACCCACTCACTTAACAAAAAAAAAAAAGAAGAGAAAAAAAAAGTGGACATTAATGACACCTGGCTAACAACGACAGTGAAAGAAAGAGCTGCAACCACAGACATGCTGGAACTCGCCTGTAGTACTGAGAGGGCTACTAACAGACAAGATGTGTGAGGAAGGGGAGCAGCTAGGGAAGCCAAAGATGATTTTGTGTGATTTTTCAAGAAGCAGTCTGTCAAAGATAGTGATCTGATATTCGGCACCTCACACATTGCTCTCTTTTTTTACACATATCCACAGAATCTGTGCTAAGCAAATCTGAACCAGATGTGAAGTGTGTTGGGACCCCTCGACATTAACCTGGCAAGGGCAGGTCTCCGGATTATCTGGGTGGGGTCAGCAGTGCAGAGGGGACAACTTAAGTTGTCTTGCTCCACTTTTTTTATGGGTCATTAGAAAGGAGAAGATGCTCCTGAGGTTGGGGAAACAGAGTTGGTCGCAAAGTTTGGACATTGAGCTTGAATGGCCCAACTTTTTGCGTGGACTCCCTAGGACTGGGACTCTCTCCGTCCTCAGTTGTGGCTGCAGGGCCTGGAAGAGCCACTGCTTATCTGATAGATCCAGTAAGGGAACAGTTGATTGCCTTAAAGCAATGGGAAATGCCTTCCTCGCTCCCTCCCTCTTTCTTCCCTCCCTCCCTCTGTATTCTCTCAATTTTTTCCTCTTAGTTTCTTGAGCAGTGCCTCTCTACCTTTCTCTCCTTATTTTCTCCCCGCTCCCTACCTCCCTCTCCCTCC
>NW_023339763.1:14329504-14332636 GCF_004916995.1 Morone saxatilis | reverse complement strand
TAATTACAGTAAAAACTGCCTCTTGCTTATTATCTCCAAAACCGCCCCCTCGCTTTTACGCACACACATGCGCAGGCCGCACTTTTACTCCACACACACACACACACAAACACATGCGCACACACATTCCAAAATCTACCCCTTTGTCTTGGTCGCCTCACGGTGGTAGCCCCGAAACAGGAATTCAGCAAGGAAAGGAGGAGAGAAGTGTGTGTGTGTGTGTGTGTGTGTGTGGACCAGACTGTCTCCTCCCCCCACCATAAGCGCACACACCATACTCTCTCCTCCCCCTGTACACCCCCAGCACCCCCTTCCTCTCCCTCCCTCCTTCTCTCTCTCTCTCTCCCTCTGCCCTGCTGTGAGTAGGTGGTTCCTTGCTGTACTTGATTGGTGTGAGTCTATATAGGAGGAGAGACGCTCTAACAAGCTCAGAGTCTGGTGGTTCCCACTTGCCACACGTTCCCACTAGGACTACCTGTTTTTTTTCCTGAGTCTTCTCCTGAGAGGATTTACTTTCTTCTGACAGCATGACGGAAAGCAAGAGGAAAGATAAGAAAGGGAGAAAGAAGGGTGGTAAGAAAGGACAAAAGGAAACTGATCCCACTACAGGTAAAAGGAATTTAAACCTGGTTTCTGTCTTACATGTCATGTATCTACGTATATATCTATGTGTGTGTGAGAGTAAGACAGAGAGAGAAAGACTTGGAGAGAAAAAGTGAGATTAAGTTTGTGTTACTGTATCACGGAAGCGTGGGACAAAGTAAGTATCCCCTTGGCTTGTCAAAGCTTGCCGTTAGGTTGTCACATGGATTGGTCTCCTGATGTGGACAGCATGTAGAGGCACATCTGGTTTTGGCAGCACTTGGGAATTGTAAGGAAATCAAAAGATATGACTTGGTGCATAGAATCAACTAAAACTTTCGTCAAACAAGCTCTGGACCACAAAGAGCCAAAGTACAGTTGTAGTATTATGTGCTCTCTGAAAACCAATGACTGAGCTGTAAAGGTTTTCGTTAATCCATCGCATGATCATGTTTTCACAAATGCTCTGCCACATATTACATATTTTAAAAGTCTGCTTGTTCTAACTGTTTTATCTTGAAAGTGATGTTGTATCTCAGAATACAATGTTTCATTGCGCACTTTTTGACAGGGTAAATAATTCAACAGTTGCTAAGGTGCTTTTATTTTAATTCTCAGTCTGCGGTGAGTCATTCAACATAAAAGTCTGTATTTTAGCTGGAAGCTATTTTGACATTGAAATTGTATGGGAGCTCCTTGTCTTTCAGAGTCACAAACGTAGCAATGTGCTTGCTTAGTGGTGGATCCTACAAGCTGCAGCATGTCACTGTAGTTTGACCTCAGGTCATGGGGAAGCCCAACCCCCGTTTCAATGACACTTTAAGGACAATACCATGATTATCATCAGAACTACTATATACCATTCATGGTTTGATCAGATACTGTATCTTGGACAGCATCTCTTGATGGTGGTAGCCATTTTGTTCCTGCTGATGTCACTCCTGTCAGCTTCCAACAGATAGCCTTCACGACTGGGTTTAGCATTTTCAAAAAAAATTTGTAGGTCTTCTAGATATTTAAATTGTCTTTTCAGCTTAAATGTGCTACTGTTCTTGGCATCTGTGGTTAATTTTCCTGTTTTATTACCCATGAAAGTTGAATGTATAAATAATTACTTCACCCTCGTTCCAAGTTTGATTGTGATCTGTAAACATGTAAGATAAACAGCTCCCAAAACTACACTGGACACGGAGAGCTTGAAGAATATTTTTTGGCATCTTTTTTAATCAAAGCGCACAGCTGCCGCACACATAAAGAGGAGCTACGTGTGATAAATATATTGTAGTCTGTCTACTATGAAACAAAATTACCCATATAAAAATAAGCTGCACTTGTCTATTGTTGAATTCTTATCAATATGCATTTGACATCGTAACTATAAGTATATTTGCCACTGTTGTTTATTGATACACGTGTTAGCTGACCTGGTATATCAGTTTTTCAGTGTAAAATAATCTGATTTTGAATTATGATTTTCATACTGAAAATTAGACCTGTGTGAAACTATGTGCTTACCACATAGTAAAATAGAGCTTTCAAAGTAGGTCAAAATGAAGACATGCTTATGGGACGCTTGTTGCGTCTGCTCTAATGGTGCTTCATGCACCACATCAGGTGTGTTATGGGCCTATGGCTCTGAAATAGGTCATCCAAGATAAAAAGAGAAGAAACGACCACACTTTTATTGATGTATCCTCAACCTGCTATTTCAGTTTTACCTGGCTCTGTAATAAATGCCAGCTTGTAATTATCCATGACTGACATCACTTTGTTGAGGATGCAGTTTATCAGTAAAAGGTTTTGTTTGCAGATCTGGAAACAAGTCTACACAAGAAGTGCGGCTATGCATGATCTAAATCCTAATTAAAAATGAATTAAATGAATAGACTTGTATAAAACATCAGAGCAGAATGCTAGCTTCCTGTATACAACCTGTCTGAGCTTAGTTCAAATCATAATCAAAGATCTTTAAGCTAGCTAACTTGCTTTGCTGGCGTGCTAAATAAGCAGCAGTCACACCAAATGTAGTGAAATGTGCTCAAACAGACAAATGTAGATTAGCGCGTCTTGATGTATGTTAGCGTGTGTGGCATTACGTGGAAATTGCTTTCTCTAAAATGTGGATTTGTAACTAGCAATTTTCCTGTTTTATGTGAATATATGTGAAGTTCTAGGTAAAGGAAAGTCAAATTATAAAGAATTTAAGATTAGATTTATGTTTAAACAACTAATAATTCAGATTATCCACATCAACAGTTTGCTGGGGATCCACAGTTGATCTTAGAGTTTCCATTAACATGACATTGCAGGTAGAGTTGTTCCGATTCCGATACCAGTATCGGAAATGTCTCCGATACTGCCGAAAATGCTGGCGAGTACTGGATTTCCAGGCACCGATCGATACACGTAATTGGTATTAAATTAGCCTATTTACTGGTTAGCTCCGTTAGCTCTGACACCGTTCTTCTTCGCTGCTCTTAAAACAGTTGCGCTGTGCTGCAACCTGCAGCCTGCTGTTTTAGAGGGGCGAGGAAGAATTGATCACCTGAC
>NW_023339763.1:14326545-14329404 GCF_004916995.1 Morone saxatilis | reverse complement strand
ATGCTCCCACCAGCAAAAAATATTGTGGCTGCACTTTCATTTTTAAAAAATAATTATTCCTAGATTTATTTAGTTAAGTTGCTGTTGCACTACTGTTTTTATACTGTTCTATTTAAAAATAAATGGCTTCAATTTGCTGTATTCATTCATGTTTTACAAAGGGTTTAAGCCTTACCACAATGATTTAATAATTATCACAGTCATGCAGGCGTGAGTATTATATTTTTTATACTGGTATCGGTACTCAGTATCGGCCGATACCCACAGCACAAGTATCGGAATCGGTATCGGAAGGGAAAAAATGGCATTGGAACATCTCTCATCTCTCATCTCCTTGTATAAGACTCATTCATCTGCATTGTGGATAATGCGTTTTATAATGTACTTTGTGTGCTTGCATGTGTACACGTGCTTGTGTGGATCAGGTGTGTCAACCTATAATTGTATGTAATCTGGCCCATGAGCGTTATGTTGAGGTTTTTAGTCAGTCAACCATCACAGACATCACAAGAACAAGACAGTATTGTCTTGTGTTCCTTACGTTCCCTGAAAACTTAGTCTTACACATTTATTGAAGGAGATTACCTCACAGCAGGTATTTCTCAGCCATAATTGCCCTTTCACTAGCTATGACGTCTCAAGCATTTGGACCAGAAAGTGTTGATTTAGGGCATTCTGCTGTTGCACTGTTACATGATGATTTCCTTTCAGGTTTCTTTTTTGAAAGTTATGTATATTGTGGCTGAAAGTTGAGACTCTTTAAAGAATGTTGCATGACTTTTCTAATGAAACTGGCCCGAGGTAAGAAAGAGAAAACCTGTGAAACTTTGTTGTTTTCTCATGAGTAAGACAAATGCTACAGGCATTTCATCAAATATGTCATCAACACATGCAACATGAATACATGCCTCTTTCAAGTAGTAGTTATAAATCTCTGTAAGTCCGTCTGACCTACATAAATAGCAGGTAATGACGTTATAATTCATAAACTTCATCCACCCATCTTATTTTATGAGAGACTAAACACAACAAGTTCCTTTCTGTGTGTCTGGGTTTGCGTGTGCACTGAGGTGGTAATAATTACTTATGGAAGTGAAGAGTTTGCTCCTTCATTTTGTGCCAGATGCTTTTTATCACGTACTAACACCTACCACACCTTTATCATTCAAATAGATCTACTTAAATGATTCAGCAAACAAAATAGAGACCAGTAGTCAGATGAACTGGTGGTGAAGCCTCAGACAACCTCAACTTCCATTTCAGGTGTGATCTTGCTTCATATAATTGCTCTTACAAAATTGCTTTTTGGTGTGCTGGTACAAACAACAACTAGAAACAGGAAAACTAATCAGAGAGCCGGCTAACTTTACTCTTCATTCAAACCTATATGCACACCATTATAGTGACTATGAAACTTTTGTGTAGAGAGTTCAGTCAGTGTCTCAAAACATGGCTACCACACATTGGTAGCCAAACAGAAGTCTTTTGAAGGGTGGTTCTCAAGGGCAATGTCTAGAAACACATTCTGAGAAACTTCTAATCTGTAGTAATCTGCAGATGAAACTTTTGAAATTGCTGGTTTACCATAGAGCTTTGATGCAATGTGAGTGCACGTTTGTTGTGTTGTTTTTCAGCTTTTACAAGTGCCCCTCTTGCCTTCATACTTAGTCACTTTACTATACCAACATCATAAAATAAATGGACATATTTTGCAAGAAATGTCATCAAATGTAGCATGTGTAGTCAACAGAAAGAAGCTATTAATTCCTAATACAAATGCCTGTTGACTGATGTCAGTAGTCCAGGCTAGGAGGACAGCAGGTTCTGATTTAATCCAAATCACTGTGTCCATCTGAAACAGTGTTACACATCTACTAGATGCAGAGTAACGTTGGCATCCAATTATAGTCGTCTCTCTCATCAACTATTTGAGTGTATTACAGTTTTCGGTCTGATTTGATCTAGCAATTCCTGAGGGACATCTCTCTCTGGCTTCCTCGATGTTCAGCTTTCTTCACCAGCCTTTATTTAACATTGTCTCCAGTGAAGCTCCAGTGTGTGTGAGAGCCAGAAGGACCCAACCATGGTAAAATGCAGAGTTTGTGGAAAGAGAGATTGTCTGAATAGTATTATTATATTTTCAGTTTACAGGTAGTCATTTCATTGATGGTTAATAAAATATTGCTTAATTGAACAAACTTTTAGGTTTTTTTTAAAAATCTTTTATTAAACTTGGCCATATAACTTGAGTAGCATAATAGCTGTCATCATGTGGCTGCTACTGAAAGGCAAATGTCAAAGAAAGATCATTCTTGTCCAGTATTTGCGTGCAACAGTTAGAACTACAGTGTACAAAAATACTATGAAAATTTCCTGAACACAAGGTCATTTACTAGGCAGTAAGACCAGGACAGAACATGCAATAGGTTTAATATTATGTCCCTTTTTCCATATTTAAATAACTCACCCTCCAGTTTAAACAGGTTAAACAACAGTAATACATCGTTACTGCAAAAAAGCAATGTAACACAGAGACCATTTTAGCATTTTAGCTAGGACAACTCTTGTTTCAGTATGACAGTTTACACGGAAATTTTGTGATTTTGTGAAGCAGATCTTTGTTCAACAGCTGGTAACTTCTGAAGATTTTATTTTGGATTTTTCATGTTTATGGTTTTACCCCTACAACATGTGGTGGTCATAACACCAACTGTAAGCAAATATGTTTACAGTAATTTATTGTTATCCAGTTGTTATACGCACAAGTTATTTCATATACACAATAAGCTCTTGAGTGAAACAATTTACACTATTGTTTCAATTGTTGAAGACAAATCATTCAAGTCCAGTTCAGGTTTG
>NW_023339763.1:14283424-14326445 GCF_004916995.1 Morone saxatilis | reverse complement strand
AAATGTGATGGAGACAAAGGGCAGGAAAGGTAGGTGTGGGGGTTTGGTCAAGGGGGAAGGAATACAAGAACACACATTTAGTATATGAAGATCAAGGGACCCAAACAGCAGGGGGAGTCAGCTGCCACATGTCCTTAGGTAGGCTAAGTCTGTAAAATGTAAATTGTCTTCTTCACAAATATCAATAATCCAATTTGGAATTTGGATGATCTAAAACTATACGACCCAAAATGTACAATTTATATACGATTACTAAGTCCAGTGACTGTTGTCAGAATGTTGTTTTGCAGTATACCATAAGCATTAACTGTAGAGGTTTATGTAAAAAACAAAAAACAAAAATTTTCAATGCTTATATCCCAGAACTATTGCAGTTTGCAGTTGAAACTGCACTATGTTGTTGTTGCGTTCATTAATGATGTAACGTAACATAGATACAGTTTAATCACTCATTGTAGAGAAAAACGTATTCTGTTCTGCTGCTTGTAAGCAAATATGAATGATTTGGCCTCTTTTGTTCCTAATTCACCCAAAGTTGTTGTATTTATGAAGGCTTTTTGACTCTTCCTACTGAGCACTTTAGTTCTTCAATCAGCTCTTTTTGGAGACAATACCTGCTTACATTCCACCCTCACCTCACTGTACTTTGATATCTGTACATTTTATTGCAAATGACATTAGTTTTTTTTCTTTCTTGCCAGCCTACATAATTTAAACTAAAGTGCTGTGCTAATTTTGTGATTTTTACTGTGCAACCAAATAAAAAGTGATAAAAAACGAAAATCCATTTAATAAAATTGAATAAGATTTGCATTTCTGTGAAATTGTACTCATAAAATCACTTTTCATTAGTGTCAATAAAAGAATTGTTCCATAGCAAAAAAAATTGATGGTAGGTTAAAAGTTAGGGTAATCAGAATAGTAGAAATGTCTGACCTGCAGTGTTGGACTTTTTATTTGTTTTTCTGTCACAGAGAAACATAAAACATATGTTATTAATTTTAAAAGTAACACTATTAGTAGCATGTCTATAGAGTTTAGTGACAGAGAAGTAAAGCTGTCTGAGTCATATTTAAACAATGTAGCAGATAATTATTTGGTGAAAGTGTTCTGGTTGTGGTGGGAGGTTGTTGAAATGATCTCTTTGAACAGATGTTGTGTTACAGTGACTAGTGTGCGGTGTCTGAAGACCATTCCCAGATGCAAAACCCATTTCTCTAGCTGTCTCACCATGTAATTTGTCTTTTGATAACGTGCAGTAAAGTGACATAACACCAGAGTAATCAGGGATACTTTGTCTAGAACGGAAAACACAAAGGCATGCCTCAGATTCCTTTTCTAAGCTCCTGGAAGTAAAACAGAAATGTTAACTCAATAATACGAGCAATGCATTGTTAATTCATCAAGTCACTTTGTTTTTGAACCTCTTTCTGGGCTGAGGTTTCCAACTGTTACCCAAGGCATGAGCTGTTGACACGCCGGTCAGGCTTCTATTCTCAAATTTGGTTTTTATAGTCCATGTCTGCAGCTGCCCCTCCGCTTCAAAAAGAGAGAATCAGGCTGTTGTTGAGGCGAGGGTTTATCATTGCTGCTGGACACTTTTTCCACTGGTGTAATGGAAAATTAGATAACCAGTTGTCTCCAAGAAATTATTTTATATCCAAAGATAATGACTCCTTATTTTCTTGTTGGAAAATATTATTATGCAATTGGTAAAATTAACACATATTTATGTCAAGTATGGTTGATTCGATTATACTTCAGTTGTGTCTATCAAGCAATCTACTGTCCGATGCTTTTTCACATCTTACTTCAAAAATGAGCAACTAGTGTGTATCACTGACCTGGAGTATATTCTTTCATGATTTCTAGAAGTTTATTTTTTTTTTGTGTGCTATGCAGATAAAAACAGCTGGAAAGATAGACATTACTTGACATGGATGTGAAGACTAATCTCTATGCAGTATAATGTTAAACATCTGTATCTACAAGCTAGAGTGTCTAATGGACTGTCTTCATTAGAGCTGTATCCTGTAGTTGCAGTAGATCCACTTGCACATCTGGCTCGCTGGGTTGATGAGAAGTGCAGTCCTGTGTTTCTGTAACTTTTCCAGGCAAGGACAAAGCTTGTTTAATTTGCTTGGCAAGGACAAACCTGTGTCCAGGCGAAACATTTTTCTTTATGGTGCAACCTCATTCCTGGTGTTCTCTGACTATGACTGACAAGGCTTTCCTCAGGCAGTGTGCTGGGCTGAGTCTGGCATAGTTGAGTGTGTATGGAAATCATGTACATATGCAAACTTGGGACTTTTGTAAGTTCAGTTCTGTTCGTTTCATCAAGATACAGCAGCATACAAACAAGCTGCCTGTCAAACCTTGCACATGTGCTTATGTTATAGTATTTATCAATGTGCCATGTAACTACAAAACATTACTGTACATCTGATACTGTGTTGGTAATTTTCCATTAGCCAGTGTAATTTGTAAATTAGGGGGATCAGTAGACCATAGGGCATTGTGCAGTCTGATCTTTACTTAACATCAAGTCCCATATAGTGCATTACGTTTGTTGAATAACAGAGAATGTTTGATGAAGAACATCTGGAGCATCAGGAGTCTCATGTTCAGTGTATGGCCTTGCTGGAGGCTATCAATAAACCTACACCACTTGCAGAGTTGATTTTAAATGGTGATATACAGTATATATTCCTATATAATGTTATGACTTTCAGCAAAAAAAAACAAAAAAACCCTCATTTATGCAGAAGGCATAAATGAGGGTTTTATTGTCCCAAAGCCTTTTAGGACAGTAAAATCTTGAACTAACTGCCCGAACAATTGCAGCACAAAGATCCATCCTGAGAAGAAGCTCATTAAAGTCACTAAGTACCCCAGTACAAAGGCACATCTGCCTTGTGTTCAAATCTTTGTCTTTATTTTCCAAATGCCATGAATATCATCACTCACACTTTCCAACAGGAAGCTGTTCACAGATAAAAGTCCACTGTCTTACCAGTTACATGAGTAATTTTAGTAACAAACAGCTGCTATTGAACTAAAAATAGTTGCTTTTCCATTGATCTGTGCTGTTTGTGAGCTATTTTAAATTTGACATTTATCAGATTTGAATGGAAAATCAGCACAGAGTGTACGTCAGACAGACAACTCTCTTAGTATATGTGGTGTTCAGTATTGCGGGATAATCATGGCAGCTTAGAATGTGAATTGTAAACTCTCCCAAACTCCTAACATCTACATCTGTAGGCATCGGTGGCGGAGCATGCAGGACATACTCACATAGTACTTGGTTCCTGTAGACAGAGCAGATCTTAAATATCTACTATATCTGCCAGGCTTAAAAAGCTCAAGAGAGGGCTGTTTGTACGTGAATACTTGTGTATGTGGCTGATAACGGTGAGCTTGGATCAGTAACAAACAACTGTGACCTCTGCAGAACTGATAGGACGATTCCCTCAAAACACGACAGAGAATTATCAAGGAATCAAGGAAATGTATTTTTTATTATACAACACAAGGTTGTATAACGAAATGAAAGTTTGATAGCTAACTTATATGTTTTTTTTCATTCAAAATTGCAAGTACCCATTGTCTTTGTCATTGGCAAAAATGCTGTTTTACATAACTGTTTAAACATAACTGTACCCCAAATCCATCACAGCTGTCCACTTAAATCCACAAAGAAAATGAAAAATGCAGCATCATTAAGGTTTTTCTTTCTGTGCAGACATGTCGCCTTTACGAGGTCAGTGAAGTAGGACAGTCTCTCAAAAAAGAGGACGAGTGGGGATAATTTTGGTGCACCTCTTTTTCAATGTTTAATTGAAGTCATTACCTATGTACACTTAACTTTGCTTGTCATGCTTTGTTTGTCTTCATTCTGCTGTCATCCTTTAGAGGTGATGCTCCATATACAGCTGTAGTTTGTAGGACTACTCAGTTTAGCATATGCATGAAATCCTACATTTTACACATGAGAGAGAGGAAGACAGAGGGGGGCATCTTGGCCAGCCCCTGGTTGACCCTTGTTCACCCCTTCTCTCTCGCTCCGCCCTGCATGAGTCTTCTTCTAAACATGTGTGCAGCTGTCAGCTGGCAAGTGTTTGTGTGAGTGTGTGTTGTGTGTGCATGTGTGTGTGCGTTTGGACAAAGATCATTTTTCATGTTTCAATTAGTTTTTGCGTGTCAGGAAAAAAAGTTGCATGAAATTACGGGATATATCAAGACAATGATTCTTTTTTTCTCTAACTTGCGACAGTGCAACTTATGAACATAGCTCAATAGAATATGTTGTATATTGTAAAAAGTGACTTCAGTATCTGTCATAGAAACAGGTTTTGCAAAGTACTGTATCAGGTGAAAGACTTATGATAATGAGGATCTCTTTATTTTGTCATCACAACAAAACTAGTTATTATAGTGTCAACATATTCTTGGCTTTTCTTTTTTTACCAATTGCCCCTAATTGAGACAAATGGAGTTTGTGGTCGCAGATTTTCATTATGAGCTGGTGAATTTTTTGCTAAATATTGCTTGAGGTGTTTTTTATCGCAGCAAAGCCAGAGTGAAGTTCAGCCTGTTTATTAGTCTGAGGCAAAGTTGATAATGTCTCTAGTGACAACATCTGGTGGTCACATGAGAGAGTTGCTGGCTCGGTCCATAGAGATGATGATTGGCTCCATTTCTGTCTCTCTGTCCTCTTTGTCTCACTGTTTCTCCTAAAACACCAACACGCAATCATAAACCGACTGTGCAAACCAAACTATAATCTAGTCTGTGTCTGTAGTTGTTAATAACGTTGAGTTTTTCTCTTTCTCTCTTTTTAGCTGCGGCTCCAAAGTTAAAACCGATGAAGAATCCAATACTAGTGGATGAGGGAAGCAAGCTCACAGTTAAGTGTGAGGCAACAGGGAACCCTGTCCCTACCTACAGATGGTTCAAAGATGGCACTGAGCTGAAGAAGAGCAAAAAAGTCAAAATAAGGAACAGCCCGTGAGTACAAATCACCCATGTCCTGTAAACCTAACACAGTGTAAGATAAAAAGAGGTACTCCAAAGTGGAAGAAAGGTTGTTATTATCAGCAGACTGTGCTGATGCAGTTTTTCAGGAAACTGCAGTTTGAAACTAATTGAAAAATCAATATCAATATAAAAATTGAACATTTACTTCATATTTGGGACTATAAAGGTTTATTCCTTCATTGAAATGTAGTGTGTTGATTTATACTAAATCAAGTCAATTTATCATCCCTTTTTATTTCAATGTAACTTTCTCATGCAAATAAAAAGATACATTAAATAAAACATCCACCCTCAATTCAGCACATTCGTAAGTTACCACTAGTCAGGTTTTGCTTAAGGGAGTTAAACCAACTTCAAGACATTACCGTGTATTGAACTGACCTTACAAAGTCATTTTACTGATTGCTGGCACTGTTAGATTACATTTTAGCATGTCACAGTTAGATTACATTTTAGCATGTCACAGTTAAACATTTGTTAACACTTCAGTCAGCTTCCTTTTTTAAACACAAAGAATTATAATTGACCTTTGTTTGTAGTATGAGTCATCCTGTCCAAGGATTTACAGACGTCTCTGTAATGATAGCAGTTTTGTTGCAGTTCCACAGTTGGCCACTGGGGCAAGTTAGCAGTGAGGCTAACTTGTGCCACCATATGCAACTCCCCTAATACATCATCCCTGTTCTATTCTCTCTCAGCCAGGTCGACTAATGATGACATAATCAAGTAAAATAACTTAAGTAGACTATATAGTAATATTACCTTCTACTATATTGAAATGGGGTGGAGCTTTAAATTCAAGAACCCATTATTTATATATAGTACTCTAGGTAATTGTAACACTCCTATGCTTTCTTATTGAAAACATTTTTCCCCTCATATGTTGCCCCAGAGTAAGAGATTATGAATCCCTATTAAAGCAGAGAGTTGTTGCCATGCTGCTGCTTGCCCTGTTGTCTGCCTCTGTGTCCTCCATGTTTCCACTTGTTGCGTTTCCACGCTATTTCCTCCCTGCCCTGATTCCCCTGACTCAGCTGTGCAAGTGTTTGTCTCCCACAGGAAAAACTCCAGAGTCCAGATCAGCAGAGCAAAACTGGAGGATTCTGGGAATTACACATGTGTGGTGGAGAACCTGCTGGGAAAGGACAACTCCACTGGCACTGTTAACGTCCAAAGCAGTGAGTACTGACTCCTAAGCAACAAGTGAAGTGGCACAGATGTACATTGTTGTTGTTGTTCGGACTGTTCTCTTGCCAAATGAGAGATCAAAAGGACCCATTGCAAACAGGCATGTAACAATGGTAACACGCATGAAGAACAACTGTCCACACATGTGGCTGTGGAGCGTTAATCAGTGGAACAGTACATTGTACTTGGAGGTGAATGGAATTTAAATGCAATGTCTGGTATGATCTCTTATTTTTTCATTCACTGAATTCTGCTAGAAATGTGAAATCCCACAAAAGTACGCCTTTGACCGTCACTAGCACACAACAAATGCTGCAGACTATAGAGTATAAAATCTAAAACATAACTCGACAGAATATGAAAGTTGTAGGAGAGAAAGAAAGTGTTTAAATCTTAAGAATGTGTGTGATAGAATCTAACAGGCTCGTTCAGTAGTGGCGTATGTGCATTTCTGAGTTTTGCAAAGTACTGTAGCAGATGAAAGAGTTTTGATAACAGCTGCTTCCATTTGGTGGGGTGGTGAGTTTGTGTTTGTTCCAAGCAGTGCGGGTAGTGAGTGTGTGGCTGATGTGGGTAGCTTGTTGTCTGAGTGGATGGATACAGTATTGAAAAAAGGTATATATAAGGAGATACAATTCATTCAGGTTTGCTTCGGCCTCGATCAAGGAAGGATTTGATGCTATCTGGCTGAGACTGTCGGGGGGGTTATCTGGTACACATGACTCAGAAACTGCTTAATGTGCATGAACGTCCTGTTCACTTGACTGCTCTTTCCGTTTTAACTTGCATGACGACATAGTCATGCTTTTGCAGGTGAACTATGTCTGAGTTGATTGATACATTCACTACATTTTCACTGCTTTTGGAGAATCAAGGAGTTAAAATAATGTGGGTTCTTCATACTGCATGACAGAGGAGATATTCTCATTCTTATTGCTGACCTTGACAGCAACTGGTGTGAGAGGTATAGCTGGTAAGGAAAAGGGAGGGACTGGAGTTTAGCCATCACTCACTGTCCTTGTATTCACTTTCAGGCACAATAATCACTCCCCCTTCTCTCTTTATATTTGTCAAGGCCACCTTTTAGCGCCATTGTTTATGGTTAGCAGACTTAAGCTGAGCTGCATTATTAGAGTAGCAGCTCCTTTCAGATAAAGAAAGGGCCCATTGTGTTTGAAAACACAGAGATTCTCAGTGGTTCCAACATGCAAGTTTTCATTTCCAGCAAACAATTGTGCAGAAAAGAAGTCATCCATCTTGTATTTAAATGGGGCTGCACATTGCCTCTTTTTATTTTCTGACATCTAAAAAGCTTCAATGAGTTTTATAGCCAGATCCTGTGACTTATACTGTATGCTTGTTATGACACTTGGCTTTATTCCAGTGCAATGATATACTTCTTTTTTGCTCTAGAGTGCAATATTTAAAGGATCAGTAACGTGAAATTCCAAGCCTTAGACATATCGTGCTAACATTTATGAAAAATGTATTTGATAATCGGTAAACACAGAGCAACAACCATGCTTAATGGCAATTATATAAAATAGGTTAAATCGTGCTCTGCACCCTGCAAAGGTCGGGGGAATCCCTGGTGGCAGCACCTGTTTGCCTGAGTGTTTAATGAAGCCTTATGAACATGTGACTGGTGGCCCATGAAACTCTATATGATGATCTTAGCAGGAAAAAGTGCTCGTAATGCAAGAATATCAAAGAAAATCTACTATTACAAAGCAATGAACAAGTGGGCTGAGACATACAGTAGCCACAATTGATAAAACATGACTGAGCAATGATACGGTACACTAAACAGTGTTTTTTCACTTACAGCACACACTGTTTAAAACAAGTAAAACATGATATCCCTACATCTGGCGCAAAATATGCTAGTAGTTAAAACTGATGTTAAAACACGTGTATATTTGTGCCCATTGCCTTGAATCTCAACCACATTTGCACATTGTGGTGCATGCGATTGTGTAAATGCATCATGTATGTTCTTTGCCTGTCTGTCTGTCAGCACTGAAATTTCCTTAAATCACTCGTGGATGCTCAAACAATGGCATCACTGTATGTCCTATCATGTGCCATGATCATCAGATGTCTGTCTCTGTGTGTTTTTGTTTTGTGCATGTGCGAATGTGTTTGTTCGCTGTTCAATAAAAAGTCCCATTGTGTTACAACAGCACGCCTAGTTCCGTCATGCTTCAGGGGAAGAAGGCAAGACAGGGCGAATCAGGGGTGGTATGTCCATAGGCAGGGGAAGGACTCCGCTGAAACTACATACGTCAATAAAAGGAAACGGCAGCGCAGAGTGCATGTTGCTGTGATTATCATATGCTGATGAAAGGCTGAAATTAGCGGATGTTGGGGGGGAAAAAAGACACAGAATGTTTGTGACAATAAAGAGCTTTCTATGGCGATGAAACAGGTTGGATTTAAAAACATCTGTTTGAGGCACATGTGCTGTTTGCATGGTTTTTTATGTAAAGCACCAATGATTCACGTAGACCAAGAGCTGCTTTCAGCCTAAGGTCATAAGAGAAATGGCTATTGTGTTAAAGGGCTGCAGTAGAGTATGCTTGCCTGCTGCAGTATGTTTCCGAAGCAGCATGTAGCCGCAGTATTATCTGTGTATGTGTGCCTTCTAGGGAGGGAGTGCAAGGGGAGGGGTGCAGATGTAGATGGACAGAGAGAGCAAAAAAAAGAGAAGAGAGCGTGAATAAAGGGGGGAAAAATTACAAAATGAGGGAATGCATGACAGGAAGCAGACAAAGACATTAGCGGAGAGAGTGAGAAAGGGATACAGCTAGAGGAAAGAAAGACGGACAGTGAGGGAGAGAAAAGTATGAAGAGAAGGAAGACAAGAGCCTGCTGTGTTGCAGAGGAGACTTTCACACCCATTTTAGAATGCAGTTAGCGCTTGCTAGCCTTGTCCGGGGGTACTTTCCTACTGTATCTGATGTCTACAGTCAGGTGCTAGAGCATGGCTTTTTCTACCTGTGCTGCACCACTCACAGTATCTGGCATGCAAGCACGCTAACACAGCTGGAACCGGCTTTATCAGTGTGGAGTCTGTGAGGGAAAATGCGGTCATTAGAAATGTGAAAAGTGAAAGCTAACGATCACAGGTGATAAAGTCAAACAGCAGCTCGGCACAGGAGCGGATCATTCAACCCTCACAGTGAGACAGAATGTAGCACATGGCTGTTCCTGCCTGCTGTCTGTTCTGGTGAAGGCAGACTTTGGGAAACCATCACTCAGCTCCACCACATGGTGAATACAGGCCACCACAAGCTCAGCAGTTCACGCATACTTCTGCACTGTGCCAATAATTGATTTGACTCATTGTGTGTGTGAGGTGGAGGATGGAAGTGATGACTGATTAATATTATTTTTTAAATACATTTTATTTATTTTTCACTTTATGTTTGGGGGAGAGGGGATTTCTGCATGAATGCTTTTGAAATGTTGTGGATTGTTGCTTGGTTTTTAAACAGGGAAACAATATTTCCGTGTACTGAATGTCAGTTCTGTCAAACAATAGCAGAACATTATTATCAGCAAGTTTGAACATTTACTTAAGTTGATATACATGACAAACCTGACACTTAGCCTTGAGGTGTGATTAAATAGGAGTTGCCTGAACATTCCAAAACTAAAAAAGTGATAGCTCAAATTATTACAAAGGATAAACGTGGAAGGTAAGAATAACTGCCACTCGTAAAAAACAAAAACATACAAACGCTCATTATTGATACTACTACACATAACAGCTGGTCATTACTCAGCCCAGCCGACCCATATCAATATTTGTGTAGCAAGACAAATGCAACACCCTTGTAACTCTGAGCCGAGATGTGGAGCATGGTGTGCAAATTGCCTTGGGCGGGAAAAAATAAGCAGTGTGTTCAAGGCTGAACCTAAACTCAAAGTGAATCCCTCTTGCATTTTAAAGCACGCAGTACGTTATGGCTTCATGCCAGCCATGCAGTTTTGCCAATAACATTGAATGATTGGACCTGTGTGGGGATTTTACTCATGTCTTTTTGTTTGACCAGTAGAAGAGAAACACACACTGTCAGCTGATTGAGTGCCAGTTGCTGTATAATTATTCAGCACAGATGGTTGGATGTTCTGCTGAGTTGAATGTTTTAAGATGCTTGTTGTTCATGTTTTAGCCTTAAGACTCATTTAATTCTCTCTTCTTCTCCATGGTTGCATTTTAGCTGCTCAGGAGAAACATGGGATCAATCAGTGGAGCAATTCTGACATTCTTTTCTGAATCCACAAGACTTTCCTCCATATTTTATTGTTTGTATTTTGCCAACTCTGGCATTGTGACAGAATGCATACAGCATGTGTTTGTGTGTGTGTGTGTTTCTCCTAGTGGAATATCATATGTCCTTTTAGCAGTTTCTGTAACAATTGCTGCCTTTTCCAGAGTGGTGTTTTCAGCCTTATGCCCAACCCCCAGTGTAGAGGACCAGGGACCATTTGTTGTCCATTTGGTCTGACCTCTACCCTGTAATCAGTCTGGCATGGTAAGACCTGCTGGCCTTCTGAAGAATGGTGTAGTATATCATCGACTGTTTTCTATAAGGCCAGTGTGAAGGAGCAACACTAGTCAAAGTTTGCTTGGCTCCACGTGGCTTCAGATTAAGGCCTCCCATTATCCTACAGGCTGCTGTGTTGTGATAAGCGCTTGTGAGGCAGCCATGTGTCTGCAGGCTGCAGGTCACATCCTTGGGGGGTGCTGTGCACAGCTCCACTGAGAGAGTGTGTGAGCGTCCAGGAATGTGTTGATGGAAATCACAGCTGAACATATGATTGCTCCAACCTCGGCAGTCATGCTGGGGCCCACCAGCAACAATTTCGCGCATGCATGCACGCAGGCCCACACACACACACACACAGACACACACACCTATACACACGCACACATGTGCACATACCTTTACATGTTTTCACTCCCCATCCTGAAGCCAAACACAGCCCCCCTCTGTCACAAAACTTAAAATGACCTTATAACTTTTACAACTGAGGGGACAAAACATCACTTTAGCATCTCTGCTACATCACGGTGTGTTCAGTTTGTTGAGATACAGATTTTACAAGGTTGGTCGGCTGTTTCTTACAAATGGTTCGTTCCATCACATCCCATACATGCTGAATCTGACTTCAGGCCACTGCAGGAAGCTGAACTCATATACAGTTATTCGACTACAGAAAAATCATTTTTTCAATTAAAAATGACTTGTTGATGCATACCTTTAACGGATAAAAGGATGGTTCTGATTGGTAGCGCCACTGTGTCGCTCTATCGAGGGACCTACAGTATGCCAGAAAACCAAACCGACAGCAGAAAAACATCTGAAAGTGATAAAGAATCAGAACATTTTGCACTTTTAATAAACAGTAAACTCATCAATCAGATATTACCAAAAATGTCATGAAATTGGGCTGCACGTACTTGTTGCCTTCAGAAGAAACAGCTACAAAGCGTCTATAACCATTTATTTTACTATTTCAAATCAAGCTTAGTTGTTAAGGAGAGGCAGCATGGGCCTACATTTTGAGTGAAAGATTGATTTTATTATTATGATAATTTAAACCAACTTCTGCTGCAGTTATTTTTGTATAGCTGTAGTGGAAAACATGGCTTTTAGAGGCCACTTGTCACTCTAGACTATAGACAGTATAGACGTCACGTTTAATGTCCTAAATTTGGGTTCATTCCTTGCAGTTCTCAAGATGGAGACACGCAAGAGAAAAAGCATAAAAAGATGTTATGATACACTTTGACGAATGTTTGCACAGTATGATTCAGTAACCCTTTTAGCTGTTAAATGTTACAGAGAACATGGCCTAACACAAATAAACACCAGACTAAAAAAAAACACTCACAGCTTTTTCTGTTTTATTCCAGTAAGGTTTCATATCTCTTCTACGTAAGTGAAACATTACAGTAAGTACTACTTTGAACTGGATAAACAACAACTTCCTTTGCTCCTTCTATGTTCCTATGTAGTCAGTGTAAAAACAAAACTTACTCACTCTTACTACGCAGGCGACAAGATAAACTCATCTCTAATGACGCTAAAGGAAGTTAGTTGTGGTCGTGGCCGAATGTGGAGTATCTGTACACCAGTCAATTCTATTGATTGGTGTGGGTAAGCAGCAGCAGCAGCAGCCATGTCTGAGAGGAGCAGGCCTCCACATCTGCCAAGCATTCTGTATTTACAGCCCACTGGAGAACAGCTTGTCGAGTTCTGTGGATCAAGCCGCTGTGCTATTAGTCATGCCCACTTTTTTAAAATTATCCTCAGTCCTGGGGTCTGGACAGGCATTCTTCCGAGGTGGCCTGTCCGATTGCACCAGAATCTCAGGTCTTGTCAGTTGGCAGGATTGACCACAACATCAGGATTCAGATTTTGGGATAGGGTATTTGCTTTCTAAAAGGCGCAGACAGACATTGTGGTTTTAAAATGATGCTGAATGTGTGCCAATGGCGCAAGGAATTGATCCTGAGCTTGGCATTGGGGAGCAAAACAACAAAGCAAGTTGTGGTCACCTTTATCTCCACAGCCTACAGGAAAATGTACAAAAGAAGTAATCCCATAGGTATATACATATATAAAAAATCACAATATATGGGGCTCTATCCTTTTGAAAAAAAAAAACTGTTCGTGTGTACACCAGCTTCCCACAGCACAAGCAAGAAAATGAAAAAGTTGATGATAACCCCAGTGTAAAAATGTTAAATGAACAATATCTAAGCAAAAAATAATCAATTAACTATTTTTACAGTCCTTGCTGAACTTTTATCAACAGAAAAGAGGTTGTTATTGTGTCTGACATCACTGCTTACCTCACGGCAGCTGGAGTGTGTCAGAGTTAGGGCCTGGTTTTGAAGTTCACCCACAGTGATGTTTAGTTCCAGAGGCAGTCACTAAATCGTCACTTCTCCCACACTGCATGTTGTTTTTGTTTATTGTCAGGGCCTTTCTGTATTAGTGGGCAGCATCCGGTACAGTGGGAAGATCCAGAGTAAATGGAAGAGTTTATGTCACGAGCGGATGAACACCCACAGCATCGTAAGCACACATCATGCGGTCGGGCAAGCATCACTGAGCCATTAGGGCACAGCATGAGATGTTGCAAATGGGTTCAGTGTATACATACGGAACAGGACTGACGAGGACTTGAACCGTTCGCTTTAAATATCATCCAAAGGAATGATAAATCAAAGAGAAATAGAGATTCATGATGATTAATGAGCAACTAATAGGATACTTCAACAGAAATTTGTTGTGCGTAATGCCTGTAAGGAAAGAGACACCTCCTATGTTTTGTCTGCTCTTTTGGCATCTAGGTGTACATATTTTCTTAGGCATTTAAGCATGGGCATGTTTGTTTTGATCGTGTGTGATAATTATATTTGGCAACACTACGTGCCGCATTTGTAAACCCCTTTTACTAGATTCAGACTACGTACATTTTCAGATGTATTTATGTGTTTTCTGCCATGGAAATGGGAGCCCAGTTTGCTGAGCAGTATTTCAACTCAAGTTAATGTGTTTGAGGAAAAGTAATGTTAAGTGTCTGACACATAAAACATAAATCAGCTCCCTAATATGTAAGTTATTCATTGCTTTTTTGACAAGCGCTATGCATGGTATGAGTTATTGGCTTTGACATGTATGTGCTAATGTGTTGGAGAAGAGGCAGCTGTGTAATCCTATCATTATTGAAATCAAAGAAAAACGAGCAAAAGATGTTTTAATAAAGCCACTTAGAAAAGTTTCTCAAAGCATCATTATGTTCTGCTTGCTCTCTTGATTCACTCTAATCCCATCGATCCAATGTGATAAGTGGGCGCCCTCAATCAAATCTTTGCAAAAACAACTAAGTTATTGAAAATCACAACGCATCCCACTTCTTAGGATATCCAGTAATCTCACTGTGTTATGTGGGACAGTTAAGCCCTCAGTGTGAATGAGTGAGGATATTGCTATGTGTGTGAAAGGAAGCAGCTGTTACACTTGAAGAGCTGAGTGATGTGAGCAGGAGGTGGCATGAGGTTTTTGCTGTGTGCAGGGCTTTGTTAACTCTTCCAGGGCCCAGGACCAAACTTATCTGAGACTTAATTTAATAGCATAATAAAAGATTCCCTTTCAGGCCCCCTCAGCTGTCCTGGTGGTCTTTCCCTGATGGTGACCCCCAACTGTGGGTGACTGTGCAATATTTCTGTGCCAGATGACTAACAAGCACTGTGTGTTTGTTAATATGTTCAAAGAGGGAAGGATCATTGCCTAAAAATGATTCACTGCGTCATAAAGGCTCACTTGTAGTGGATCAGTAATAATTTGCAGTTGCTTGGAAGTTAAGTGAACAGCTCAAGTATACTTAAAACTATTGTTCACTCACATCAAACAAACTCCTTGCTCCTTCTTTTAGTTTACATTTTCTCGAATTGGATGTGAGCAATCCTGGGTGTCTTCAAACTTAAGTTTTCTTTGAGCACAAGAGGAACATATACTTACCATTCCTTTGCTTAAAGCTCACGAGCGTAGTACTATAGTTTGGTTGCCACAGCTGTCTCTCATCCTCAACCTCCCATTACTCCATCATGCTGCTTCCTTTTGTTGGTGATTTTGCAACTGTATTCATCATGCCTTGCTTGGGGTGAGTAAGTTCTTTCTGGGGGGATTCTGCATGAGTAGCGGGGTATTCGGAGTTACCGTCAGCAGCGTGGAAGCCATTTCACACTCACTTTCATCACTGATACACTCATAGTGAACTCATCCTTTAATATACAGAGGGCCGGCAGCCTAACAAAACAGCAGTGCTCCGTTGCCCGTTTTTCAGGACGTACAGCGAGTGTGGGTGGTGTGTGTATATGAGTGAAGGAGGGCTGCAGCACACACACACACAAACACAAGCACAGACTGTGTGCTTTCGGGGAATTGCAGAGGGAAAACCTTTGGTCCTAGCAGCTGGCCACTACTGTAGCTGTGAGCACAAGACCCAAATATGGAGCTGTGGTATATGGTCTTCTGTATCTGGTACACAGTTACAAAGTCTGCCCTTACTCAGAAATGAGGGCCAGCTGTTGAAAATGAAGGGCAACGGGGAAATGTGGATACCTCCGATTTTGTCCTTTTAAAAGGATAATTATCTAGAATCACTTTGCGATGCTATTTTTACATTATTGGCAATATATGGTTGTAAATTAAGTTTCCATAGGTTTGTCTTTGCTGCCTGGGCTGGCTGTCACTGCTCACTGAACCTACCAAAGAGTTCTTTCTTTTCCAAATCAGCTACTCTCTCTAGTGTCCTAACTTTTGTATCCTGTTAGACAAATCAGATTTTTAAGGGGGAAGCAAACAGAAATCTGTCCAAGAGATCTTGTAGGAAACTGTATATGTTGAGAATATAGTGAATCAAATGCCATTAAAATAGGCTAAAGGCTACAATAGGTTATGATATACAAAACCTTTTTTAGAAATTCCGCCCAGTTTTTACAGATAGTTTTTCCGGGCTTTGCTGTTATTAGCTGCTCCAACAACAAACTGAGACTTTGAACTGAAACGGAAAGTGAAAGCCACAGTGAAATAAATGATCAGGTTTTCATCAGCATTCGGACCCACTTGCCGACAAAGAAGCGAACAGGTTTTATGGGTTTCCCGACCAAAATCCTAGTTTCACAGTATCATGTGACTGACTGAGGAGCTCACACAAATTCTGTCTCATAACCAATTTCAGAAAAGTGTTTTGAGCCCGAATAACATCCAAATGTACACAGACTACCTTCATCTGTCGGAGACCATTATTAACCCAAACATCGCTCCCACTGTAAATCTCTAAATGTATTCAGTTCAACGCAACACATATATCATTCAATTAATCTATAAAGCACATTTTGTTTGTTTTCAAGCACAATTCAACAACAGTTTTACAAGTAGTTCACATTTAAATACAAAGCCTTTGTACATCCCCACAGTAAATCCTTCTGCAGTAGTGAAACAGTACCACACAACATAAACATAGTAAGGATGTAGGCCCTTTTTCAGCACTCAAATATTACATTTTATCCAGATTTAAATGTAGTGGGAGACATGCCCTGTTATTGGTCACTGAGCTGCTTCAGCTGAGCAAATGTCTTGCTAAATGGCACTTCAGCAGCAGATGCTGAAGAAACAGAAAAGTATATTTTTTAAAGATTATTCCTCCTGGCCCTCGAGTTAAAATGTGTCACGTTCAAGTCACAAATTTGCTCCTCTGACATTTACCACCAGTATGGCTGTCTGTCTGGTGAGTTTAGACAAAAGATGGCGCCAGGTTGAGTGGGTGACCATATGTCTAAGATGCAGTGGATGTTCCCCTGATTTGAGTGTTTGGCAGCTAAGCATACTAGCCTGGCCAGGTTCTGACAAAAATTTTGAAATTATGTTCGGGTTCAGGTTCAGTTCGGTCACATCGCCTGAGCTAGCCTGCCTGACATTGTAACACCGGGCCATACTTACTAGTTGGGAAAGATGCAAGCACAAGGATGCAGTAAACAATAGCTTCTCAGGTCAGAGTGGGAAAATGAAAGCAACAGGCATCCTCAGAACGCCGCACTGAGCCTTAGCTGCTTCTGAAAAGACAGAGCAGAGAACAGCCCTGTCTGGAACTGTGCCGTGGAAAACGTCATGTGTCACTTTGTTGCCGGCTGCACACATTCTGGTGCCCGCCGGTGCCGATACCAGCACCCGTTTATGCCCCCGCACCATACCCTGCCCTTCCTGAGCGTACTTTGCTTCTTTGCAGTGCATGAGCGGCTGTTGTGCAATCACACACTGGGCTGCTCTTTGATTTCACTTCAGTGTTGAGACGATTGAGGCAGGCAAGACCAGGCATATCAGCTATGTGACTGAAAAATGGTAATAGGAGACAAGAATATAAAAGAAGACACACTGGTTGTGGCAGTGGCAGTCTTGCTGAAGAGTGGGTGGTAGATTAATGTTCGTGGCAAGCTCCATTTTGTTCATTTCTAAACATTCCTGTTTCATACTGAAGGTGTTTGAATTGTGGATAATTTTCTATTGAAAAAAAAGCTTTTAAGTGCACTCTTATTCATAATGGGTTCTTTGGTGCGTCCTACCCACAGTAAATAGTAATTTAATTCCTTTCCTTTGGGAATTTGACATGAAATCTCTTTCGCTCACTTTGAACTCTGTACAAAATGCTTGAAGACACAGATGCTGGATATTGCCATTGATTGGGTGTGCCTATACTGTGTGTGGAAGTAGGTGCGTGCTTGTTTTTTGTTGGCTTTGGCAAGCAGAAATATTTTCCAACTTAAGATCCCTCCTCTTCCCTGCATTACTTCTGTATCCATCTTTTTTTGCCTTTCTTCACATTTGTTTCAGTTTTTTTTCTTTCTTTCTTTTATTGCTCCTACATTTGTCTGGACTTGAGCTCCTGTCAAAATATGTTGTGGTTCTAAATCTGAAAATGAAAACATGGATTGTGTGTAATTAACAAAATTCAAATAACAAAGAATCAATCTTTCATAAATATAAAAGCAAATGTTTACATGTAGCAGATCCTCCTTGTAGAAATTCAAAGTGTGCAAGCAAGGTCCAGGCATTTATTTGTTTTGTTATTATAATTTGTCTCCGGCTCCACTTTCTATTGAACTATAATACCACTATTCAATACCACTACTCCCACAACATAAATAGCTAAAAAAACACAAACAATGTCTGTTATCTTTTCTTTCATGCATGCATAATCTTAACCGTCACTGCACATCCTTTTTCACCACATCAGACCCAGCTGTCAACAACTTTACTTTTTTTTTTTTTTTTTACTTTTTCAGTCATCAATTTAGTCTTTTGTCCTGTTTCCTTATCTGTTTATCTTATTTATTCATCCCCTCTACAATAGGCAATCCTTTCAGAATTACAGAAAGGAACATAATGCAGTCCACCCAAGTGTAGCAAGAATGCATGCAATATGAATTGGTCTATAGTATAGAGATAAAAGATCTTGGTCCCAGCTGTAACAGGAGACATGTCAGACATTCCCTGCCAAGAGTCAGGAGGGGAGGGGAGGGGGCACTCAAAGCTTTTTTCTGGTACATAAAACTGACTTGTGGAAAAGCATGTCTGGGTGGCAGAGCTATTACAGATACCATCCTTTTTATGTGTCTGCTGAATGGTCTGTACTTAAGACATTTATCACTTTCCTATTTAACAGATTTTTATGGAGATGAGTTTAATTTTTCTCCTTGTTTGAATTGTGATGATTTACATGATCTGATAAAAGAAAGAAAGTCCTGTGTGGTACTGCAGCATGTTGCCACCTGTTGGCACACTCCTACCCCACTAGCCCTTTATATAGTTTATATATGTATTTATTAGATGTTTTTGTCAGATGTATGTATGACTAAAACAGTTCTGTATGTATCCAAGGTCATAAAAAGTTAGTTTATATTTGTAACATAATTAAACATTTACATGACTGATGAGTTCAAGATTGTATCTTAATGTTATGATTAACTTTACGTTGTCTACCTTCACTGCAGAAATGTA
This sequence comes from Morone saxatilis, assembly GCF_004916995.1. Classification (NCBI taxonomy): domain Eukaryota; kingdom Metazoa; phylum Chordata; class Actinopteri; family Moronidae; genus Morone; species Morone saxatilis. The sequence continues at coordinate 14,307,636 of NW_023339763.1, read as the reverse complement.
GCGTTGTCAGAGATGGACCCGGTCTGCACACTGTTCTCACTCACTGACATACTCCCAAATAGGCTTCATAATTTATACTTTTTATCCTGATAACATTGCTTTTAAGAGTGAAAACACAAAGCCATAACAAAGTCCAGATGGAACCGATCCACCGCTGGTTGAATAACTGCCTTGGCTTTCTCCCTGCACAGAATCAGATTTTGTCTTATGCTTTCGACATGGCTTTCTGTTCAATTGCAGTGCAGAAGTGAAAAAGATTAAGCCAAGCTGCAGTAAATTATCAACATTTGTCATAAATTAGGAGGACATGTATATAACTCTGCACCATAGACAGGCCAGTTGAAAATGTATTTCGTTACACAATTCAGCATTTTGGGCTGGGTTGTGAGGTGCAGCGCAGGGCTAGGATTCTGCGTGAGCGCTTTTGTGTTTGCTGCATATATGCACTGGGTGCCTCAAAAGGAAAAAAAAACTGTGCAACGGGGACCTCTCTTTTCATTTTTACGATTTTCCTAGAATCCTTTGGAGAGCGTGGAAAGACAGGCATGTTTATGAAGGTTTCCAGATGGTCCTGCTTGCACCCCTAGCTTTTCTTTTCAGTTCTTAGGCCATGAAGGATTAATCAAAGTCAGTGGCAAGGGCTGATGGCTAAACACTGTGGCTCTCACTAACCTAGAGGAAACCTCTCGTCAACTCCAACTCAGATTCAGCCCCTGGGCTACAGGACCGAGGAAAGTTGAAACCTAAGGTTAAAAAACCAATCAAACTTAACTAAACCATGGCCACATAAGTGCAGATAAACGAACTCTGTTTAGCAGAACGCCCAGCCTCCTCCTTGGGTTAAAGGAATTTGTCTCCAACATCCAGCCAGGAAAGCAGAGTCAACCCTGACGAATACACCTGAACTCTGGTCTCCTTTGTGAGGTGGGGGATTGTGCTGCGGGATATTTATGGATTCTCTGTTACATCTAAAGATTTTGAATGTAACAGAGTCCACTCTGTTACTCGAATCTGTTCTTAGTGACGAAATGCATTCTAACTGTAATGCAAGACGAGTAGGAAACATCCAGATTGCTATGATCAGGCTAAGGTCTCTGTTTTAGAAACCATTTTTAGCCTCTCCATTACCACCGTGCCTCTTGGGGATAGATATCTGCGTCTGGAAAGAGTATGACAATAAAAATAAAAAATAAATAACACAAAAGGAAGAGTTAGAACAAAACTGTTCATTTCCAAAATAGACAAAGCTATTTTTGTTAATAGTGCTGCCCACTGTTGCCCTTCCCTTAATTATATATAGAGAAAACAATCCTGCAGTTGACAGGACTAACTAGAGCAGGTGGAACAGAGGAGCTCTCAAGTGACAAAATATGTGTCTTGATTGGTTTGTAAAAAACATTGTTTGAATTACACTGCAGCTTTCAGTTTATTTTACTGATATAATAAATGTGCAATGTACTTTCTCCAGGTTGTTTTTTTCTTTATTAGACACCCAACCCGGCTGAGCAGCTGCTCTTCATGGCAATGATGAACATGTATAGCATTCACTACACATGTTATTATACCAACTGTCAACAGACATTGTTGTGGTGTGTTCACAGCAGCCTTACTGGACAATTACAAATGAGTCCACCTCAGATCAGCCATCAGGATTCGACACTATTCACCTACAATGACATGCTTGGATAAATAATACAAAAGCTGAATATAAAACTTGTGTCATCACATTGATTATCCCTTACTTTATACTACAGTTGACCAATTTAAAACAAATGCACTTAAACATCTAAAACAAATTAAAGACAAAGAGCACTATCCACTGAGCAATTCTAAGCCTCTCAGCTAACCAGTCAAACACAGATTACAAAAAGGATATATACTGTATGACTTTTTTTCATCACAGATTGCAGTCAGTGGTTATGTATGTAACCCTGGTTCCTTCTGAAACAACATAAAAATCAAACATGAAACTCAACAGTTTGATGTCCAACTCTCAACAATGTTGAAAAGACCAGCTACTCTCTTTGATAACAGTTCATTCTTCCTGTGTGTGTCATGGGATAATAGTTAAATATGATCTGCTTCTACACTGACATGTTTGCAGATAAGTTGTATCACCATAGGTCTACGCACCTTTACAGGGGAAATGTATTCCCACAAACTCATGTCAAAAGTTATCTTGTAAGCCACATTACAACCACACCAGTACAATCATTTAACTATAATTTCTTATCCACATCATGCAACCCTAAATGAGATGCTCCCCTGTTGTTTATGTGTATCTTTAACCATGTCAATAAATTTTTAGGCCTTGTCATTAGTTTTAATCTTGAGTAAACATGTGGTGCAGCCTGAGTAAACACTGTATTGGCTGAACCAGATCACCTCAGAAAGAAGACACTGTTCTTGTTTCATCACTGGGACAGGGGCTGTATGTACCTCTCCTTGTATGGGTTTTTCAATAAGTGAGAAAACTGCCACCAGTGATATCTGCAGTGTTTCTGTCATTCTTTTTCGTTTGTCATGTTAAAGTGCAGTCAGACTGAAGTCAAGGGGCCAAAAGAAGCTTTATGGGTCACTACAACTCTTGTAACTGTTGTTACTTTTTCAAATTGTGACAGGAAGGAGTTAAAACTTAAAATATGCAAATGTTTCAATCAGTAAATGGTTTTACAATTTATTACACAATATTTTGAATAAGGACTTTGTAAAACAATATAGTTCATTAGTTTAGCCAAACATTACTTATATATAGTAGCACAACATTTACATCATATATGACCAACTCCAGGAGGCACTTGGATAAGCCATAATCCAATCAAACAATGGATAACTCTATTTTTGTAACTTCTATGTTATTTCTTGGCCATCCAGCTATGCCAAATGGATTTGAAATCCCATAAATGCCACAGTCCAACCCTGTCTGCCAGTAACTACATTTATATACAATTTATCATTTGTCTTCCCACTTTTTCAAGGTAAATGTAGTTACTGCCTTCATTATGTTCCAGAGCAAAGTATTTTCTAGTGTAGTGCTGCATTTATGTACAACACGCAAATTGTTGGGAGGTGTTTTTTTTGTATGGTAGGTGTAAACAGAGACCCTGGCGTGGTTATGTATAGGGGGAAAAAAGCACTTGGATTAAGGTTAGGGATGGATCGTATTTACTAAACTAAACCAAAAAGAAGCCTATGTTATGATAGGAATGCCATCAAAATCGGTTGCTGCTACACTGAAACACATTAATAGTTTTTTTTTTAAATCCCTGCCGACACATGCACTTAAGTTCACCTTGACCTATGGGTTGTTAGCGAAAACAGATACGGTGGCTAGTTACGGTATTTATTATGAGTATGTGGGTGTTCAGCCTGACACCATCGCTGGCTGCAGGTGAAGATGGAAGTTATAAGTCCATGGCATCTCAAGGTCCTGACCGGATATTTTACTACTGCTCAGCAGGTTTTAACATACTTTTGTCAAGTTTTACAAGTTCATTATAAAACCTGAAGTGGGTGCATGTGTTTGATTTATAGATGCTCGGTGCATCAGTTTAGTTGCACTTCCCCCCGCTTTGGCCTCCAGTTGTTTGAATCAAAGCAGCCATACTTTAAACCTTGACATAATAATCAGAATGGTTGAATCTCTGCTTGTTGATTATTCCCGGTGCCTTCAGGTTTTCAGTGTGTCCACAATGTACTTGCTGTTTTCTTACGCTGACTGTTCACATCTTAGACTCTAGCCACAAATATGATGAATATAATATTTTATTCAATAAAATATTATATTCATTGTGGTTACTCTGCAGATTACAATTTGTATCCTGTCATGTCATGCAAGTCACATTATATGTTTTTGTTGTCAATGTTTTTTACTTTATAATGAATTCATGAATGAAGTAACAATGACTGCAAGAACTGTGACTACGTTTATACAAGTACAAAATACTGAAAGCAGAACTTTTACTTACTCTGGGGGAGTAAAGAAGGGAGGACAGCACAGAAAAGAAAGAGAGAAAAAAATTGGGACACTTTCTGTATCATAGATTGGATGTCAGTTCATGACTGCAGGCCAATAACTGTTCTCAAATGGATTGTTTTTGTTAGTATTGGGATTGATGCCATCTTTGAAGCCACTGAAAGCTATGTTGCAGCAGTTAGTTGAGTGTAGCGGGAAGCGGGAGTTGTGGGAAAAAAATTATCTTGTGTTTTGAAAGGTTTGTGGTTCCACTTAGCTTAGATCTAAAATGATCATTTTAGTGAAGTTATAGAAAATGTTACCTTTATATGAAAGGATTTATACATGTATGATGTATATATACTGCATTCAGCTGAGGTTTCTATCAAGAGTACATTACAGATGTAAGGTTTTTCTGCTATTTAAATACCTTCATTGTTTTGTTGTAGTGCTACTGAATCTTTTCAGATATGTCAGTTGACAAGATTCATAAGTGAGTGGGTACAGGTACTTACAATATAGACTTATATGTCTTATAGACATATAGATATTGAATATTGAGACTTTCAGAGTGTGAGGCTTCCTTTAGAGACCAGCGAATTGTCCAAAGAAGACTCACTTTTTTATCTTTTTTACTGCATTGAGGGTAAAATAGTGTTCACAAGAATGTGTCTCTGCCCGCTTTTGAATACATGCAGGTGATGTTTGTTATTTATGCAAATTAATTGTATCTGCTGATGGGGGATCTGTGGGCTCTTGGCTTCAGTGTTCAATTGTATGGCAAATCAAAACAAGACTGGTGCTTCTCAGGCCATAGATATTTATCATGTATTGATATATGTCATCATCCAAAAAAGGATGATAACATTTTTTATAGTGATGGAGTAGAATTTGATTAATCCGCCAATGCCAAAGATGTTGAGGTCTTACCGTGGACATCCAATTTTCAGAAGATAAACTCATACATGCTCATGGGGCCTGAAAAAAGAGTTATATACCCCAATGAAAGTATTGTACCTTAAAGGGCTTCTGGAACATTTGAAACCGAAATTTCATGCAAACCAGGCCAAGGGAGTGTAGATGGCCGCGCGCTGAATATTTAATGGTTCACAGAAATGTTAATACAGATATCAGTGCCCATGGAGCTGTCTTGTAAAAAGGAATCTGTGAGCCTAAAGTAGACAAAAGTAGGTTGTGGTCAATTAGAGTACGTTAGGAGTTCAAAGAGTTTATGTAGCAGTCCTCTGATGACAACAAAGTACAGAGTATCATTATGAGGTTCTGCGATGCTCTAATTTGGGGCAATAATCACTTAAACTAAGCTACATGCTCGAAAAGTTGTCTCGAGTTATCTTTTTCACCGAAAATGGTGAAGTAAAAAAGTGAGTACAGTGAAATGGATGTGTTGTGACCAGTAGCCGAGAAACTTTGACCACAGAACAGGGGTCACTTATCAGCCTTGATCCTTTCTGTGTGAAGTTTACATGTTTTCCACCTCCTTGTGTGGGTTTTTCTCCGGGTCGTCTGTTTTTCACCCGCAGTCCACCCACATGTAAGCCAGGTGGACTTGAGATTATGTGTCTGTGATTGTCTATGTGGGAGCCCGCCCTGCAGAGGACTGATGATCTGTCCAGGACGTTCCCCTCCCTCCCACCAGTGCATTCTGGGATCGGCTGCTGCCCCAGATAAAGATTCATGCAGCCTGTTTTTGCCGCCTTTTGTCTTGCATGTTTTTACGGTTCAAGACTGCACTATTTTGAGCGTAGGAGGGTTTTTTATTTTTTACAATGTTTTTAGGTTCCTTCTTCCTGACAGCTTTGTTTGATGTTTTTTACGAGGTGTTTTACACGCCAGCACTCCAAGGGAGAGGTCAGGTGTGTCGATGAGGTAGTTCTGATTAACTGGTGAACCTGGAAATGGGGAAAATTTTTGTGTGACAGTTGACGGTTGTTGTGGTATGTTGGAAACATTATATAATTTTTAGGGAACTTCGAAAGAACAATAACATGACAGCATATGTCTTAAGCCTACATATGTTACCTTTTTAACTCCCAAAGATGAAAGGGTCAGTTATAAATCTCAACTCTAATTAGCACGTCTCATCAGATTCAGAAACCAGGAGTAGATTTATGACTTCTTTGGATGGATGTTTGTAACTGTAAACCTTTATGTCTACCAGAGAATGAGAAACACCTGAAAACATGTCGATACAGAAACACTGAAAGGGAGATTTTGGGAGGGTTTTGATATCCAGTGACCTATCTGGACCGTATGTTTAAAGCCCGAAAGTAACACCAGTAGTCTTTTGCAGAGCAATAACATCCTATTTTAGTAATAAGTTATATTTACTGAAAAATAACAAAACATTTCTAATTTTTGTTATAATATTGTGTTTGGACTTTTGCAAAGTGCTGACTTATTTATACTGGCAAGTGAAGTGCGGCCTGATGTCAGCCTTTCGCTTTGTTTTGCTAGCTACCACAGGAATTACCTCTGTTGTTTCAGCTAAACCAGAAGTGTGCTTCTGAACAACACAGAGTTCTCCAACTGTGCAACAAATGGGAGTTGTGAAATCTAGTCCTGGTGGCAAACAGCCTACTATATGTCAGACAGTCGCCCGGCTGAATCAAATCCTAGTGCAATTTCTTGTCACAACATTCTGCATGACATGACCACTGTAGCTGAAGCTCTATGTAGTTGTAAAGGTCTTCCAATTGGAAACTTCTGTATTCCTACCAACAAACTGTCATATTCTGCTAAGGTGCTAATAGCGTCTGACAGCAGGTACACAGTTGCAATCACGTGTCAGCATCTGACATGCGACGCACACTCCTCCCTTCTCAAGCCCAATCCTGCAACTGTGCACCTCTCTCAGCACTCCCCTTGCTTCAAACATCCCTGCTTTCGTCCTGATAAGCAGACTTCATCCCAAACATATTATATCTATTCAGTCGGGGGGATTAAGTGCAGATACATGACATTTTGGGCCATTCCAAGGACCTGAATCAACGCATAAACAACTCCTACGCTATGTCAGGGAAATATTTATCTTTGCTCATAGAACTTCTTGAGATAGTGTCAACACTGCTTAGAGACACAATTACATTTGTGGATGGAAAACTAAGAGTTCTCGTGGAAATACAAGTGTGTAATCTGAGCAAAGATGAGAATACTTGTCAAGATGTGAGACTATCATTCTGATAAAAATAACAACTGAGATGATATTAAATAAAAATCCTTTGCGTGATCATGTATCATGATGCCTCCTTATTTTATTTTTAAATCACCCCTTAGTCATCTTACTGGGACAAATAAAGGAGGATTAAAGGAATAAAATTTACACAAAAAGATGAATTAGGATTGAGATGAATATAACTGGTGGTAATGTGGTTTCTTTCCTTGTCTTCTCTCAGTAACCACAACGCTATCTCCAGGCTCAGGCCACGCCAGAAGATGCAACGACACAGAGAAGACCTACTGTGTGAATGGCGGCGACTGTTACTTCATACATGGTATAAATCAGCTCTCCTGCAAGTGAGTTCCTTTGTTTTTTGGTTTCACATCAAAATTTTCACATCTGCCTTCTTTGTTCCAAATGAAAACTCATTTTGTGACGTTTTTACTCTCATAATGTTCCTCAGCATCCTAACTACACATTTTTATCCTGCTGTTTATTTTCCTGATAGCACTGGATTTCCGTTCTTTCTTTCCGCAGCAGCAGCAGCAACACATCACAGGGAAATGTTGCCCGTCTGCCTAACTACCCACCTGTTGTGTATTTTAACACTAATAATGGAGTGAGGCGGTGCTGTGCTCATCCTTTTAAGTCATGTTTAGTGTACAGGAGGGCTGCACATTAAAAGCCTTTTCAAAATGTCATGAGTCACTGGTTTAGTAGTGAGCAAATATTTATGCCTGTTAGAGGCCCCCAGTGAGGTAAATAGAATCCTTGCTTACATTTGAGGTCCTTGGCAGAGGGGATCAAAAACCATGTGTAAAGTGGACTGGAGAAACCATGTATCTCAGCTTTTCAGGAAGAAAACAGGTTGACATTATCGCAGAAACAACCTTTTTCTTTCTTTGACATTTACACTTTAGTTTGTATTAGACTTGAGGTCAAGAAACATTATTTAGAACGATGTTCATGAGGAGAGATCCTTTCAAAGATACAATTTCGGTCTTATTTCTGGTTTTCCTTTGTTTCTGAGAACACTGGCACATTTAGTCGATTAGTCGAAAATGTTGATATTTGATAATCGATTAATCATTGAAGTCATTTTAAAGCAAAATGCAAAACATGTTTGCTTTTCGAAATTGCGATGGACATTTGTGGGCTAAAAGATACATCAGTTAATCAAAAAAATAACTGTCAGAGTAATCGATAATGAAAATAATTGTTAGTTGCAGCCCTCTTGCACCACTGTGAGAGGCTGTTACTGTAACTGCTGCAACCAGTAAAACCAACACAAAATATATACATTGTCTCTTGCCATGGTTGTCAGATATTATGTTGCATGTTCTGTTCGACCATATGTCATCCTAACATAAGTCCTTTGGATGGTTTGATATAGAGCTGAAACATTGGCGAGGCTCCTGTGCCCAGTTGGCCCAAGGAAGAATGCTCGACAAGCAATGAGGACATGGCTGCAACAGCCGTTCAATACGCTGTGTACAAATTGGAGGCAGCAATAACTCAATTGCTGCAGCTAATTCACTCACGGCTGGGGCATGGGTCCAGAAAAGTTGGATAATGCAGTGAAGGCCTGCAGGGATTTGTTGCCCCATAGCCATCTCATTCAATATAGGCCAGGCTTCAGTGGGTATTACTCACTGGCTAAACAAGTCCTGCAGACAGCTAGCCCTACTTTCATGCCCAGCTCCCTCACTTTGAGGTATAAACTTTGTTTTGGGGAGAGGTAAGGTTAATAAATGACCCAAAGTTACTCTTTTCTGCTGATTTCCTTCTCATAAATTAATTGTAAAGAAAAAAAGGTGTAGGCTCAATCATAAAAAAACATTCACATGACACTTAAAAATCTATTCTATACCTAACCTACATGGCTATGCATGTGTGAAAATAGTAAAGGATCATTAGTCATCATTCATTTCAATTAAGTTTTCAATAAATGTTTTTTCTCTGTCAATTAATGAATCTTTTAATTTATTCTTTGTCTGACCAGCACTCCATAATCCCAAGTTTCAATGATGGAAACAGGCAAAAATCAGCAAATCTCACATTGGAGAAGCTGAAATCAGAGAATTGTTGGGGATTGTAAAACTAGACGCAGATTAATTTTCTGTCAGACAACTGAGCAGTTGAGCAACTAACGGTTTAAGCTCTATAAAAAATATACATTGGCAGTCTTCAATGAATTATTCCTTCGGAAAAACATAACAAATACTGTTTTATGAACAATTTGCACTGGGAACTTTTACCAAATCATCTCTGTGGGACTGTGGGCTGTGTAAGTCTACTGTATATACATTATGTAGAATACAAATTGAATATAATTTTTTACCTCCTGAATGTTAGGAATTTTTGCTCAAATTATAATGAATGATGACATTGATGTATTTCCCCATTTCTTAACTAAAGCTAGAAGAGTGATAATAGAGTTTGCAGCTGCACCACAGTGGATAGTTGCACACTCATCTGATTTTTAAATTATGTAGTGACAGGTTATTTCTTTCATCTTTCAGCCAAGTTTCCTTGGTCTAGGTGGTGCTATCCCCCAGTTAAACACCATCACTCAGGATGAGTAATTTAATGCTGAATGTTATGGTGCTCCTGGGAGGTGTTGTGTGAAACCAGTAAATCACAAGCAATGACCTTTGTTGGATTGGTGGTCTAGTTGTGACTGTGAGTGGAATGTTGGTACCCCTAAAAGACCAACTGCTCATTCTAATGTGATTATAATGAGGAATTATGGTTTGGCCCAACACTGATGGTGATGATACAGTAGTCTGTCTTCACTTACAAAAATATAATAAGCTACATGTCAGAAAACGTTTTTTTGACTCTGACTTATGTTTCAGACCAGAAGTAAAGAGAGTTGTCTGTTCGTGCTTTTCCATTTCAAAATCTCCATATTCAAATCATTCTTTTAGAACTGGAAATACAAATTCAGGGTTTTATTTCCTCTTGATTTTACTAGTTTATGACTCACTGTCCAACGGTTATAAAACTGTCACATTTGAAGGTTATGAACACAGTTACCGCTCTCCCAACAGACACCAAAAGAAAAAAACGCTACCCCAATTTCAGCTTTGCTGCACAGGCTTCCTAGGATTGATTTATTGATCACCAAAAGAAGCAGTGCATGGTTTATCCCCAGATACATTCCACTTTCTTGTCCATGTAATCATGAATGTTGCTCTTCTCTTATCCACCAAAATACAGACTGGGCCTTTGCTGTTGGAGCCCCTGAAGCCTATAAATTACCTTTTATATTATTACTTTTTTTTTTTTACTTGGCTTTTAGCCTTTTTATTACATGTATTATATCTTTTTTATTATTATTATTTTTTGTAATATACTCTTGATCATTTTTAGTAGCAGTATTGTTTTCCTTTTCATTTTTCTGAATTTGTGGATGGTGGAATACTTTATTGGTTGTTAAGTGTCTTAACTTATTAAACAATAAATTAACAACAAAATTGTTATCTTGAGTAGTATTATTAACAATATTATAATAATGACTATTATACTATACTATATTATTATTACTATTAGTAGAAGTAGTTGTGATTAATTTTTTTATGCATTTTCCTTGGTGTCCAGAGTCATCACTACGTGTTAGTGTGGGTCATTTTGAAGTGACAAAGTTTACAAAGACTTTACTATGACCTTTAACAATATGTTGTTAAAGTTCAGAGTAATATTTTCAGTGCACCTCACTTCCTGTGTTTTCCTTTTCATAACACTTGTCTGCTCCTTCTCAGATGTCCGGATGGATACTTCGGCCCTCGATGCTTACAGACTGAGCCGCTGCGGTTGTACATGCCCAATCCTTTCAAAAGTATGTTCACTTGATATGAGCAGCTGAGAACAGAGACACAGTTGGCACTGGATTACCTCTGTGGACTCCTGCTGCCCCCCTCCCAGTTTTCTTCCTCTTTCTCCTCCTCTTTCTCCTTCTCAGGTCAACACGCAATGAGCTGTGCACTACACCATGTACACGGTGGTGTCATCCATGGGAACACTCTGCTTCTGCTGTCTGTAGTTGTGCTGTTGTTCTAATTCTGTGTCTCTCTGCCTCTCTCTCTCTCCCTCCCTCCCTCCCTCCCTCCCTCTCTCCCTCTTCACTTTTTCTTATGCATACTCTCCTTTTCACTCCACCCTTGCCCTCTCTCTTGTTCTGTTTTCCTTCTCTTTCTCACTCATCCACCACCCTTCTCCTCCCTCTCTTTCTGTGGCTTTGTTTCTTTCCATCAGGTGTCCAAATGACTTTACTGGTGATCGCTGTCAAACCTACGTTATGGCCAGTTTCTACCGTATGTCAATTTCCTCTTCTGTCACTCTGTCAGACTGTCTTCATGTCATGCGTGCATGCTGAGTGTAGAGAGATTGCATTAATTTCCTGTTATTACCTAATAGTTGTGTCTGTGCCTCTGATGATGACTCATTCACAAGCTGGCATAGTTTACTGGAGTCTGTTATTGTGTTTGGTCTGCATGTGATATTATGTGCCCTTTAACTCCCAGTATATTGCATGTGCACTCCCAGAGTACAAACTGATAGTAAGTTTGATAACAACAAGTAGGCGGCTGGATTTAGATGCTTTGTGGAAGTTGAATTGCACAAAGTCAGCTGCATGTAACAACACAGTCTAATGGCAAAACAATTACTAAAACCCCGTACCTGTAGCTTGCTTACTAATAATGTTGATGCAATCAGCTGCAAACACAAGCATGTATGATCCTATCTCAGCTGATGGATGGAAAGCCAGGCCTAGACAATTAGCATTAACTAATACTAGCATGACAAATGATTGAATGTGTTAGGTGGTGCACTGGCTTTACTCATAAAGAAATGTTTGTTGAGGACCATCACTTAAAGAGAAAGATGACGCTCAAAATGTAGTCTTATACGCCATTTATTATTCATTCCACACAAAACAGATGTAGGATTTCTTTGGAAGTAAATGCATTGTTTTATGCATCTATCCGTGAGCAGGTGATACATGAGCCAACATGACAGAATTAATTCTTGACTAAGCTAATTTGATTCCCCAAAGGTCCAGTCATTCAGGGAATATTTCAAGTTTTTGCACGGTGGATCACAGTTGCTTTAAGTAGAATATACATGCACATACAGGCTGACATAACATTCCTTCAAGATATGTCAAGCTGTTGACATGAGGCACTATTTCTTTCCACTTTCAGATGACCCGATTAAGACCTCTGTTACAGACACTCTCCAGTAACCACCTACCTAACATTATTTAGTCCAACATTCAGCAAAATTGCATTTGTTGCTAACACACATTGCTTTAGAAGTAGCAACGATATGATGGCTCACAGCAGATGTCCTCAGCATAAAGTTCATGCGCTGTACTAGAGTGCCGTGTCAAACTGCTTTGCTAGCCTGGGGTAAGAGAACCCTGCACCGCTCTACACAGCAATGTCAGCAAGCACATCCATCAACTGCAGAATTATACCAAGATTAGAGGAAGGTTTGTGGAGGACTATGGCTTGATACACCTTGCCCTTAAGGTTTTTCTACATGTTTTACACCTCAGTGTTACCTGTTGGTGGATTACAGTATCTCAAGTGATACTGAAAGGAGTGAGTGACCTGACATTAATGAAACATAAACTGAGATTTCATGTAGCTTGGATTTGGTTCTGTGAAGAAGACACACACAAGGGTAAAGATAGTGTATCGTAATTATATAAAATTTAACACAAACTCTATAATTCATGTCAAATAATAGCAAGGAATCTCTTGCTATCTTCCTGCATATTTGTCAGCGTCATGTCTTTACAAGCCCATGTGGTTGCAATTCAGTGTAACATTAAAGTTAGAAAATAACTAACTGCATCTGCTTTTGGAGTTGCCTGATGCTGCCTACAGTCTCATCCCTGTAGTCTGACTTGTAGAGCTTACACATACTGTTTGTTGTATGTTGGCTCGGAGTACAATGCAAAAACCCCCTTCTTAACTACAAGTAATTTCATCTCACATTAAGTCGTAATGCACTGTGCTGAAATTACTTGCTTTTTTGGCAGAGTAGACAGTGGTGTGTGGGAGCGCTTTTTCCTACTCTCACTCTCTTTTTCTGCATTCTGTTTAACTTCAGTGCAGCTGTGCGACTGCATCAAGGACAGCATTTATCCAGTTCTCATCCAGCCACATGAACACAGACCAGGCTTTGATTACTTGGTTTACATGCTTATACATTTAAATCAATGACTTGACTATTTGTAGGCTTAAAAGATAAGATATATAAAAAAACAGGGTGTAAACAGTAAGATTTAAAGGTCCAGTGTGTAACATTTAGGAGGATCTATTGGCAGAAATGGAATATAATGTTTATAGGTATGTTTGATATTAGTGTATAATCACCTAAATCTAGGATTGTTGTTGTGTTTTTGTGACCTTTGAATGAGCCGTTTTTATTTACAAATGTCGCGGGTCGCTTTCCATGCAGTCCGCCATGTTGAACAGCCACGTTTCTATAGTGTTCCAGAACAAAAAAGCCATGCAAATTTTTCACTAGTTTTCTAGTAGTCATCAAATACAGACGCGAGCGGTGTTCAGTTAGTTGCAATCTGCAACTTTACCGCAAGATGCCACTAAATCCTGCACACTGGTCATAATGAAACAACTGTTGAGACAAGATGCATTCATACCTGCTAACATGCATACCGCACAAAAATGAAGTGTTCTCTGTCCATGGTGGCATTATCATAGAAAGAACTTGAATGTAGTCCAAGTATATAATGTAATATGATTTTTCCATATATGGCTGTTCAAAAGTACAGATCCACAGTAGAAATCAGGTTCATGAAAGCCACATGCAGACATGACAGATGTAGTGGATGTAGTGAGCTATAATGGCCTCTCACATAGTTCACATTTTCTACTCTCAATTAAGAAAAATAATTCAGGTTTTCTCCCAAAGAGCATCCACATGTGCACACACACATCCATTCCATACTTAAAGACCCGCCTCCTGTAGGGGCGCCTCCCATCCCCAGGAGATAGCAAAGAGAAGGAGAATGGCTTCTGCTCCTCAGCCATAAGGGCTTGGCTTAACAAGAACATGTTGTCATAAGAACAGCTGGGGCTTGCTTCAACCCAAGTAAAGCAAGTGAGCTGCCAGAGATATGGACTCAGCTGGTTGGTGCAGACTCCCTATGGCCTCACTCTGCCATATCATATAAAGTCCAACTATAATTCTTCTTATTCAGCGTGATAACTCAGATACTGTACAGATACACTCCTTTTAACTTGCCTGTTCATGTGATGGGTGTGTTCAGAAAATGACAGCGTAGTGATTCTAAAAAAGCAGAAAACTGAAAGCCCAGGTAATCTCCGCAGATGACGCATGTTTTCCCCATGCAGCAATAATGAGAGGGGCTATGCGTCTAATATGTCCTATTCCCAGGAGATTTTTTTTGGTTATGTAATGAAATTGCTCTTTCTACAAACCCCAAATCTCTAAAATCACTACAAAGTAGAACTGAGGTGCCTCTTGTGAAAGCAACAATAATAATAGTAATTGGACTGTGTTGAGTCACACAGTAGAAATGTCTAATGTCCAGAACGTCCAAAACTCAACTCAAGAAATGTTGTTTGCTTAGAATATATTAGTTGTATATATAAAATTGTAGCTGTGTAGTCGAGTAGTTTTGTGTCGTGTGGTTTGAAGTGTGTTTTGCATGCTGTAAGTGTGTTCAGGTGTCTCGTCTTTGACGTTACTGACCATGTCATTCTGACAATTACTGACAAGTGTTTGTTGTCTCAGTTGCTGTAATGCCTATTTTTGTTTGCTCCACTATATATTAGAAGGTGCTACTCTCTTAATCTGGTCTTTTGTTTCTTTTTGTTTTCCTTCCAACTGTCCAACCCTCTGCAATGGCAGAGCATCTTGGGATTGAATTTATGGGTATGGAACAATCCATTTTGATTCTCAGTCCTAGCATAGCTACTAAATGGATGTCCTTCATTTTGACTTGCTCCCGTTCCGTCTGTGGTGTGAACTGTAAATCATATTGTCCCTCGATTAACCAATCAATCTCTCAATCAATCCTGCCATAACTCATTGTAATGACAAACTCTTAGTCAATGCAACTGATCCTCCATCAAACATCATTAACATGGATGTCATCACCTCTCATACATGTGCAAAGGAAAAGTAGAGCTATTAACTGAGTTTCCGTCTCACTCATGGTAGCATTTTTTCCTTTTTGGACTGATTTTTGGTTCCTCATTCCATCTGTAACAAGCATGATGTATCATGTTTGTAGTTATAGTATACCAGATGTCTTTTCTCAATCTTCCAACTATCCATCCTATCCAATCCTTTTAGTCCTTTGCCTTTAGTGTCTGTCTTTTCCTTTGATATGCCCTCTCTTTTCCTATTATTTATGTGTGATCTTGTCCATGTTTCTTGCATCACCCCGTCTATAGTATAGCTGAAATGTAACTTTGAAGTATGAAATATCTGTGTAACTGGTTTGAATTATCCTTAAAGCCGTAGATGCTGTGATGTGAGCATGCAATGCTATATTTAGGTCATGTTTTTCTGCTGCTGTTTCCATCCTCCTTCATTGTTAGCTCTTGTTTTCTGCTACCTTTTCCAGAAAAGTGCTTCAGTTGTTGAGAGTGAAGAATAAACGCTAGAGGCGTCTTTTCAGAGATCATGTAATTATACATTAAGTACATTTATTTAGTGGACCATGGGGACATTGGGTTAACACCCAATAACACCAATATTATTTACAAATATGATTTATTTCTGGCATCAGAAAGTTCATACAAATTGATGTGCCAGTGTAAAATGGCTGCTGGTGAATGAAAGGAGGAAACCTCAGATGGAAGGAGTTGTACAAATTCAACTCATTTTATTACATTATTTATCAGAGACCACACTGCCTCTTTGCTCCATCGTTTTCCCCGGAGACACAAAGAGTCTACTTGAGTCTCACACAAGCTCTTTTCTGGAAAAGCAAAAAGCATCATTCAAGACTCATATTTAATGATATTTCCTCTCAGAATTTACTTGTTTCATAAATTACTGTAAAATAAAGTCGAATTATTGTGCTTACTGAATGCCTGAGTAGATGAAGACTTCTATAAATAAACAAGATTGCTGATCATGCATGCATCATCAGAAACTGAGTAATGGAACTTTAGACAAAAATTGCACATTTGGTGCTATACTGCACATCAGGTTCAGTCATTAATTAAAGGCTTGAACTATTATCATATTATATATAATTTTAATTCACATCCATTTTTAGAGAATACAGTTGCTTAATAGATCAGTCTAACTATGTGTGAGCCCCTGCCCCCACCCACGCTGCCTTACTGCAGCACAGGCAGCAACAGCATCTGTTGTATTTGTGATTATGTGAGAAGAGAGGTTTGACTGTGAAGTGAGTTGTCAGGAAAGGGAAGATGAAGCTTCATACTGCTCAGGATTTAGTCAAAAAAAGAAAGAAATGTGAATCTACAGTGAAAAAGTGGGAACCTGCCCCTTCAAGACACTAATTTTTTTTATCCTTTTATTTCCCTCACTGTGTGCGTGTGGTGTGTGTGGGCGCATCTGTGTATTTGTGGGTGTGATGTTGACAGAGGCAGAGGAACTCTACCAGAAAAGAGTCCTGACAATCACGGGTATTTGTGTGGCTCTGTTGGTGGTGGGCATCGTGTGTGTGGTTGCCTACTGTAAAACCAAGTAAGTCCTGCTGATAAATGGGATCAGCTCATGATTTTTGAACTTGTAGCCTTTGAGATTTCTCTGACCACCTGCATTTTATTTTTAAAAAACAGTTTAATGTATACTCATGCTGCTGACGTACTGTTGGGAATGCATGTAATATGCAGCATATGTGGTAATGATAGATTACTGTACTTTCTGTCTCACAATTTAGTATTTTTATATTATGATACGTGTTTACAGGTGAAATAGTTAATCTAGTTACATCAAGTAAAAAAAAGCATAATGTTAAATCATTAAAGACATCTTAACAAAAAAAAGAGAGAGAGAATGACAAATATTTTCTCAACAGGAAACAAAGAAAGAAGATGCACAATCATCTGCGACAAAACATGTGTCCAGAACATCCCAATCGTAACCTAGCTAACGGACCCAATCACCCAGGACCAGGCCCAGAGGAAATCCCTATGGTAGATGTGAGTTTCTGAAAGGATTCCAACCGTTATTAAAGTATACGCATACAGCTGTACACCAAATGGTTTTATGCTCAGTTATATAATCAAAGCTTGTCTTTTTTCACATTTTCCCATCCGCCAAATCCATTTTTCCCCCGACACAGTACATATCAAAGAATGTCCCGGCAACTGAACGAGTCATACGGCCTGCAACAGAGGGATCGTTCCCTGCCAGCCATGCCTCTTCCAGATCTCACAACTCTTCCACACGAGCCCATTCATCAACTCACAGGTAAACGTGCCTCATACAGAATGTCTGTTAGCCCTTGTGTTTACCTTACATTCAGCACTCAAATACAGAATCTCAAGGAATAGGTGAATTTGGTTAATTGGTTAAATTCCCTGCTTCTAGAAAAAGATGCACCAATTGTCAAGCTTATTTTTTAAAATGTGTGATTCTTTTTAAAGAAAAAAAAGAATCACACTGGGACATGCTGGGGTGTGTCCGTGTTAACACCTTTTTTATTTGTCAGACATGAGGAACGGACATGGAGCCTGGAACATTCTGACAGCATCCTCTCTGACTCGCCGGGAATTATGTCATCATCCGTGGGGACCAGTAAATGCAGCAGTCCTGCGTGCATGGAGGCACGGGCCCGGCGCGCTGCACACTGTGGTTATTCTGACCCCCATCGGCCGGGCCTGCAGTACGGAGACTCCTTCGACTCTCTGGGAGACTCTCCGCACAGCGACAGGTAAGAAACAGGCCTGTGTGGCTGATATGGTACTGGGTTTGTCGTGAACATTTTGAGAAGTTTCCTCTCTCTCTGCTGGTTCTCTCTCAGCCTCGAGAGGCCAGTCAGGGCACTCTAAGAGACTCAGTGGAAACTGACACACAGCAGGCATGATGATGAAATACGCTAAGGTAGGCAAGAGTGAAAAACAGTGCTTATTTCAATGGGAACTCTGTGCATACAGCTACTGTAACATTATTCCCTGGCCAGTATGTAATTCTGATTGGCTAAAGTGTTCCCTTTAATTTTATTTAAGGAACAATGTGACATTTTGGCAAATACACGTGTTTGCCATCTTGCCCAGAGACACATAAGAAAATATCAATTTAGTCTTTGTGTCACAGAGATAGGTCCTGGATGTATTTAGCCTTGCCTAGCATAAAGAGTAGAACCAGACAGAAGCAGTTAGATCTGTCTGTCAGAAGCGAGGAAATGCCTTTCAACAACGCCAAAGATATATTTTAGTCTATATTTATCCTGCACCTATTTCTGTACTGAAGGGACATAGATCATGATAAAATTGATCATACATCAATTTCCTCATGTGACTCTGGGCAAGATAGTAAACATTTCCCATAATGTTGGACTTTTCCTTTAATATGAACTAGAACATGACAGCTCAATTTAATTTACTCAAAATAATGTGCTTTCAGGTCTCCCACATGCTCTTTTTTTCAGTAGTACTTGGTGTCACCTTTGGCCTGAATTTGAACTTGCTTTTTAAGTGCTTAAGATACACTCACTGATTTTATAGGGCCCAATATTAATCCCCCAAATCCCCAAATTCCGTCCCTGCTGTATGCTGATGTTTTGATTGTCCACGCTGCAGTGAACTAGGTTGACATTTGGAGATATGGGAGCACAATTGGGCCCTATACTAAAATTATAGGGCCCAACACCCACACAAATAGTTGGTTAGGTATTTTTGCTAGTAGTACATGTATTTCTTGAAGGAAGGGAATGATGACCCAGTTAGGTAAAGCAAGTCTGTCTTTGTTGACCATATAATTGAAGACTCTGTGTTTAAGGTTTGAACAAACGTGCAACACGTTGCTATACATGCGGATGCCCTGCCCTGCCCTTTCCTTTTGTATAGCTTAAACACATTCTCATTCATCTCTGTAAAGTCTTCGGAATTACTATTAGCCCCAATGTCCTACTTCGTGGTGCCTTCATTATGCACAGCATCAGCAAATCCATGCAGATGGATCACTGATAGTAAAGGTACTGTACAACTATAGCTCAATGCATGGTCACCAGTAGGTTTGAAGGAAAAGTGCCCAGTTAATCCACATAAGATCCAGTGCATAGAACAGTATGATATTCAGATTGTAAAATCTCACAAACTCGGAGAGGGAGATAAGTGGTCACATTCTCAGACGAGTGGGACGTTTTAAGTAATTAAACCCTTGCACAAGGTTGTCACAGCAAACAATAGATTGTGCAAGTGCAAAACCCAAGTAGTCTCTATTTACATGTGTAAAATGTGCACAGGTCACAGGTGTGAAACCTCCTTTCCTTTTCAAAAACAAAAAGGGGTTTAGAAGCATCCTGTGTGCTCGCACCTCAGCAGGCCTCCCTGCCTTTTGCCTGAACAAGGTTTCATTAACTATACAGTTTTTAAGTAAATTCCATTAGGCCGACCAAGGCAACCTTAGGACCAGATTTAAACCTTGTAACACATGAACTCATTTTAAAACTTAAGTGATGCTTGGTGGTACTTGGTCTGCTGTTCCTGCAAATGTCCTGATACGGTCATGCTTTAACAACTGAGCCAAATATTTAAGTAATGGAGCAAGGAGTTTCCTAAAATTGTTATAGCTGTTTTATGCATGCATAGGTGAAGTATTTAAACATTTTGGGAACTGACTACATGACTGACAGATTGAGTGTCTTACACCAGCTGCTGGCTGAAACTGAGATATGATATAAATCACAGGAACCTGAGAGAGAAATTGGACTATGCAGTCCTTGCAGTTGCTCTCTGAATAAACAGTATCAGAAGCAAATGACCAGTGTGTTAGAAACTCTCAAAAACTAACCAGACAAGATATGTCTTGCCTTGTATGTGGTTGAGCTCTAAGGTATCAACAATGCCAGCATAAAGCAAGCATGTGTGCACAAATAGGGACTTTGCCATTGAGTTGTTATGCAGAGCGAGATTGCACAACCAACATCCCCTCAGAGTCATTTCAGGTAACAAGCACCTCTTCCATCTTGGCGGCAGCTTCTGCATCAGCTGAATCAGCAGTGTTGTGGGAATACCTCAGGCTTGTGTCTCACACAGCCTTCCTCAAGGCAATAAAACGACAATCCAAACACTCTGATCCACAATGATTCACAATCAGTCATATGTAAATTCTAAGCTGCTTTTCAAATGTATTGAGATGAATGTTTAGTTGGTTTATGATGATGGTATTATGACTGTAGAACTGTATGGGAGATGAGTTATGTTTCTGATGTTTTGCCAATCCAAACAATTCAAATTTGGACAATTAGATTTTAAGTCTAGGTGGAGGAGGGTTGGAAAAGTGGCACCCATGACAACCAAACAAGTGTGAGGCTAAGATTCCTCTTTAAAGTTTAATATTGACGTAAGATTTTAGAGCTAGTGTCTATCAATCATTAGTGATTCTGTATCTTCAAGAAAATCCACATTGACTTCAGCAGGAAGCCATGATGCCCTCATGGCCATGGCACATTTGACCAAAGCTTCTTAAAATGACAACTGCAGTGAGTTGTGTATATAGTAGAGATGATGAGCTGGTTAAGGTATGGGAGAGGATTAGTAGTATTGTAGTAAGGTCTACATGTAAATCAGCCTGTACATTAACATGCTAAAAAGATGCAGTGGCTAATGTGCCACTTCAAAATATGGTTAGTGCAAATACAAGACCAGTAAAGTTAAGAGGAAATCTTAGTCAGATCTGAGTAAAATCCATACTTTGTTTTTAAAGGTGTAAGAATTTTAGTTTAAAGGACCAGTTTGTAGGATTGGAATATAGCAGTGAAGTTGCAGGCTGCAACCTCAGTCCAACAACATCGAGGTGGGTTCTTGCAGGGTTTATCTCCTGGCACCCTGGGACTGACCCCAACGTAACCCTCAATCAGACCTCCAGAGGTGGGCACTGAATGATGCCCAACCTCCCTCTCATTCCTTTCCCGCTTCACCCCTCTCCTGTCCCCACCTGAAGGAATAATGTCTTCGTTGTCCCCAGAGTCAGTGTCCTTGTCGGAGCCACTGTAAACCAATTACTGTATTCCCTGCTGTCAAACTGGACTGAAGCTATGTTTGGTCTTGATCTGACTGTGCCCGCTCCAGTTCTGGTGTTCATTCTGGCACAGCAACCCGCCAGCATTACTCACTGGTTCTCCAGGCCTGAATACCTCCTTCTCCAGGTGGTCCAAAGTTCTGGTGCTAGTGGTATAAATACCAACATTCTCCCAGTGCTCTGAGCTGCCATTCTGGAAAGAGTTATCAGCAGTTAGTGGTGATATGCTTACTAATTCTTACATAATACATCTTTAAAAGTGTTATAACCTAGTACACTGGGATGGCTGGGCGATCTTGTTGGGCAGGTTAGTCCAGAGCCTATGGGTGCAGAGAAAGACAATTTGTCAGTAAGTCAGTGTTTCCCATTAATTACCTACACTGTGGTGGCCCGCCATAGTTTCATAACGAACCTTAAATATTTTCATACTTTTCTCTAACATTGTGTTTTGCCATGAAAAGCCTCTCTCACTTACAGTACTAATCTCCCCTCACTCTGCCTACGCCTGTACAGTCCACTGACAGTCACACTGCAGAGAAACACAGAGACAGACGTTCTCTGGCTCAGATACAGTGTTTATTTTACCAGTGTGGACCAGGTAAAGCAAGAGTGAACAGTAGTGAACACATCAGCTGTTGCTGATGTCATTAGTTACCACGTGGTTTTTATTTTGATAGGCTCTGTCATTAACAATGAGTCTCCTTCACATGTGCTCACCTGCTGTTATTAAAACAGAATCACGGGTGAAAAAATCCTGAACGCGAGTTGTGTTTTTGTCAACAGTGACACATACAGAGAGAGAAAAAGAGGTGGAGCAAGCAGGTTTGTGTAAGAAAGACAGACTAGAGTATGTGTGTGTTAGTTTAAAGATCATTTTAATACAAGTGCCCAAACACTTACCAATATTAATGGGTCTAATAATAATAATTTCTCTTTTGCAAATCATCAGCATCAACCAATATTATGTTAGTATTTTATATGACCCAAGAATATTAACAAAAGAAGTAGATCCAGAATAGATCCCTGGGGGACGCCACAGGAAGCCAATGGTGGTTAAGTTCCCATTAGTTAGTTCTGCAAGAATAAGAATAAAACCAGTCATGAGCAATACCAGAGTACCATATAACACAAAATGACTGCAGTATATTAGATTCTGTACTGCAGAAGATTGGTGAAACTAAAACACACTTTTCCCAAGTAATTTCAACCTTGGGAAAACTGCCTCAATACTATGAAAGAACTTAAAATCAGATATAAGTTTTCAAATATATCATTATTGGGATTGAAAGTGTACAGTCACTATGCCTAGTGTGCAGTCTAACTTATAGCAGTTCAGCTCAAGTGAACATCTAAGCTAAATCTATGTATGGAATATTTAATATTTAAAATTTGAAGTTCCCATTTACAGTTTGCTAGTAAACGGCAACTTAAGGTGCAGTGTTCATTCAGTTAACAATATGTCTATGAAACATACAAACAGTTTTTGTATACTCCTCTTTCTAACATCTTTTGTTTGCTCTTCTCTACTTAACTGTTTACTCCCCTCTGTATTTACCACAGATATGTGTCAGCCCTGACAACACCAGCCCGCCTCTCGCCAGTGGATTTCCATTACTCATTGCCCTCGCAGGTGCCTACCTTCCAGATCACATCCCCCAATGCCAGCCATGCCATGTCTCTCCCTCCTGCTGTCCACAACCCCTACCCTCTGGAGGATGACCAGCCTCTGCTGCGCCGTTATCAGGTGCCCCTACACGATGCCCAATGCCAGGAGCCCTATCGGCAGCAGCGTCGTACCTATCTAAATGACAGCAGGGGCAGCCTGCCCTCCAGTCCCTACCGGCTGGCTGAGGAAGAAGACTATGAGACCACCCAGGAGTATCTCTCCTCTCGGGAGCAACCAAAGAGAAGTGGGTCCAGTGGAACTGGTAGCCGGCGCTGGCGGAGATCCAGACTGAATGGCCACGTGGCCCCGCGTGGATATGAAGCATCTCGGGACTATGGGTCTCGAAGCTGTCTAACAGATAGTGAGTCAGAGGAGGATGGTGAGAGCACACCCTTCCTCAGTATGCAGAACATGAATGCCGAGCCCTCCACCATCTACAGGCCGGTGGACAGTCGGACTTCTCACTCATCGGGGCGGCACAGTGGGCATGGGAACATGCATACAAGACTTACACACTCACGCTCCAAACCGGACAATACACCCCATTAAAGAGTGAAAATGAACCAACATAAATCAATATAGTATAGACCTGCATCTATAAGAAATATTTTTATTTTATATAACTGACAGATATTCTAAACAAATGAAATATTTATTTTCATTTTAGCAAAAGTTGTCTACTAGTTAACAGCAAAGACTTTTTTATAGGGAAAACTCTATTTATATGTACATTTTGATTTACAGCATAAAAAGATGTGCCAGTTTTTTCACAACGTAAAAAATAGAGTAATATTGTGGTGCCTTTTGCTGTATGCCGATGCCAGAGGGCCAGTGGAGGTTTTTGTAGCCTTTCTTATATGGACGCCTCATTTTTTATACACATTTATGTTCTTTTTCCTCTCTGGTTTCCTGTTTTACTTTCTTTTCAAGTTGCATTCTTTGAGGAGTCTAGCCCCACTGGAACATCATCCCTTCCATGTCACGCAATATAAACCACTTCAACATAAAGTGTATGTTTACATTAATATGATTCGCCTATAGGGTTTATGATTTGGGATCTAATAGAACGCCTGATAAATGCAGTGTAGATCCTATTTGCCCTGTGACTGATGTCTAACGAGAGGGAGAGAAAGTGAAAGATTGTGTGGTTGTGTGTGTAAATGCCTGTGTGTGTGTGTGTG